>NC_133658.1:508029910-508386171 GCF_037893015.1 Macrotis lagotis
AAAAAAGATGGCTCATGCAAGTTTTTTGTAAAGCAGTGGAGTTATGTGGCTTGCCCAAGGCCACGCAGGTAGGTAAATAAGTGTCTGAGACTGAATTCGAACCCGGGTATTCTTGACTCCGGGGCAGTACTCTATCCACTGTACCACCTAGCTACCCAAGTAATTCAAGTTTTGAAGGGACTGCCCTTTACTGATTGGTTGGTTGGTCTAAGTTCTAAACAAATATATTGAATGATCCAAATTAAGCTGATTTTTTTTATATTCTTAATATAAGTAAAAAGGGTTCTTTTTCACAATGAACTTAAAATTATTTGCAACTGACTCATTAAAGCAGCTAATTTTATCCCTTTCATCTCTAGGCTAATCTCAACCCACTTCCCCATCAAAAGCTTTGTCAAACCAGCAAGCATTTGTTAACCGCATGTGCTAAAGACTGGGAATACACACAGGCAGGGAAAAAAATAACCTTCCCTCCAGGGATTTACATTCTAATGGGGAAGAACACTAAAAAGGAAGCTGGAAAAGCATGTGCAGAGGGGCGGCTAGGTGGCGCAGTGGATAGAACACCGGCCCCGGAGTCAGGAGGACCTGGGTTCAAATCCGACCTCGGACACTTAATAATTACCTAGCTGTGTGGCCTTGGGCAAGTCACTTAACCCCATTGCCTTGCACAAATCTTAAAAGGGCGTCCAGAAGGCGGGCCGAGCCGCGGGCCGGGAGCGACCCAAGCCCCCAGGGTTTGTGAAGCCAGATTCCGGGCGCTGGCAGCCTCAGGGCGGCCATGACCGAGGCAGGCGGGTGTCGTTCATGACGCGGGGGGGGGGGAGTTCTGAACTGAAGATTTAAAAAAGATGGATATTAGGTTTTCTAAAGCGATTTTCCCTCTTGTTTTTTTTCCCTTCGCCCAAGGCCACGCAGCTGGGTGAAGCATTGACTCTGGGGCCGCATTTTGGACTCAAATCCACCTGACTCCAGGGCCGGTGCTCTCTCCGCTGCGCCCCCTGGCCGCCAACGTGGTTTTTACATGTAATTGGCAAACAGATTTTTAAAATTTTTTTCATTTCTTTCCAATGACACGTAAAGATAATTGTCAACATTCCCTTCTGGTAACGCGCACTTTTCTCCCTCCCCAGGACAGCGGGTGGCCCGACACGCGCAGTCACACGAAGCGTGAAAAGCCGAATCAACTGCGTGCCGGCCTGGGCCCGGGGGCACGGACCGCTGAGATCCGCCCCGGGGCGCCACAGGGCCGGCGCCTGCGACGCCCCCTGGCGGGGAGCTCCGGGCGCTCTCCGGCCGAGGCAGCTGCCCAAGGGCAGAGCCCCGCCGGCTCCCCTTCGGGGGCGGGCCCTTCCGCCTCCGGCTGCGCAATGCGGAAGAGAGGGCCCCCCGGGCCGGAAGTGACGCTCCCGGCGGCGGCGGCGGGGGCGGCGGAGACGGGAGGGCGGCGCGGCGGGGCTGCGGGCGCCGGCGGAAGGAGCGAGGCCGGGCCCACGGCAGGCGGGCTGGCCGAGGCTCAGCCGGGGCCGCCGCCGCCTGAGGACGAGCCGGGCGGCGCTCCAGGCGGCGCAGGTAGGGGCCGGGCGGGGCGGCGGCGGCTTCTGGGCGCGCGGGGGGCGGCGGGAGCCGGCGGCGAGCCGCCGCCGGGGGACGGAGAAGTCGTGACAGCCGCTGTCAGCGGCGCCCCGCGTCCTCGCCCCTCGCCCAAAATGGAGGGACTCGCCCGCTCGGGGAGCCGCCGCTCCCGGCTAACCCGCCCCGAGGGGACGAGCGGCCGGGCGGGGCCGGGGGCGGCCGGGGGCCGGGGCCCTTGCAGCGCTCCGGCCGGACGCGCGGGGCTCCCAGGGCCGGGAACGGGCCGCTGACTTCTCCGCCGCCCGCGCCGCGGGGAGGCGGCAGCTTCCATTTTAACCTTCCGCGGCCGCCCTCGGTCCTCCTCTTCCTCCCTCTGGGGCCACTGGAAGTTTCCTCTCAATATATGTCTGTGTGTGTGCACATATTTAAATGAATAAATATATGTATATACATATCGCTTGTGTGTGTGTATATATGTAGAACGTATAGATTGTTTCTAGTGTATAACATAGATTGTGTGTATATATAGTGTATAACATTGTATATACAAGGTACAACGTTGTATATATAGTGTATAATATAGATTGTATATATATGCAACGTATGACATATTGTATATATAGTGTATAACATTGTATATATAATGTCTAATATATATAATGTATACACACATTTAAACAAGAAACTGGACAATCATTTCCCAAATAAATGAACTTCGTGATTTTCCCTTTCTGCAAGCATCCCTTAATTTTCTATCAAAACAGAACTGGGGCTTCTAAAAGTGATCAAATTCAGCCCTGCCTTGTCGTGGGAACCCAGAACTTAGCCCCCACCTTTTTTTTTTTTTTTTTTGGTAAAAATGAACCGGTAGTTTATTTTCCCATCTCCTCCCTTTCCTTCCCCATCACCCTACACACATAGACAGACATAGAGACCCACGCAAAACCTGGCAGGAATTTCTTGGTGCTTTGCCGTCATTACTGCAGAGGGGAAGCATCAGCTTCATCTGCTGCTCTTGGTTTTCCCAGGGTTGCCTCTGAAGCAAGAATGGCGTTCAGCAAAGGATTTCGAATCTTTCAGAAAGTGGATCCCTCACCATTCAGTCTCATAGTGGAAACTAGACACAAGGAAGAATGTCTCATGTTCGAGTCTGGTGCTGTGGCAGTGCTCTGTAAGTCTCTGCCTACATATTGTTGAACGTTATGACAGGTAGATTGATTTGGAACAAATAAATTCAACCATTTTGTTTATAGATTATTAACAAATATCCTAAATTTTCTTTAATTCAGTAAGGTATTTTTATCTTATTTATTCATCCTAACACTTTTATAATGAACTTTTATTTCTTTTCTTCCATATTGAAGTATTTTATTGAAGTCAGATTTTTGTTGTACCTTCTAAGTAAAATGAATTCTTTCTATATCAAATCCTCTGAGTTGAGGTTGCTGCTATAAGGAATTACATTAATTTTTTCCTCTTTTTTTTAATTTAGGTTTTTGCAAGGTAAATGGGATTAAGGGGCTTGCCCAAGGCCACACAGTTAGGTAATTATTAAGTCTCTGAGGCTGGATTTGAACTCAGGTACTCCTGACTCCAGGGCCAGTGCTCTGTCCACTGTGCCACCTAGCCACCCCTTTTTTTTCTGTTTTGGTGTTGAAATCTACTGAAAAAGTGTACAATTTTGAAAGTATCATTCAGTCCACAGAGTATCTTACTAGAATCCTTTCTTTACATTTTAGGTTGCATAAACTCCTGAAATTTAATGAATTGTATGTACTTGCTGATATTTGTGTTTCTTAAATAGCTAATATTAGCAGGTTAATAGAAAAGACCTTAATAGACTACCAGGATAGTGCCCATTACTATAGTTACTAAGAGGAGGGAGGGAAAAAGTTAAATGTTTGATTTGAATATTTATCAGCTATTTTAATTTGGGATATTGTCAGCTAGTCAGGTCATAAGAGGTTTTTTCTGATAACAGTTACTGCTCATTTAGTGTGTTTTTTACTATTCTAAAATCAACTTAGCACTTTACCTGTCTTAACTTTCTAAAAAAGCCGTATTTAAATATTGGCTTTTGTTTATCAGGTATTATTGAAACATTGAACCATTTGATGACTTTTTTTTTTGCAAGGCAATGAGGTTAAGTGGCTTGCCCAAGGCCACACAGCTAGGTAATTATTAAGTGTCTGAGGCTGGATTTGAACTCAGGTACTCCTGACTCTAGGGCCAGTGTTCTATCCACTGTGCCACCTAGCTACCCCCTATTTGATGACATTTTAAGAATTATTTCTATTTCATTGATGATATTGATAGTTGGTGGACTAACTTGATATTGTAACAAAACTTTTATCAGTTTATATTGTTTGGGGACAGAGGCAGGGTGCATTTGAAATAGAACTTTATTTTAATGTACTTGAGAGGAATCTCTACTTTTAGACATTTGTGCTTAAATAATAATCATTCCTAATTAATGTTTGCACTGATATTCATTTATACCAATTTTAATAGAGTAGAAGACAAGAAGATAAAGGCTTTTTATGTATCTAAAAGCTCAAATTTTTTTTGCAAACATTTCCTAAAATTGTCTTTTCAAGTGTTCAAAATTATGACTTGTCCTAATAATCTTATCTGAATTCCAGTTCTCATAACTTTGTCAAATACCCATCAGACAATTAATGTTACTGTTTTCAGCCATCATGGAGTCAGATTAAAAGTTGCCTTTCTTTGCTTGGCACAGGGCCTGGCACATAATGTGGGCTTAATAAATGCTTCTTGACTTGACTGGAAGGGACTTCACTCCCTTACAGATGAGGAAACCTTAAGCCCAGAGAGAGGTTCAGTGATTTGGCCCAGAGTTCCATAAGTAATAAGGAGCAGTAATAATGTGATCCTAGATCCTCTGACTACAAATCCTGCAGTCTTTCCTCTACATCTCTTCTTCCTCCATTTTATAATTGTAAAATTGATTTCTCGAAATCAAGTATAAGACTTTATATCTGTCCCTATTAAATTTCACATTAGACTTATATGATGTGTTGTCATTGTTGGTTTCTTTGGATCCCTATAGTCTAAAGTTTGAAATACTGTAATCTGCAAGTTTGATAAAGATATCCTCTAGTCATTCTGTTCTTACATAGACAATACAGTTGTAGATGGAAATAATCCATTCGAAAAATAAAAGTAATTGTCAAAATATTTTATTCCTTCTTAACTATCATTTTTTAAGTATGATGAAATAGTGTCATATGCCAGTGAAGAAGATAACTATTAGTGTTGGAGAAAACTTTAGTACAACCTGTTTATTTTGAAAATGAAGTCTCCTCCTAGGAAAGACCTGAGATTTTATTCGTATCTCCCTCCTTTTTCTAAATCATGTTAGAACTTGTGCTGTGAATTGAATGTGTATTTGCAGATCTTTTATTTTGAAAAATTCACATTAGAGTTTTCTCTAGTATTTAGAAAACCTAAAAATAATCATGATTTTGAATATATATGCTAGTTATATGTTATTTGGTGATAGTAAAGAGATTGTATTATCAATGCTCAAACAAAGGGGCGGGGGGGGGGGGAAATCACCTGAAAAAGAGATAAAATCTACCATTTGAAAATTTCTCAATATTTGAACCTAAGTTTTTGCAGAATCAGTTGATTTAGTTAGTTAAATCTAAATCACTTGTATATTTCTTTCAAGAAATATATTAAATAGATTTATTCTTTCTGTAAGGATTAAAGCAGTTTTTAAGTGGCTCATTGATTCTCCTAATTAAGATAATTTTTAAGTGCTAATGAAAAATTAGAGCTAGTAATTATAGAAATACTCTATTAAAAGTTTCCTTTAAAAGTTTATTTAGGGGTGGCTAGGTGGCACAGTGGATAGAGCACTGGCCCTGGAGTCAGGAGTAGCTGAGTTCAAATCCAGCCTCAGACACTTAAAAATAGTTTCCTACTAAAATGTTGTAAAGTGAAGATGATCTGAAGATAAGGAAAAAGACTATTTTCGATACAACAATATTCCTCAAAACATTTCACTGCCCTAAAACTTAGTGTGGCCAGGACAACTTGTACAGAAATGATGTCTGTAACATGTAAATCTTTAAGTCAAAAAGCATTTATTAAGCACCTACTGTGTTCCTGGCACTGTGCCAAGCCTTGGAGATATACAGTAAAGCAAAAACAATCTCTTTGCATAAGGAACTCACAGTCCAGTGGAAAGAACAGCATGCCAAGAACTCTGTATAGAATATATATAGGATAACTGCAAGAAAATCTTAGCTAGACACTGGTATTAAGGGGAACCAGAAAAGGCTCCTAGTAGAAAAGACTTGAAGGAAGCCAGGAGGAGAGAGATGAGGAGAGAGCCTTCCAGACATGAGAGACAGCCAGTGTATGCAATCTGGACAGCAAAGTAGTATCACTGGATCACGTATGTGGAGGGAATAAAATGTAAGAAGACTGGAGAGGTAGAAAGAATCCAGATTGTGAAGGGCTTTCAGAGCCAAAGTTAGAATTTTATCTTTAATCCTGATGGGTACTGTAGTTTGTTGAATAGTATATTGGGCATCTGGGTGATATAGTGTATATTGTGCTGGGTCTGAAGTCAGGAAGACTGACCTTCCTGAGTTCATATCTGGCCTCTAACTGTGTGACTCTCAGTGCTTAACTATTTGCCTCAGTTCCTTATCTGTAGAGCTGGAGAAGGAAATGGCAAACTACTCCAATATCTTTGCCAAGAAAACCTCAGATGGGGTCATGGACATCATTGAAACAACTGAACAACAACAAAAATTGAATAAGAGGTTGTATGGTCAAACCTTGTACCTAAGATTTGATGTGGTCAGACTAGTGATGTGGTAGCTGAATTGAAAGATGACTGGAAATAGAGAGTAGGGTTAGATAGGGAGTTCACTCAGAAAGCTTTTTCAGTACTCCATTAGTGAGGTGACAAAGTTCTGAACCAGACTGGTGACAGTATCAGAGGAGAGAAGTGGATGTACTTGAAAGATACTATGAAGGTAGAATCTACCAGACTTGGCAACTGTTTGGATATGGGGAATGAGAGTGAGGAATTAGAAAGAAACCATTAGAATCTCCAGTCTCCCTAACACTGTTCTAATCTTTGCTCATACTGTTCCTTGCTATTTTACCCATTCCCCAAGGTCTTTCTTTGTCTATTTTTCTAGGCCAAATTCAAATCCCATTACTTTCATGAAAATTTTCCTAAATTATTTGTGGGAGTGGCTAGGTGGCACAGTGGATAGAGCACCGGCCCTGGAGTCAGTAGTACCTGAGTTCAAATGCGGTCTCAGACACTTAATAATTGCCTAGCTGTGTGGCCTTGGGCAAGTCACTTAACCTCATTTGCCTTGCAAAAAAAAAACCTAAACTATCTGTGTACATTGATCTCTGAATTCTTATAGCATGTCAAGTTTTAAAGCGGTGTAGGAGTAAACCTTAGTACAAAACTCAAACCATTTTGTAGCAACTTTCCCAATATAATTTTCTATAAATGTTTACTTATTTACAATTTCATAAAAATGATACCTGTAGGTACAAGTAATTTAAGATGGCATGCCCACTGGTTTGGAGTTGGATCCTTTAAACTAGTTTCTGCATCATATGAAACAAGCATTTTTTCAGGGGGAAGAAAGATTTCAACCAATTTGGGCACAGAGACTGAGTCGAAAATATTTATTATGAAATGTTTGTTTTTTAATTACTTAGATATTTATTAATATATTAAATTCTTCATTTTTCCCCCCTCTTTGCTTCTCAAATTTGAAGTTTTGTTAAGGGTCATTTTTTTTTGGAAATGAAACTACATTTTAGGGACATCAAAGTGGCACAGTTGATAGAGCACCTACCCTGGATTCGGGATGACCTCCTTAGACACTTGAGACTTAGCTGCGTGGCTTTGGGGCGAGTCACTTAACCCTTAACTTAACACTTAACTTTTGCCTTGCAAACATCCACCACCACCACTACCCAAAAAAGGAAAAGAAAATGAATGTACATTTTTAAAAAAAAAGATTAATTTTTAAAACTAATTTTCAATTTCTAGATAAAAATAGATATAAAAGATACAGCCCATTTACCAAATTTTCTCAAGTAATTTTGCATTTTAACTAGAAATTAATTTTCCATACAATAAAAGAAAAACAAAACCCAAGTAAAATAATAAACCTTTAACTTTTTCACAGTATCTTTCTGATCTTTTTATTTTATAAAATATTTATAGTTCTTATCAGTTTAACTTAAGTTATAATTTTGTCGGTTATAACTTGAAGAGTTCTATTTATTTGAATACCAGTAGAATTTTTGAGTTATATTTTAAAATTAGGGTTTAAATTATTTGGTTTAAATTGATCATAGCTTTCAAGATAAACTTATAGTTATTAAAATGTTAGTTAAAATGAAGTTTTATTTCAAACCATTTCTTTTTTTTTACCTGAACATTTATTTGAATGTTTGCACAAGTTCTGAGCTTGCTATGTGCTTCAAGCTTACAATAGAATTATATACAATACAGTAGAATAGTTACTGCTGAGAGAGAACTCTGCTGAGTTCTGCTTTACTTCAGTCTTATCTTAATTGCTTTTTCTTTGACTTGAATCCTTTCTTGAAGAATGATCTTTATTCTTAGTTAATAAGATGATGGGTTAGCCAGAGACTGAGGAAATTGTAACAGTGACATAATAAGTAAATGATATAGAAACATGAAAAATTTTTTATCCTTTTTAATGATGATATCATTCTCAGGTCACTTATATTATACTACAAATCAACAACAATTCAAAATTCTGTTTATATTATCTAATAATGTGCAGCACAGTGGTTGACCTTTCTATTAGAACTCTTCCTCTATGTTCCTTCTATCTTATGCTCACAGAAATCTGTCTCTTCTGAGATGAAACTGTATTGTGGAGTAGATGTTTTCTTTTATCACACTTACTAGATGGTAAAAAGAAGAGGTATATTCTTTGTTCTTTACTATTATTTTTTAGATTCTTCCTCTTTTACCATTTAGCAACCTCTCTTCCATTGAGATCACTTTATCTGTCTATCTTTTCTTCTCCAGATACTGCTGGCTATTATCTCTTAAATGCCTAGGTCATTTCCCCACCTTTCTTAGGGAGTGCAGAGCTGCAGTTTTCCCTCTCTGCCATCAACCTCTTTACGTTCCTTATCTATGCTCTTAGCCACATAAAGGGAACATGTGTGTGTGTGTGTGTGTATACATATGTAGGCTTACCTTTAGTCTCACTATCATATGAAATTTAAGATTTGAAATTGAAAGTTCTCTGTCATTATTTCTAACCCTACTGTTACTTCTTCCTAAACATAGACTCTCTTCATTAGGAACCCAAGGTACTCTACCCCTCCCTGGTCTTCCCAGCCCACTATCCCTGCTCTAGTTTAATTTTTCTCTCCTTGAAATTTTGATCATATAGTGAGCTATTTTGATTTTACATTATCTGGTACCTCGTGCTGTATCTGTACCTGTATGCTGCTCATACCTTGCCAAGTCCAGTCTTAGGGTACATGTACTACCTACTTTCTCTGTTCCTATCATGTGCTACTGAAAATTGCTGGAGGAAGTAAAATAACTATGTTGAAAAAGTTCCTTACAAAATGCCTTGCATGTAGTCACCTCACACTAAGATTAGTCTGATCTCCACACTGTTGATGACTCTGTGATGCATTTTATATGTTAGCTCATTCCCTGTGAGGTAGATTGTCATCTTTGTTTATTGATGAAGAAATTGAAGCACATAGCAATTAAATGTTTTACCCATGATCTTACGAATGTTGAGTGTCAAAGATGGGATTAGACTCCAGGTCTCTTTTGACTATAGGAACAACATTCTTTCAGCTATACCAAACTTCTTCTCTGTCTTCTCTCTATGTCATATCCTCACCCTGCTCTAGACCTTCATCACCTCTATTAAAATAACTTCTTAATTGGTCTTACTGTCTCCCTTTCTCAATTCCCCAGTCCACAAAGCTGCCAGTCCTGACATTTCCCTGTTCCAGAGTGTCCTCTGTTCCCAACTCAAGGGAATGTAAAATTTCAGGATCCTTTTAAGTTTAGTTAATATGTTTTTTTATAGGACTCTTCCCTATCTGTTAGTGCCCCACCCCCAAAAATCACTTGATATTTTCTGATCTGTAGATTATTTATATACCTCAGTAACTTAAGTTCCTGCAGGGTAAGAACTGTTGTCTGATTGTTATTGCTTATGCCTAATAGAGTATCTTTTATGTGGTAACTGCTTAACATGTTTGTTCAATTGAATTAAAAAATAACTATGTTGTGGAAAGAGAATTCTGGGGATAAGTCCTAACAATCATGCTGTGTGACCTTAAACAAGTCATTTAACATCTCTGGGTTCAAAGCTCCCTTCTTCTAAAATAGACTTGGAGAGTCTTGGCACTATGTTCTGACTCAATCATTTCTGAGTTTGGTAATGAACAACCTTCAATGAAATAACTTCTTTTAGGTTGCTGAGTGGTATAATGGATAGAGTGCTGGTCTTAGCATCAAGAAGACTTGAGTTCAAATTAGCTTCAGACATTTCCTAGATGTGTAACTTAACCCGTCTGTCAAAGTTTCCTCAGCTGTAAAATAGCACCTAACTTGCAGAGTGGTTGTGAGGATCAAATGGGATAATATTTGTAAAAGTGCTTAGGATTTTTGTAAAAGAATTTGGTATTGTGGTTGTTCATCCATTTCTGTCATGTCTGAGTTTCCATGATCCCATTTGGGTTTTTCTTAACAAAGATACTAAAGCAATTTACCATTTCCCTCTCTAGGAGGTCATTTTACAGATGAAAAAACTGAGGCAAACAGGGTTAAGTGTCTGACCCAGGGTCACACCTCTAGTAAATGTCTGAGACAGGATTGGAACTCAGAAAGAGGAGTCTTCCTGACTCCAGATTTGGCATTCTATTCCCTGCATTACCTCATTGCACCTTCTGCTTGGCAATAGAAGGCACACAATAAATATTTGTTCCTTTTATTTCCCCTTTTCTTTTATTGTGAATTTTAAGATCCAATGTTTGTTTGCTTATTCTGAGAACATCATTATGGTCTACTAAGAGGATGACAACTGTAAACTTTCCTTTAAATTTTAGTTCATGCTTTTTCTTACACATAACAAAGTTGATAATAATGTTGATTTAATGAAAAGATTTTTTTGCATATAAAAAGCATAGAAGAGCTTTTTGTATTAATTTCTGTATTTAAAAATGTACTATTTGAGGTAAATTTCTGGTGTAAAATGCTATTTAAATTTTTTTTTCTAATTTTGTTTATTTTTTAAAGCAGTGGGTTAAGTGACTTGCCAAGGTCACACAGCTAGGCAATTATTAAGTGAGGTCAAATTTGAACTCAGGTACTCCTGGATCCAGGGCTGGTGTTCTATGCACTGTGCCACCTCGCTGCCCCATAAAAAGCTATTTTTAAGTGTAAACATTTCATATGACTACTGGGCTTAGTTTGGCTTTTTGTTTTGTTTTGTTTTGCATTATCTAAGTTTTAATTGAAAGCCCTGTTTGAAAATAGTTATTAAGTTTTCCTTGAATTCCTCTTTAATTTAAATTGCTTCTAAGGAATACTTATGAATCTGATTCTTGTTTTCACTTTTTTACTTAAAGGATCTGTAGTATCTTTGGTATAATAGTGCTTCCTCTGCTAAGATAGATCAATGTCACTCGGCAATTTGGTAGATGATATTTAAGAACTGTGCTATGAGGAAAAATACACTGTATTCAACCTGATAATGAGCTTTCCTGAACTTGACTAACCTTGTCCTTAGACAGCAAACCTATAATTCATTATAAGGGACCATTTTCAACCTTTTCAATTTTCAATTTCAAAGCAAGCTCCCACTTGGACTGACCATCTGTTAGCCCTTAAAATACTACCTACTTCCTTTGCTGTTAGTACATTCTCTAGATACTTTTCCAATATGCAGTAATTTGCTTATATCTACCTTATAGCTCTCTGTTGTTTGCAATTATTTCATATATAATATTAACTTTATATATAACAATATATATATTAATTTTCCCTCTAGCTTAATAACTTTTTGGTTTAGGAAATTCTGGATAAAATCACTCCTAGCAATGCAAATTAGTTATGCAGCTTATAGATTTAGTGCTGTCTGATGCCCATGATAACCCAGTCAGAGTTGGAACTTGAACAATGGTCTTCTAACCCCAAGATTTTCCTCCTGTCTGTAACATTATTTACTGATGAAAATTTTCTATTACTGATTTTAAAAAATTCTTAAGACTTTGGTTTATATGGTTAGGTAGGAAGTGAATTTAATTTTTACCCTTCTTATGTAATACACTTAAGAAATGTTAATCTATGGAAACAAAGTAAGACTGACAGAGTGCTATCTGTGCGGTGGGGATGGGGGGAGGGAAGCTAGATTGGGGGAAAATTGTAAAACTCAAATAATATTTTTAATAAAAATAAAAAAAAGAAATGTTAATCTAGCAAACTGTTTAGTTAAGTTGATACCCAATGTTTTTGGTAGTATAGTAGGTACTTCCTCTACTAAGATAGATCAAAATCCCTTTGCAATTTGGTGCATTTTCAACCTGCTTAAAGAAATGGGAAGAAGGAATAGCAAACAAATATATCAGCATAATCAGAATGCATTATTGTCAGCAAATTGTAGTTACAATTATTTTTTTAATGTTTCATTTTTTTCCCCAGTAAGACAAAGCTAGCATTAAATAATGCTGTGTCTGATTTCCTTAGACTTCCAATGCTTACTAAGTAAAAAATGGTTGTGGGCAAAGCAGAAGTTGTATGATAGATGAATAAATTTTACTGTTCAACTAAATTTGGTTAAAGAGATTGATCTTCATTTTTGACTTTGTGATCAGTTTTATTGCTTAATTAGCTCATGTAGTAGGACAGAAAAAACACCTAAAAAAGATACTGAAATATCAACATCAATTCTTTTTTTTCTAAATAGGTTAAAAATAGCATTTCAAAATATGTATCAAAATTGTGTTGATATATTTTGTAGGGATCTTGCTGTTTTTCTACCAGTAAGATAAATGACAGTATATTGGTTAATAGTATGAAAATGAATCAATGAACTGGCCCAGACCACTGCATCTACTTCTCCTGAGAACTACCCATGACCCTCTTGTTGGGGCCCACACTACTGAGTTCCTACTCATATATCCAGGAGGTAAAACCATGAGGTGAGGACTAGACAAAATATGCTGCTTGCCTACCTTCATCAGTGGAATTCTTACCATTAATTTTTTTTTTTTATTAAAGGCAGTGGAGTTAAGTGATTTGCCCAAAGTCACATAGCTAGGTAATTATTAAGTGTCTGAGGTTGTCCTCCTGACTCTGGCACAGGTGCTATATCCACTGTGCCACCTAGCTGCTCCTTACCATTCATTTTTTACTCTTTTTCCTTAGGTAGTTATCAAACTCTAAACCCTCATATTTGCCCCATTTCTCTCTACCTCATACCGACCTCTACTATCATTGATGATAAGAACCTGTTCCCTTAAACTTCTCTTTGTTCTTTTAAAGTTTTTTTTTATAAATGTTCATATAATAATATGCCTTCATTGAACTCCTGATAATTGTACACACCTGTTTTTCCTTCCTTTCCTTTTTTAATGATGTGAACTACTCATAATTTTTCATCTTCTTTCATGACCTTACATTTCCAGTACCCTTTATCCTTGACTAACATGACTTTTTTGGTTAAGAAAAGCAAGTATTTCTTCTTACTCAGTTTTTAGATTTTTTTTTTTTTTGTTTTTCCAGTTAGTGATTTTTTAAAAATTATTACAGTTTTTAGACAGCTTTTTGAGAATCCCATTAATTTTATACATTCTCATTTTTCAGATAACAGCAGAAATTGGGAACTGTTACAGATATGTTCCACTCTCTAGGTTCTTTCTTCTAATTTTATGGTAATTTTGACCTTAAACTGCACACAGTTAATTTTAAATAGGAATGCCTAATCAGTGGTGTAGTACTAGATAAAGTGTTGGCTCTGGAGCCAGGAAGGACTTAACTTTGTTTCCAGTCCCAGATACTTAGTAGCCATGTGACCTTGGGCAGGTCATTTGAACTCTATTTGTCTCAGATTCCTCATCTGGAAAATAAGGACATAATAATAGCATCTACTTCCTAGCTTTATTTTGAGAATCAAATGAGATAATAACTGTAAAGCATTTACTTTATAAATACTAGATATTATTTCAGGGCCAGTCTTAAAAGAGTTGAATATTTCTAGGAGTAGAGGTAAGAAAGAAGAGTATTCCATGGAGGGCAGCCGGAATTGGTTGGGGTGTAGAAGATAGGGTATGTAAAGTGTGATTAGTTTAAAAAGTTAACTGAAAATTAGGTGGCTAAAGCATTTAATTGCCAAATAAAACCAGTTTCTCTCATTCCACTTGAGATAACTTTATATGTGCAATAGTTTAAAAAAAATAACTAAATTTGTCTATTTTCCAACCTTTGGTTATGAATTCCCTTAACTTCAGTCATAGTTATTTTTTTTTTACATTTTTGTAGATGACTGTTCTTTTTTTTTATTTTTGTACAAATGGTGTTTTCTATGCATTATTAAGATGTTCTTGTTTAAGAGTAAACATAATACCCCCTCCCCCCAAAAGTATAGACCCTCATGAGCAATAAAATAAAGGAAAGAGGAAAAAATTAAAATTAAAAAAAATAATAGGGGGCAGCTAGGTGGCGCAGTGGATAGAGCACCAGCCCTGGAGTCAGGAGTACCTGAGTTCAGATTCGACCTTAGACACTTATTAATTACCTAGCTGTGTGGCCTTGGGCAAGCCACTTAACCCCATTGCCTTGCAAAAACTAAAATAATAATAATAACAATAATAATAATAACAATAATAATAATAATAATAATAATAATAATAATAATAATAATAATGGCAGCTAAGTGGCAGTGGACGGAGCACCGGCCCTAGCGTCAGGAGCACCAGAGCCCAAATCCGGCCCCAGACCCCCAGCAATCACCCAGCTGTGCAACCCTGGGCAAGCTACCCCAATCCTACTGCCCTGCAAAAACCAAAACCAAAAAACCAAATTAAAATGATGATGATAATAATAATAATAATAATAATAATAATAATAGAAGGGGCAGCCAGGTGGCACAGTGGATAAAGCACCGGTCCCAGAGTCAGGAGCACCCAGGTCCAAATCTGGCCTCAGACACCCAACAATCAGCCAGGTGTGCAACCCCAGGCAAGCCACCCAACCCCATCAGCCCTGCAACCCCCCCCCCCATAATAATAATAAATGTGCTTCAGTCTGTGTTCCAACACCACCAGCTCTTTCATGGGTGGATCACATTATTTATGATAAGTCCATCATAAAATCTACTTCCATGATTTTCCACTGTTGCCATTGCTGATTGCAACCCCCTCTATTCGTACTTCCCCACTACATAACACTATATTTTCTCTCTCCTTTCACTCTGTCCCTCTTCTTAAATGTGCTGTAGGGTAGCTGAGTGGCACAGCAGACTGATCACCAGCCCTGTGGTCAAGAGGCCCTGAGCCTACATACCACCCCTAAGGCCCAGCAACCACCTGGCTCTGTGGTCCCAGACAGACCATGCAAGAAGTAAAAAAGAAAATGTGTTATAACTGACCACTCTTTCCCATGGTCCACCCTCTCCTCCATCACTCACATCCCCCTTATCCCCTGTCCCCCTTCTCTTCTTCCTACTCTAGATATCTATACCCCATTGAGTATATATGCTATTTCCTCTTTGAGACAACTCTGATGAGCACCAAGGTTCCCTCTTTCCCCCTTCCATATCATTGCAGTAGCTCATTGTAATAAAACAAATCTTATTATATGAAATATCTTAGCCTGTTCTACCTCTCCTTTCTCCTGCTCCCATCATTTCCCTTATAGCCATTGACTCCATTTTTACAATATATTATGTCTTCAAATTCAGCTCCCTCCTGTGTTTCATCTATAAAAGCTCATTCTACCTGCTCTATTAAATGAGAAGTTTCTTATGAGTATTATCAATATCATTTTTCTATGCTGGAATACATGTAGTTCATCATCATTAAGTCCTTCATATTTTACCCTTCTCCACTTTTTATGCTTCACCTGAGTCCTGTATTTGAAGATCAAACCTTCTGTTCAGCTCTGGCCATTTTAACAGGAACATTTGAAATTCCCCTGGTTCATTGAAAGTCCATCTTTTTTCCTGGAAGAGGACATTGATTTTTCCTGGGTAGTTGATTCTCGGTTGCATTCCGAGCTCTTTTGTCTTCCAGAATATTATATTCCAAGTCCTACAAGCCTTTAATGTAGGTGCTACCAAGTCCTGTGTTATCCTTACTGTAGCTCCATGATATTTGAATTGTGTCCTTCTGACTGCTTGTAATATTTTCTCTTTGACTTGGGAGTTCTGGAACTTGGCTATAATATTCCTGGGGGTTGTTTTTTGGGGGGGAATCTCTTGCCAGGGGAGATGGGGTGGATTCTCTCCATTTCTATTTTGTCCTCTGCTTCTAGGATATCTGGGCAATTTTCCTATAAGAATTCTTTAAAAATGATGTCAAAGCTCTTTTCCTGATCATGACTTTCAGGTATCCCAATAATTTTTAAATTATCTTTCCTAAATCTGTTTTCCATATCAGTTGTTTTTTCATTTTCTTCTAATTTTTCATTCATTTGGTTTTGAAGTATTGTGTCCTGACTTCTTGTAAAGTCAGCAGCTTCCTTTAACTCCATTCTAGATCTGAAAGATGTTTTCCTCAGAGAGCTTTCTTATCTCTTTTTCCATCTGGCCAGTTCTGCTTTTTAAAGCATTCTTCTCCTCAATAACTTTTTGAACTGTCTTATCCATTTGGCCTAAACTGGTTTTTAACATGCTGTTTTCTTCAGCTTTTTTTTGGATCTCCTTGACTAAGATGCTTACTTCTTTTTCATGTTTGTCCTGCATTTCATTTCTTTTCCCAATTTTTCTTCTATCTCCCTCATTCGATTTTCAAAATCTTTGCTGAGTTCTGTCATAGCCTGAGCCCAATTTCTGTTTTTCTTGGAGTCTTTAGATGCAGGAGCTTATACTTCCTCATCTTCAGATTGAATGTTTTGATCCTTCTTGGGATCACAGGCAAAGTATTTCTCAATGGTGTTCCTCTTTTTTTTCTCTGTTTACTCATTTCCCCAGCCTGTGCCTGGTCTTGGGGGGTGCTTCCTGAGCTTTTGAGTATCACTGGGACACCCCTAACACACACACACACACACACACACACACACACACACACACACACACACATCTCTGTGTGTGAAGCTCTGTCTTCCCTCCTGGTCTGTGAATGACCACAAGTGCACCCCTGTGCCCTGGGCCTGAGGAGGGGGTGGACCTGCTGTTCAGGAGGGGGCCTAGACTCCAATCATGATCTGAATGTGGTCAGAGCCCCAGAGTCTTGATCCAGGGACAGAGGACAGACCTCAGCAGTCTTTCTCCACTCCCCTCCCTAGGCTCAGCACTCAAGCCTGGGGGCTCCTGCTTACTGGCTCTTCTTGCTTCCAGTTCCTGGATCTAGGCTGCTGTGGCCACGCTGCTTGCTGAGAGCCTTGAGGGCTGGGCTTCATGGGCTCGCTCTGGCAGAGGTCCCCCCACTGATCTTCCAAGTTTTTCCCAGTGTTCCCTGGGGGATAGGTCAGGAAACTGCCCCCACTGCAGTGAGCCACAGCTCCTAGCACCCTGGGGCTGCCTCCAGGAAGCTGAAGTTCCTGAACTCTGGTGGCGGCCCCTCTAAATGGTCGAGTGGAGCGTTTCTTTTATTTTGCAGGTTACCTTGGGCTGGAGAATTGCCTCACTGGATCACTCTGTGGGTTCTGTCTCTCGAGAATTTAGTTAGTCCTTATTTTATAAGTTTTGAGGGAGAGCACCTAAGAGAGGATCTTCTCCTTTTCCATCTTGGCTCTGCCCCCCAACTTTATTCTTAATACGAAAAATTAGGATAGTTGAATTGATTTAAAGTATGTTCACAACTAGCAAATAAAAGTGTAGTTTCACACATAAAGGATTTTTCATTGATTCAACTCAACTGTTTTTCAATTCTAATAATATTAAACATTTTAAATACATTAATACATTGTGGTTAAATACACACAAAATTCGCATACCCTTAGCTACAATGGCAGCACGTACAGTTACATGTGTGTATTTGCTGATAGCTGTTTCCATAATAAACAAAGTAAATTCTTTTTTTATTTTATTTTTTTAAAGATTTTGAGTTTTACGATTTTTTCTCCCAATCTGACTTCCCTCCCCCCCCCACCCCCACAGAAAGCAATCTGTCTGTCTTTATTTTGTTTCCATGTTGTACATTGATCCAAATTGAGTGTGATGAGAGAGAAATCACATCCTTAAGGAAGAAACAAAAAGTATAAGAGATGACAAGATCAGACAATAAGATATGTTGGGGGTTTTTTCTAAATTAAAGGGAATAGTCCTTGAAATTTGTTCAAACTCCACGGCTCTTTATCTAGATACAGATTGTATTCTCTATGGCAGACAGCCCAAAATTGTCCCTGGTTCTTGCACTGATGGAACAAGCAAGTTCATCAAGGGTGAACATCATCCCCACGTTGCTGATAGGCTATACAGTGTTTTTCTGTTTCTGCTCATCTCACTCAGCATCAGTTCATTCAAATCCCTCCAGGCTTCCCTGAATTCCCATCCCTCCTGGTTTCTAATAGAACAACAGTGTTCCATGACATCCATATACCACAGTTTGCTAAGCCATTCCCCAATTGAAGGACATTTACTCGATTTCCAATTCTTTGCCACCACAAACAGGGCTGCTATGAATATTTTTGTACAAGTGATGTTTTTACCCTTTTTCATCATCTCTTCAGGGTATAGACCCAGTAGTGGTATTGTTGCTGGAGCAAAGGGTATGCTCACTTGAACAAAGTAAATTCTTAAAACAATTTTAAATTACTACCATTTTTTTTTACTAAAATTTACAGTGTACACCTTTAAATATCTCTGAATTTAAAATTCTGTCTGTGGAGATTAGTTCTCCAAAACTCAAGTAGTTTTACTAATAGGCCCAAGAGGCTTTTAATTGGAACCAAAAAAAGCTCTCAAATGATCTAGTTTTCATGTAGAATTTTTGAAAGGAAACAGTAACTTTGAATAAGAAAAAAATTTCTTTTTATATCCATTAAAAAAATGAAATCAAATTATTTCTTGTGGGGCCTAGGGGGTTTGCAAGGTGATGGAGTTAAGTGACTTGCCCCTGGTCACACAGTAATTATTAAGTGTTAGAGGTTAGATTTGAACTCAGGTCCTCCTGACTCCAGGGCCAGTGCTCTAACCACTGCACCACCTATCTGTTCCAATTATTTCTTTTAAGAAATCTAATCTTGTGCAAAAGAATATGGAACTCTTTTTCTTCTTATTCTTTAGAGAAACTAACAACACTTTAAGAATATAACCCAATAGAGTATTTAAAAGCTTCCTGTAGCAATCCATAAAACCATTATTTGTCTGAGAAAATGAAAGTAGCCAAGAAATTTGTTTTATGAATTGAAAAGCCAGAAGGACTAACATTTAGATTCACATATCAGAGTGATATAATATAAAAATTTAGTGGCAAAAATGAGACCAGAACATAAATCCTAACAAGCAATTTCAAGAATAACAAAGAGGCAGGTAACTCAATATCTGTATACCAGTATCTATATATCACTTTCAGAACCCACAAAGTCAAAGTAAAGATTATTGCTCAGTTTTTCATTTACAGGATCAGTTGGATTGTTCCATTTCCAATTTATAGAATCAGTTTAATGCAGGTTATTATTATAAGTTAATTGTAAGAAGTACTTAAATTATGTCAGGACCTTTCATTTTTGACAAGATGAAGAATACACAATTCTGGTAGGCACACACACACTTGTCATAGAACATAGTGGAATTTTGCAGAACATAATCCAGATATTTGGATTATTTGCTTCATCAGATACTATTTAGCCCATTTCATTTCTTCATCATTCATAAGCAAGTTCTTAAGTCTGGCAAAACTCCCTTGGGTTCTTTTGAATCAAGAAGGATATCTTCAGCCCGCACTCAACTTTGTTGTCTAATAGACATTGCTTTGTGAGTAATTTCAAGGATGAATTCCATGATTAGGTCTTCTAGAATATTCATTATCTCAGTATAAGGATTTTGATCACCACCAAAGCCATTCATTGTTCACCTTAATTCTTTAGAGAAAAGTCTTTTTCTTTTATCCTATCTACCATCTACTCTTCCTCCCACTTCTTCATTACCTTCCTCAGAAATGGAATCCTCTTCCTCATCAGCTTTTCTTTCTTTGGCTCCAAGGTTCAAATATTTCACTCTTGTTCTCCCCAGTCATAATTGTTAATGCTACCTTCTTTCATTTTCTAATTTTTTTAATACTGTAAACCCTTGATATTAAGACCTTAATGTGATATTTTCTATAAAATTTAAATTTAATTCTGCTAAACTTTTTTCTAGTTTTTTTAAAGTTCTTATGTAATAGGAAATCCTTCTCCAAGTAGTTTGGATTGATTTGATTAAATAGTGGACTATTGTGGTAGATTGTTTTTCCTTCTTACCTAGTTTGTTCGATTAACTCATTTCATTCACAAAGATAAATATTTAAATTATAATAGAAGAGCTATTTTTTTTACTCTTTCATAATTTACATGAAACATAACAAGGTGTATCAATATCATCTGTACTTTTAAAATAATAGCAGTAGACTCAGGCTATACCATAAACAAAAACTATTAATTCTGAACCCCCTTTTGAGATTTTTTTCTGTTACCTTTTGGCTTTATCTTTTTTTCTTTTAATATGTTTATAGTTGTAACTAATTCATTTACAATGCTGGTTCTATTAAACTTGATTTGAATTACTTTGTAGGTTTTTTCCCCATGCTTCCTTTCATAAAAATGAAAGAATGTCTGGTTTTTGCACTAGTAGTAGCAATCTGTTATGACAGTGTATCATAATTTATTCAGCCTTTTTTTCATTTTGAGAAAAATTACATATTTTAACCTTGACAAGCATAAATAGACGTGAACATTTCAATTTAGAACAGAATATCTATGGAACAACAATTTTATAGTTAGATTTTTATAAAAAATAATTAAATTTTACAGAATAGTGACAAAGGGCTTGACAGTTTTTCTTTATCAACTTCTTTGTTTTCTTGTTTATTTTTTAAATGATTTACTGATTTTTTTTGGTGCCATTATCACTACTCATCACCTTCACCCTCTCCCCACAGAAGACCAGCTTTGTTACCTCCTAAGTAAAGCAAAATAAAATACACATTTAAAATGTCTCTTCTTCTTGCAGAATGAAGCATATATTTTCAGATACAGCAAATATGTGGATTTTGTTTTGCCCAACTATGCTTATTTGTAACAAGGAATTGCTTTTATTATGGAGGAAGAGTAGAAAGGAGATGAACAAGGGCTAGTGACTGATACTCAAGAAAAGAAAGCACATTAATCAGTCATTAAAAAATACATAGAAGAGAGCCTGAGGATGATGTTCAGGAGATTCAGATAAACAAGGCATTTTTATAACTATGGTGATAAATTAAATATATACTACTTAATTTATTGGTGAAGAGTGTACAGTTAAATTCATGCAAGTTAAATACATGTATAATGTACCTCCATTTTACCTTGTTCAAATGGAACCAACTAAGAATACTGGTAGAGTATTCCTGAATATGAGATAATCTATTTATGTGAAGAAATCCAAGGGAAAAAACAGGCACGATTAAGAGTGTTGGGCAAGGATCTGTTGCAAGGAGAGAGAGATTATGTCATTTAATTATAATGTAGATGACCCAGATGACAAAGAATTCAGAAAACAGAACATAAATTTAGAATGGAGACATGGTAGGAAACATTTACTACCTTGATGTTTGCTGCCAAATCAGAACAGCTGAGAAATTATTTGCTTTAGTAATAATTTCATCTGAAAATATAGAGAAAATAAGTGGAAAAACTACTAAGAACCTGATTTTGACCTGTAATGCAAAACTGGTTTTGAAGTTGAAAGGTTAGGAACCTTGAGAGGGAATGATTATTGCTCTATTTGTTTCCAATAGTCCACCTGAAGCCATGTTTTTAATAAGGAGACCTAATTACACTATAAATACTTGTTGACTGTCTGCCTTTGTGCCTCTTTCTGACCTTGCTCATTTTATTTTTCTTAAGATGTGATAAGCCAAGGGGTGGTTAGGTGGCATAGTGACTTAGAACCCTGAGTTAAAATCCAGCCTCAGACACTTAATAATTACCTAGCTGTGTGACCTTGGGCAAGTCACTTAACCCCATTGCTTTGCAAAAACCAAAAAATAAATTAAAAAAATAAAAATAAGATTTGATAAGCCCAAATATACTGAGTACTTTTAGAGTCAATTTTATGCCAGGCCTAGTGCTTAGCACCAGAAACACAAGAAAAGATTAAAAAAAAAATAGTTCCTACCTTCAGGGAACTTACCTCTAATGGGAAAAGCAAAGATGAAATGTGAGACAGAGAAAGAGAGAGATACTGAGAGATAAGTTCATATGAGAAGGCCTTAGCAGCTCATGGGCCAGGAATGGCCTCCTGGTGAAGGTAGAATTTGAGAAGAATCTTAAAGCAAGCTAGGGAAACCAAGAGGCACAGGAGAGGGAAAAGTTAGCATTCCAGATATGAGGGATGGCCAAGAGAAATGAACCAAATCAGGAGATTGAGTTTCAGGAGTTAGGGACAGAAAACATTTCCATGTGACTGGATCACATTGTGCCTGGAGTTGAATAAAATATAAGGAGATTGGACACAATGGAAGGACCAGGTTATAAAAAAAAAACTTTAAATAAAAATCTGAAGACTTTGTATTGAAACTTTTTTTTTTTTAGGTTTTTGCAAGGCAAACAGGGTTAAGTGGCTTGCCCAAGGCCACACAGCTAGGTAATCATTAAGTTTCTGAGACTGGATTTGAACCCAGGTACTCCTGACTCCAAGGCCGGTGCTTTATCCACTACGCCACCTAGCTGCCCCCTTTGTATTGAATCTTGAATGTGATAGGGAATCATTTGATTTATTAAATGAATCAGATCTATCCTTTAGAAAAATTCAACTGAATAAAGGAAGAATTGGAATAGAGAAAGATTGACAGAAAAGATTGATCAGAAGTCTTTATAACTATGGTGATAAATTAAATGTATACTACTTAATTTATTGGTGAAGAGTGTACAGTTAAATTCATGCAAGTTAAATACATGTATAATGTACCTCCATTTTACCTTGTTCAAATGGAACCAACTAGGAATACTGGTAGAGTATTTCTGAATATGAGATAATCTATTTATGTGAAGAAATCCAAGGGATTCAATAGAGATGATGAGGACAGGACTGTGAGTAAAGAGGAGGCTCATATCAAAGAGGTTGTAAAGAGTGAAAATATAAGATTTGGAAATGGATTGGACATGTGATGCTACTGTAATGCAAGAGTCATGGATGACACATAGGTTTTGGTCCTGGGTCTGGAGGGAAGGAAAATGAGTTCTGTTTTGAAGTTTGAGTTTGAATTGGGATATAATGAGATGGCCAGGTAAGGTAATGTAGAAGGAAAAAGAAAGGAATCTTGGAAAGAACCTTTAATTAAGGACCATGACATTTATTGTTCCTACTATAAACTTCCATGGAACAGTTAAGATAGCTCTTTGAGGTGGGAGCTGTCCAGTATCTGCCTGGAATCAGGCAATAAATTTGGACACACAAAGAGGGGAGGAGAAGCAGAGATACAGAAGCAGGGCAGAGACTAATGGAATGGCAAACAGTTGGGCCTTCCTTATTGTGACCAGCAATAAAATAAGAATGCAGCAGCCTAGTTGGTTATATATGCCCCACACCCACTTTCCTCTGTCCCTGCAAAATATAATGGCATTTTCTTTATGCTCTCCTCTGTCCTCACTCCATTTGTATAGGAAGAACTGAAGAAATGTTATTTTGTTGACTCTGCTGGTGGCATTTTATAATACTGATTTTCTTTTTATAAATTGATTCAGTCCCCTTGTCTTTGGGCATGTCCCTATTTGAGATTAATGTGCATAGAGGGATGTCCCTGAGGGGTTTTGCTTTTCACAAACTATATCCTTGGATTCTGCAGTTCTAGTTGAGAGGTTAAATGATTTCCTTGGATGTTATTGAGTTTCAGTTTAATTTAAAACTTTTTTCCAAATTGAACCCTAAAATTTGAACTCATGTCCCACTAAATTTCTTGTGGAAGAATGAGCCATTGGAAGATAGTGTTATTGCTAGGTATGGAAAATTAGGTCCTAGAAGCTAAATTCTGCCCTAGTTATCCAAAGGAGGGGAAAGTAGGAGAGCATAAATCCTCATGCTACACAGAAACATAGTTATGTATGAATGAAGAACAAACAAAGAAGATTTAAGAGGAACAATCAGATGAGGAGGAGGAGAACCAATGATACAGTAGAATGAGCATGGAATTTGATATCAGAGGGCCTGGTTTGAATTTAGATGTTCTTCTACCTTCAATAAAGCACTTAACTCTTTTAGATCATAGTATCCTCATCTGTCCAAAAAAGGGGATTGACCAGACTTCAGTTAGACAGAAGTCTAAAAGTTAGACTTCCACCTCTAAATTTATTCTATGGTCCTGAGATAAAACTTTTGTAGTCAACGGATTCAACAAATACTGTTTCTAAACAAAGGCATTATACTAGGTGTGGTATGTATAAAGATAAAAATAGACATAGATGCTACTGTAAAATAGTTCAATGTATGGTTACATAGATAAAATATATAAATATAACCTTAAAAATTAGAATTTAAAAGTGAGTCTTGGAAATTCAAAAAATAGTGAAAAATCTATTATGTCTATAAGTTTAAAAGTCCTTTTGAACAAATTCTGGAATATTGGAATGATAGGGAACCAAGGAGTTGCTACTTTTTCACAGCAGGTAGTACATTTTTGAAGTACATATTCCAAATATTACAAATAATTACTTAAGAACTAAAGCTTGGTAGGCTGGGTGGTACAGTGGATAGAGCACCAGCCCTGGAGTCAGGAGTACCTGAGTTCAAATCCAGCCTCAGACACTTAATAATTACCTAGCTGTGTGGCCTTAGGCAAGCCACTTAAACCCCATTTGCCTTGCAAAATCCTAAAAACAAAACAAAACAAAAAAAAACCTAAAGCTTTAAAATATAAATAACTTTTTAAAAGGGTTTTAAAATTATGTAACTTAAAGATCTATAATGAGCTAATAAAGGACTTGAACAAAAAACATTTTTCTCTAAAAGTCTTGTCTTCTATGCCATGCTTCTTCTTAGGTTTGGGATGTGAAGTTTTAAGAAAACATTTTTATATCTTTGGTGTTTATTAAGACTTGAGTTTTAGTTTCAGCTTTTCCACTAAGTAGTAGTGTAACCTGAGGCAACTAAGTTTTTTCACCTCTGTGGGCCACATGATTTTCCTCTCTAATAGAGGAAGTTGTACTAAAAATGATCTTCAAGATTTTTTCAACTCTTAAGATTATTTCCTTTATTTGTTCTTCTAAGCTTAGATCACAGAATCCTAGAACATGAGAGTTGTAGGGGAACTCATTGGTCAGTTTCTCCAATCCAGACATGAATGGAATCCATGCTATATATATATATAAAATTAATAAGTAGTTGGCCAGTTGTCCCCTTCTGCTCAAAGCCCTCCAAAAAGAGGTCACCTCTTAAGGCTACCCATTATACTTCTGGACAATTTTCATATTCAGGAATTTTTTTTCCCCTGATTTCAAGCATGTGTTTGCCTCTTCTACTTAGTCTGCTCCCTTCCCTCTGGGGCCAGCAGGAAAAGGCTAATCCTTCTTCCCTGTGACAGAACTTGAAGACATTTATTATGTCCTCTCCAGGCTACAATTGCCTGATTCCTTCAACATGTTATGCCTGACATGTACTTAACTCACTTCACCATTCTGGTGGCCCATCTCTGAACTCTCCACTTTATCGTTTCCCACTTAAATGATGACTACTGGTTTAACAAAAGACTGATTTTACTTAAAGATGTCTAAATCAATTTTGGTTAAGGAATACTTATATGTAAAAATGATGTTATAAAGTTGTGACAATTTGTGAATTAATTTACTTATCTTAATTTCTGTATATTTACATGTAAATCTATTTTCTTCATTGTAGTAGTTATACCAACGGGAGATTATGCTAGGCCTAATAAAGCTATATGCTAAAAAGACTACCCCAACAGAAGGGCATGCTGAACTAAAAATAAAGGGGGAAAAATGATGTATTTCATCCTCTGTTTCCTTTGCATTCTTTATTCTCTATTTATGCATCTTCTATTTTTATTGAATTTTTAGTTTTTTTAAATGAAAAGTCATAGTTAAAATAGAAAAATTGTAGATAAGCCTCTCTGTAGACATGATTGAAATAATGTTGTTTCCTTGACTAAAAAGGCCTGGTAGATGTGGGAAGTTGAGGAACTCAATTAATAATCATTAAAATTCACATTAATAGAAAATTTTTAAATGAGCTTCAGTTCAGAGATTTACTAAATGCTTCTAGTTTAAATAAAGAATTAAGTTCCTAATGGAAAGAGCACTAGATTGGGAGTTAGGGCATTTGGGTTCTACCATGACTAATTGTGTGACCATGAGCAAATAACTTCACTTCTCTTTATTTTGGTTTCTTTGGTTATAAAATAGAGAGATCAAACTGGATATCTTAGGAGTATAGACTTAAAGCTGGAAGAACCCTAAGGGTCATTTACTTCCTCATGAGGAAACTGGATCTTCTCTAAAGTTTCTTTTAATCTCTAAAATTGTATACTGTGATTGTAAAGTGCTAGTGATACAAAAATGACATGTTTTCAAGTAAATATAATTTCTTATAATAAGTGCATAGGTATAGTTTTTGGAGGGAGAAATTACTTTTACCTTACAGGGGGAAATTAGGAAAGATTGTAATATATACTTAATGAATTTTTGAATAGAATTCATGCAAAAGGTATAGTGCCTGAGAAAGAGGGGTTTCAGTAGATAGAAATGTAGGTAGAGTTCATTTCAGGAAAGGAATAGTGTAGTTAGAAGTAGAAGAATCACCAGATTCCTGGGTCATGTAATTAACAATTTGAAGGTCTAGGCACAGTTCTCTCCAAAACAGGAAGAGAAAACAGTTTTTGCTGCCTTCATTGTCTAAGATGCCAAGAATCCTAAGGAACTCACAACTCTGAACTTAACAGCAGAAAAAACTAATCCTTAATCTTCAACCTGCTCTTTTAGGACTCCCTTTCCACCACCCATCACAATCCGGCATTGTGGTACAACTTGATATGCAATAAGACTCAACTCAGCCATTCTCCCCTCCTGGGGTGAAAAGCAAGTCTCCGTGTGGCAGTTTACTCTGCTGAAAATTGATTAATCAGAAAACCCAAGAACAAAAGGAAACTATATTATGCTGAAGGGAACCATAGACAGCAATATTAAACTTATGTTCCATCTCCTTAGCACTTAAATTTTTAAAGTAGAAACTAACTGAATTACAAAAAGGCGTAGAAAATTCTACGATTCTATTCCTATCTTAGTATTGGACAGATCTTAAGATAAAAAGAAAAATGTAAAATTGAAGAAGTAGAAGACAGGATGAATTCACAGCAAAGTTCAGTTTGACTAAGACATAGATATTTAAAGAAATTAAGTGAAATGAGCCTGGAAAGGGAGTCTAAAGCCAACTTGTAGAGAACTTTAAAGGGTAGGCAACCTAGCTGCTAGGCTATTTCTTGTTGCCTTTGGGAACATGAGGAAACTTTCCCTATTGTGTGGCTTTCTGAGGAGATTTTGTTAATCATCGTTCTATTTTGCTTCAAATTCCTTCAACGTCTTCTGGTTTTGATTTTCTCAAATATCAACATAAATATGTTTCCTTTTTTTCTTATAGTATATCAAATCTGAGTCATTTGGAGTACCATTATTTAAGTTTAAACTATAAGCTGATTCGACATAACTCTTAAAGCTATCTCTTCTGAACATTGCCCATGTAGAATATCACATGATTAACCACTGCTAATTACTTCAGCTGGTTCCTCATCCATCATCTCATAGCAATAGTCACTGATAGTTTAGCCTTAAAAATAGAATTACATGTCATAATGTTTGG
Organism: Macrotis lagotis; assembly: GCF_037893015.1. Taxonomy (NCBI): domain Eukaryota; kingdom Metazoa; phylum Chordata; class Mammalia; order Peramelemorphia; family Peramelidae; genus Macrotis; species Macrotis lagotis. The sequence goes on from NC_133658.1 coordinate 508,057,717, forward strand.
AATCTGCCAAGGGGAAATGATTATCTGGACGGGGGACCTAAATAGTCCCACAATCAGATAGAATCAATTCAGGCAACAAATTACAGGTTTCCCTCTCTAGCAATGTCCTGGAATCAGATGTTTTTCAGTGAAATTTAGTAAGCATGGATCAAGGGCCCACTGAGTGTCAGACTCTTGAATAGGTACTAGGAATATAAATGCCAAAAGAATCATTTCCTATCCTTAGGAAGCTTACATTCTATTGGGGAAAGCAGCATGTACCTAAAAATTAAATACAAAATGCTTTCAGTATAATTTCAAGAGGGTAGGTACTAGGAGTTTGGGAAGAGGAAGGGTTGTGATAAGAATAGGTTGCTTTTAGCAGTTATTTTATAAATTGAACTTTGATCTTGGAGGATAGCTAAAAGTTAGGTAATGAAGCATGATAGGAATAGGCAATATAAAAGTACGGAGGTGAGAGAAGGAATATTATGTCTGGAGCATACCTAGCAGTTTGGTGTGGCTGGAATGTAGAATACATAAAGAAGAGTAATAAGCAGTTTGTTTAAAAAAGCAGGTCCAAACCAGATATTATGAAGGGGTTTAAAAGCAAAACAGAGTAGTCTATGCTTTATCCTTGAGACAAAAGGAACTCCTAATGGTTCTTCAGTGAGAGATGCTGTGCTAAGTCATCAGCTTCACTTTCTCCTCCAGAGCCAACTGAATCCAGTGGCCAGATTTGAATCAGGATGACTGGAGGTAGCATTGAATGTGAGTCAGTTGGGGTTCAGTGATTTGTCTAAGGTAACACAGTAAGTGTTACTCCTGATGATTCTTGAGCAAAGGAGTGACATGGCCAGACTTGTTAACCTAAAATCAACAATTTTACAACTATGCAGAGAAAAGGTCTACATAGAGGGAAAAGTCTAGAGGTATGAGATAGTGTCTCAGTGGAGACAGTTAAAACTCTAAAGCTGAAAGAAACCTTAGAAGTCATCTAGTCAAACCCTTTCATTTTACAGATTAGGTGAATGAAGTTTATGCCACAAACTTGAACCTATCTCATCTTCCTCCATACCCACTGTTCCTTCTCTGTATTACCCTGATGTCCAGGTGATTTAGAGTGTAGAATTGGCGAAGGGAGCTTTTGATTAAGGTCTTCAGTTTTTTTCAGTGAAGTGTTTGACATCTTCAGTAAGGGGTAGAGAGGAAGGGGGATTATAGATTGGTAATCAAGAAGAGTTCACAACAGAGTTCACAAACAGCTAACAAAGGGTGGTGGGGGTAGAGTATTAATCAGAGAAGCTCTTCTTTAGAAAGGATTTCTCTGTAACAATAAGAACCAATTGAATTTGTTGTAGAGCCCATTTTCCACCTATGTTTTCCTGTGTGTGTGTGTGTGTGTGTGTGTGTGTGTGTGTGTGTTTGTATGTTTGTATCAGAAATAGTTGTGTGGTGCATTTGTAGTATGAAGAACCTGATTTCAAAGACTGAATCCTTTAAACTTTAGATTAAGTAGAGAACTGTTGTTTAAAGTTCAAGTTATTTTTCCTTATATCTTAAAACATTTTTGTAGCATCTGCAGAAAAAGAGGCAATCAAAGGAATGTATTCCAAAGTAATGGATGCGTATGGACTCTTAGGCGTATTACGCCTGAACCTAGGTAAGTTTAATAAGCAAAACTTTTCAATAAAGTTATTTTTTATCCTATTCCTATTTTTATACATTTAAACAAAGAAAAATAGAGTGAAGTGAGATCTACTCTAGCAGATCTTATTTCTTGGTTTTGTTATATTTAGATGAGGGGTTAGGATTAGATGATCTATTTCTAACTTTAAATATGGTGATCTTCAGATTTAGATGATGGTGTCTGTGTTATTTGGAATCACTTTTAAGTATTGATGTGACCTAACTGATTTGATCTTGATAATGTAGGATAAAGCTTTCATGGTTAAAAGGGACTGCTGTGTGAACAATAAATAGGTAGGCCTATTATTAAGATGGAACAATGATTTATTAGAACACTTATAAAGCATTGTGTTCCACATTCCCGCATAAAAAATTTATCCTTTTTTTAAAATGTTTTTGAGAAAAAACTGGTAGCTCCAGCTGGGAAAATGCAGAACAGTAGACTTGAACTTCATGTTCACTGATAAGATAAAGACTTTCCTTTATATATGTAGACTAAAGTGTTCTTTTCAAGGAAATTACATTGATGCCCCCTGGGATAGGACATCTAGTACTAGGTATTTGTTTCTCTCTCTCTCTTTTTTTTTGGGGGGGGGGTTTGCAGGGCAAATGGGGTTAAGTGGCTTGCCCAAGGCCACACAGCTAGGTAATTATTGAGTGTCTGAGACTGGATTTGAACCCAGGTACTCCTGACTCCAGGGCCTGTGCTTTATCCACTACACCACCTAGCCGCCCCTAGGTACTTGTTTCTAATGCCTTAATTAGAGGCTGAAGAAGCTTCTTAAGGGTACCATAAATAATTTAATAAATATTGATAGCATTCTTTTAATATTTGGATATTTCAAAGCAATGTTAAATGTTAAAGTTAATTTTTTTCTATTTGTTAGTGAGTTGGTGAAACTTAGAATTTCCTTGATGTTTCTCAGTAAAAACAAGAACTTTACAAATGAGGGGGAATATAATACTTCCAAAAGAAATTTTTAATTTATGTTTGAAAACTCCGTGGACTTCATCAACTATCTCTTTGGTTTTATAGGAGATATAATGGCGCAGTATCTGGTTCTAGTCACAGGATGCATGTCTGTTGGAAAAATTCAGGAGTCTGAAGTTTTTAGAGTTACATCCACTGAATTTATATCCTTAAGAATTGATTCATCAGATGAAGACCGCATTTCAGAAGTGCGTAAAATTTTGAATTCAGGAAACTTTTATTTTGCATGGTCTGCCACTGGATCAAGTTTAGATTTGAGTCTTAATGCCCATCGTAGCATTCAAGACCGCACAACTGACGATAGATTTTTCTGGTGAGTTCATGTTTCCCATTTTATTCATGTACTATAAAATTTTTCTGGCTAATATTATATATTTAATTAGATTAATTTAAAGTAATTTAGATTTTTAATATTATTTTTGGTCTTTCATGTAGAATATCACTTTTAATTTAGAAATTATAGTATTCAAATTAGAAATGGCATCACTGCAATTTCTGTGATATTAATAGTACCATGGCTTGATAATAATGCATAATATTGCAGTTATCCAGAAGTTAAGATTTCTGGCAATTTAACCTTCTGGAACCAGAATTACCAGCAGTATTTATTAATTTACTTGTTTTGGTGTGCTATCATGTTACGTGAACCAAACTGACTTTGAGAATGTGAACAAAACTTAATACTTTTAACAAAACAAGTTATCTTGACATGACATATGCAACTAACATGCCCTTGGCAGTTGGAAATAAGTTGATAAGAAAATGATTGCAAGTTACTTTCATGTAGCCAAAACAAATTTGTATCATTTTTGTCATCTTGCTTTTAATTCTCTTTTATACAAAGAATTTGAAACAGAGCCAAGACAGAGAGATGGAAATATATATATATATATATATATATATATATATATATATATATATATGTTTTCTAGATCTTTATATGTATATGTACATATTCATACGTACGCCTTTGTGCATACATATATACATAATCCATATTTTTCAAAAGGCTCCCCTAGGATTTCTTTATAAACTCCAGGTATGCTTAATCACTATTTCTTTTTTGCTACTTTTCCTACAAAGTGCTACATTTGATGTCTACATTTTCTTATTGAAGATGATCCCAAAAGACCTTGTTTAATATTTAATAAACTTTTATGTTTATGTGCCACTTTATATTTCACATACATTATCCTATTTGGGAATGTAGGGTGAAGTAGTATTCTCTTTTCTAAAATGAGAAAAGAGAGAAAGTGATTTGCCCAAGTTCACAAATCATGGAATGCAAATCACAGGGCAGCCAAATGTATGCCCATTATTTACCCAATTTTTTTTTTTTTTGCATTCTCATCCCACATTCCCCAATAGGACAGCAGAGTCTCTTAATGATGGGTATGAGTTGGATGAATGAACTCAATTATACTGTTATTCATTTCATCTCTATCAACATTTTAAATAATATGTATGCAGATCTACCCATTGAAGGGCACTTGGGTTGAATTGAAGCTTTGTCATATATTTTGTTTTCAGTAACCTAATTTAATTTTTTTTTCATTAGGAATCAATCGCTACACTTACATCTCAAGCACTATGGTGTGAATTGTGATGACTGGTTATTACGGCTTATGTGTGGAGGAGTTGAAATTAGAACAATTTATGCTGCTCACAAACAGGCAAAAGCTTGCCTTATTTCACGTCTAAGTTGTGAACGAGCTGGGACCAGGTTTAATGTTCGGGGAACAAATGACGATGGTCATGTTGCAAATTTTGTAGAAACAGAACAGGTATTAGTTCTTTTTTTTTTATCTCGTTTCATTTAGTTTTCCTAGAAGGCCTAAAAAACAATAGTCTAATTACATATTTCCTACAAAACTCAAAACATTTTTCATAATTGTAACAAAGTCATTCCATGATCTATCATTGCTTTCCTGGTCATTATATCATTAAAGGTAAAAAGTTTTCTCTAAAGTTTTTCCAAAATGAAAACTTATAACACTCCAGTTATAGCAAATTGTATATAACCCAACAAATTATCTAACTATTGTGTTGGTTTAGGTATTATCAGATGAATACTGAATTATATAAATACTAGTGGATATTTTAAAAGAATCATTTTTGGTTAAATCAAACACACTTTAAAATCTTTTTTTAAAAAATGACATAAGTATTCCATAATATGGTTAGAAACTTCAACTGAAATTTAGCCCAAAGTATTTCTCTATGTGTGCATGCTTGCAGATCTTAAAACATTCAACTTGGAAATTAGTGTTTCAAAGATATAAAGTATAATTTTAAAATATAAAATTGTAGGAGTAAAGAAAATCAAAGTTATACATCATCTATAGGTACAATACTAAATTGGAGAGTTCACTTCTTAGAAAAGTAATCAAAATAGTGTATTTATAATGCACCTTTATTAGTTTTGAGAATTTTCAATTCCTATTTTTATTACCTCAAGTTCTTTTCATGAAAATTATATGTGTTGATTTAAAACAGATGTTATTAAATCTTAAGTTAACATAGTTTGAAATATTTCTAAGCATCTTGATTAATTTTTCAATTAATTTTTTCCAAAAGCTCAGGAATTATAAATTAATAGATTTGATTCCTTTATGAGGTAAAGGTAAAATCACAAAAAAAAATTTAAATACATAACTGTGCTTTGACTATGAAACTTTGGTTTTTCTTCTCAGGTTATATTTTTAGATGATGCTGTATCTTCCTTCATACAAATCCGTGGATCTGTACCATTGTTTTGGGAGCAACCTGGTTTGCAAGTATGTTTTTGATATTGTGAAACTTTTTTCATTAGGAAAATTTCCCTTGAATCCAAAACTTCTTTCTTCTCTGCTCTCTTCAACAGCACTTCACTCTTCATCCCAGATCATTTAGTGTTTTTTTTTTTGCTGTATTTTAATTTTCAGTAAGATATTTTCCTCTAGTTGGCACAAAGATTCACATCAGGGAGGATCAGGAAAGGTTTCTTATAGAAGTTGAATTTTAGCTAGGACCTAGTAGGAAGAGATGAGTGAAGAGAGGCATGAGTGATACATGGCCAGTGAAATTTCCTAGAGTTAAGAGATGAAAGTTCTTGTGCAAGGAACATCAAAGAGACCAGTCTTACTGGATTGTAAAATACATGTTGGTAAGTAAAATGTCAGAAAATTGGAAAGATAGGAAGGGGTCAGGTTATAAAGGACCTTTAAAAGCCAGAGCAATTTATATTTGGTCCTGGAGTATCATGGAGCTGCTAGAGTGACTAGAAAAGATCTTTGCTTTAGGAAGATAAGTTTGAGTGATACACTAGGATGGGGAGAAACTTGATTCAGGAAGGCCTACATACAGATATGGCTATGAAGGTATACACCAGGGTGATAGCAATATCAGAGGAGAAAATGGTGGGCATATACAAGGGTAGAGTTGACAGTACTTGAGAACTGATTGTTTATGTGGACATGGTATTGAGAGAGAGATAAAGTAAGGATGAGATCTGGCTTTTGAGCCTTGGTGACTGAGAGAATGATGGTGCTCAGATCCTTGTTAGGGTAGTTAAAAAGAAGGGATAGTTTGGGAGAAAATAATGAGAAAAAAGAAACTACAAAAAGTATGACTCAGGTCTTTGGAAAGAAAATAAATTAGTTTTGTCCTTTTTGTTTCTTGGGACATTTGATCTTCTGATAATGATGAGAATTTGTAAAAAGGATTACTGTGAAGATAATTGAGCTGTTCCTGTTGTAAAAAATGAAGTAGAGAAATCCTATCAAGAACTTGATAAAATCCTCTTAATTAAATCAGTTAAAAAAAAACTCGGTAACTTCAGTACAATGGTTGGCCTCACAGAAAAAATGGAGCAAAAGTTGACTGATGAATTAAAAGTCAAAAGCTTGAAGAATATATAGATATTTCATACTTATATTTAATGAAAATTTTCATCAAAAAGAGTTAGGAGGAGTAAGGTATTGGTAATAGCACAGAAAATAAAATTTATTGGGGAGGCTAGGTGGCGCAGTGAATAGAGCACTGGTCCTGGAGTCAGGAGTACCTGAGTTCAAATCGAGCCTCAGGCACTTAATAATTACCTAGCTGTGTGGCCTTGGGCAAGCCACCTAACCCCATTTGACTTGCAAAAAAACCTAAAAAAAGATGAAACTTATTGTATTCTAAGACATTAAAATTAATTATATCCTAAGATTCATCACTAATATGGTAGTCATTTTCAAGCAGGCTATCTGTGTAACAACCACTGACATGTTATAGGCAGTGTATAGTCAAGAAAACTTGAGTTCAAATGTGACCTTAGACTATTACTGTGTGACACTGGGCAAATCATTTGAACTCCATTTGCCTCAGTTTTCTCATCAGCAAAATGAGGATAAGAAAATCCACCTCCAACCCTCACCCCAGGATGATAATAATTGTAAATTATTTAGTGTAATGTTTGAGAAATCGTAAGTACTATTTAAAGGTTAACTATTATCATTACATATCTGAGGTCAAATTTGAACTTGGGTCCTCCTGATTCCAGGGCCGGTACTCTATCTGCTTCTAGATGGCGCAGCAGATAGACTGGCCTTGGAATCAGGAGTAGAGGAGTTTGAATCCAGACTCTGACATTTATTAGCTGTGTGACCTTGGGCAAGTTACTTAATCCTGATTGCCTTCCACCCGGAGCCATCTCCAGTCATCCTGTTTTGTATCTGGCTACTGGACTCAGCTGACTCTGGAGAAGAAAGTGAGACTGGTGACTTACCACAGCATCCCCCATTCAAATCCAGTTCATGTGCTAGTCATGCCATTACTTCTTCAGAAATGGACAAACATTATTATTACTTTTATTATTGTTTTTTACTTTTTTTTTTAAATTTTAAGGCAATGGGTTTAAGTGACTTGCCCAAGGCCACACAGCTAGGCAATTATTAAGTGTCTGAGGCTGGATTTGAACTCAGGTACTCCTGAACCCAGGGCTGGTGCTCTATCCACTGTGCCACCTAGCCACCCCTATTACTGTTATTATTAGTGAAATTAAAGCAACTTTAACCTAATTCATAACAAGTTGCTGATCCTGAAAAAAAAAAATTGAGAAAAAGATTAAAGGACTGATATCAGCACAAGGATAAATTTTTTTACTATATGGAAATTAGCCTTCACTAATTTTAAAATAAAAGTTCACCTATACAATTTTAATAAATGCTTGTTGAATATTACAGAAGAAGGTGGACAATTTAGCATTGTTGCCTTATAAAACAATGTGAAATTCTTTAAATCCAATTTTAACTTATTTCTACATGCCTAGCTCAAATCCATTCTGTTTTGACCATTCTATTCCATGTGAGTATAAAAATACCCATATATGTAAATGATGTGTGCTTCCTGATTATAATCTAATGTGAGTCAATGGGAAAAATACAATGAATTTCAAGCCAAAAATCTAGTTAAACTATGTTCCTTAATTTCACTACTTTATCATCTACTCTTTCCCCCTTCCTGTGACAACCATACCATAGATCTGATCTTGTTTATGTTATTAGACTGTCTAGGACTGCTAGTATTTCCCTTGAAATGTAGGTGACTAGTTCTTTATGAATGGAATGGTAAAAAGCCTGTAACATTGTCCTTCCTTGGGCTCTAAGAAACAAGAAGGAGCATAAGAAGTCTATTTTTTAAAAATTCATTGTGGTTTTATATTTGATGAACAATGAAAATATCTCAGCCTCACAAGGATCTGTGTACCTCTATTCCACTGTGGTCTTGTGATGGAAAAGCTTTGCTTATTGAGAAGCAGCAGATTTTTCTGAAAGATTTTTTATAGAGGTAAAAAAAATAGACAAATCCAAGGAGTTTTATGGGAGAAAAGAAAACATGGCTGGCAAGTAATAACAGGATAAAAAAGTAACTCTAAGGGGATGTTATTGGCAAGAGGCCTGGGAAATTTCCCCAACTCCTTGGAGCCTTGTTTTTTGCTGACTCCTCAGCCCCCTTCCTGTGGTCATCCCATGTGCTTTCTGACTTCCCAAATCTTCCAAACTATTAAATGCCTGTCTCAGGTTATGGAAGCCACAGTGATTGAAGTAGAGGATACTCTGTTCCTACCTGGGGCTGATACCAGGGTCCTGGCCAGTATGCCCCATACTCCTTTTTTACCTTTATTTATGGTTCTTTTCAACTCTTTGTGTGAACTCAAGAAGTCTTAGATTTGGAAAGAATGTCCAACAGAGAGTCAACAATTTTATTCCTTCCCATGAAATTGAGGACTACCAGACATTACCATATTTCTTGCCTGCAGCTGCTGAGATCCTTCAAGCCTTCTGTTCTGCATTTGCATTCTGTTGTCCTCTAGCACTGTCATCTAACCTACTTAGGAAACCTCAGAATCTCTCAGACTGTGCCATCTCTTTCATCTTAGGACTTTGAGGGCCCTTTTTATTCATTCTGCAGGTGAATTTTCTTTATATTCACAATTAGATTGTGAACTTCTTGAGAGCAGGGGACCATCCCACTTTTCCAATTTGAATCCTCTATTAACACAGTGCTTGATAAAAAATAAATTTAAATGTTCTCTGATTCACTCACTCAAATAAAATCTATTTACATAGGAGACAAGCTTAAGCCTAAAGTTAATTGCTCCTCAAAGTCCAAAGATCATTGCTAACAAAATTAGAAAAGGTTTTATAGAGAACCTAGCATTCAGACTAGACCTTGGCTCCAGTACTACCTCTGATATCTGCCACCTGTGTGACTCTGAGCAAATCAATTAATAAATGCTTGGCTTTTCTTGGCCTCATTTTCTTCATCTGTAAAATGACAGGGTTGGATCAAATAGACCCTTCTAGCTCTAAATCTGCTATTTTATTTCATGTGATTTTCTTATATGATTAAATATAATATTCTTTTTCAAGGTGGGATCTCATCGTGTTAGAATGTCAAGGGGATTTGAAGCCAATGCACCTGCTTTTGACAGGTAAAATTAGCTTTTCTTTTAGTTTTTTTGGTAATTGTTTCATTTTTATGAATTTAGAAACTTAAGTTTCTTAGGCAGGAATTCTATTTTAGCCAATTTAAGTGTGAAGTAAAATTCAAATCCTTATTTTTCCATGAACTTTCATTTTTTTTTTCAGATTTTATTTTTTTTATTAAAGATTTTATTTATTTTGAGTTTTACAATTTTTCCCCTAATCTTACTTCCCTCCCCCACCCCCCACCCCCACAGAAGGCAGTTTGTCAGTCTTTACATTGTTTCCATGGTAAACATTGATCCAAATTGAGTGTGATAAGAGAGAAATGATATCCTTAAGGAAGAAACATAAAGTACTAGAGATAGCAAGATCAGAAATAAGATATCAGGGTTTTTTTTTTTCTCTAAATTTAAGGTAATAGTCCTTGGTCTTTGTTCAAACTCCGCAGTTCTTTCTCTGGATACAGATGGTATTCTCCATTGCAGACAGCCCCAAATTGTCCCTGATTGTTGCACTCAATGGAATGAGCAAGTCCATCAAGGTTGATCATTGCCCGCATGTTGCTGTTTGGATGTATAGTGTTTTTCTGGTTCTGCTCATCTCACTCAGCATCAGTTCAGGCTTCCCTGAATTCCCATCCCTCCTGGTTTCTAATAGAACAATAGTGTTCCATACATATATCACAGTTTGCTAAGCCATTCCCCAGTTGAAGGACATTTACTTGATTTCCAATTCTTTGACACCACAAACAGGGCTGTTATGAATATTTTTTGTATAAGTGATGTTTTTACCCTTTTTCATCATCTCTTCTGGGTATAGACCGAGGAGTGGTATTGCTGAATCAAAGGGTATGCACTTTTTTTTTTACAAATAATGTTTTTTATGCATTAATAAAATATTCTTGTTTAAGAGTAAATAAAATACCCCCTCCCCCCAAAAAATATAGACTCACTTGAGCAATAAAGTAAAGGGGAGAGAAAAAAATTAAAATTAAAAAAATAGTAATAATTGTAGGTATGGCCATGTGGCACAATGGACGGAGCACTAGCCCTGGAGCCAGGAGCACCTGAGCCCATATCCGGCCCCATACACCCAACATTCACCCAATGGTGTGACATGCAAGCCACCCCAACCCCACTGCCCTGCAAAAGCCAAAAAAGAAAAAAAAGAAAAAAAGACCCAAAATGAAATAAAATAGTAATAATAGTAGGGGTGGCTGGGTGGCGGACAGAGCATTGGCCCTTGAGCCAGGAGCACTCGGGTCCAAATCTGGCCTCAGACACCCAATGATCATGCTGCTATGCGGCCCCAGGCAGGCCACCCAGCCCCATTTGCCCTGCACCCCCTCCAAAATAATAATAATAAAAAATGTGCTTCAGTCTTTGTTCCAATACTAACAACTCTGTCGTGAGTGGATCACATTCTTTATGATAAGTCCATCACAAAACTTACTTCCATATTTTTCCACCATTGCCATTGCTGAGCGCAACTCCCTCCTTTCGTATTTCTCCACTACTGTGTACTATATTTTCTCTCTCCTTTCACTCTGGCTCTGCTGCAGGGTAGCTGAGTGGTGCAGCAGACAGATCTCTGGCCCTGGGGCCAAGAGGCCCTGAGCCCCCATACCACCCCTTAGGCCCAGCATCCACCTGGTCCTATGGTCCTGGACAGGCCATCCAATCCCAGCCCCTTGCAAGAAGTAAAAAAGAAAATGTGTTATATCTGACCACTCTCCCCCCATGGTCCATCCTCTCCTCCATCACTCACATCACCCCCTTCCCCCTGTCCCCCCCCTTCTTACTCCAGATGTCTGTACACCTCATTGAGTATATATGTTGTTTCCTCTCCTAGCCACTTCTGATGAGAGCAAAGATTCCCTCATTTCCCCCTTGCCTTCCCCCCCTTCCATATCATTGCAATAGCTCACTGTAATAAAGAAAAACCTTATATGAAATATCTTGGCCTATTCCCCCTCTCCTTTTTCTTTCTCCCATTACATTTCCCTTTTTTCTATTGACTCCATTTTTACACCATATTTTATCTTCAAATTCTGCTTTCTCCTGTGCTTCAACTATAAAAGCTCCTTCTACCTGCTCTATTAACTGAGAAGGTTCATATGAGTATTATCAGTGTCATTTCTCTATGCAGGAATACATGCAATTCGTCCTCATTAAGTCCCTCATATTTTCCCCTTCTCCTCCGATCTCTATGCTTCACCTGAGTCCTGTATTTGAAGATCAAACCTTCTGTTCAGCTCTGGCCATTCCAACAGGAACGTTTGAAATTCCCCTGGTTCATTGAAAGTCCATCTTTTTTCCTGGAAGAGGACATTGATTTTTTGCTGGGTTGTTGATTCTCGGTTGCATTCCAAGCTCTTTTGCTTTCCAGTATATTATATTCCAAGGCCTATAAGCTTTTAATGTAGTTGCTACTAAGTCCTGTGTGATCCTGACTGCAGCTCCACGATATTTGAATTGTGTCCTTCTGGCTGCTTGTAATATTTTCTCTTTGACTTGGGAGTTCTGGAACTTGGCTATAATATTCCTGGGGGTTGTTTTTTTTGGGGGGGAATCTCTTTCCAGGGGAGATGGGTGGATTCTCTCCATTTCTATTTTGCCCTCTGCTTCTAGGATATCAGGGCAATTTTCCTGTAATAATTCTTTGAAAATGATGTCAAGGCTCTTTTCCTGATCATGACTTTCAGGTATTTCAATAATTTTTAAATTATCTTTCCTAAGTCTGTTTTCCATATCAGTTGTTTTTTTCAATGAGATGTTTCACATTTTCTTCTAATTTTTCATCTTTTTGCTTTTGAAGTAATGAGTCCTGTTTTCTCGTAAATTCATCAGTCTCCCTGAGTTCTATACTTTGTCTGAGGGATTTGTTTTCCTCAGAGAGTTTTCTTATCTCTTTTTCCATCTGGCCAGTTTTGTTTTTTAAAGCATGCTTCTCCTCAATAACTTTTTGAACTGTTTTATCCATTTGACCTAAGCTGGTTTTTAGCATGCTATTTTCTTCAGTATTTTTTTGGATTTTCTTGACTAAGCTGCTGACTTCATTTTCATGTTTTTCCTGCATCTCTTTCATTTCTCTTCCCAGTTTTTCTTCTAACTCCCTCATTTGATTTTCAAAGTCTTTTTTGAATTCTGTCATGGCCTGATCCCAATTTCTGTTTTTCTTGGAGTCTTTAGATGCAGGAGCTTGTGTTTCCTCATCTTCAGACTGACTATATTGATCCTTCTTGGGATCATAGATAATGTTTTTCTCAATGGTGTTCCTCTTTTTTTCTCTACTTGCTCATTTTCCCAGCCTAAGCCTGTTTTGGGGGTGCTTCCTGAACTTTTGGGCCATTCCCACAAGGGTCTCAGTGTGTGAGGCTCTGTCCTCCCTCCTGGTCTGTGAATGACCATATGTGCCCCCCCTCTGCTACAGGGCTGAGGTGGTGGGGGCCCCTCTATGGGTGGTGCCCTAGACTTCGATCAGGGTCTGAATGTGTTCAGAGCCCCAGAGTCTTGTTCCAGGGGCAGAGGACAGAGCTTGGCAGTCTCTCTTCACTTCCCCTCCCTCAGCTCAATGGGCTCATGCCCTGAGGGCTCCTGCTTAGGGGCTCTGCCTGCTTTTGTTTCCTGGATCTGGAATGCAGTGGCCATGCTGCTTGCTGTGTGCCCTGAGGGCTGGACTTCACATGCTTGCTCTGGCAAAGGTCCCAGGCTGTTCCCCCAATTTTTGCCCAGTGCTCCCCCGGGCCATAAGTCAGGAAACTTCCCCTGCTGCTGTGAGCCACGCTCTGGGGAGCAGAGCCTTTCTGCTCTTTTCCAGGTTACCTTGAGTAGGAGAACTGCCTCACTGGGTCCCTCTGTGGCTTCTGTCTCTTGAAAATTTAGTTAAAGTCCTTAGTTAAGAAGATTTACGAGAGAGCACCTAAGACATGATCCGCTCTTGTCACCATCTTGACTCTGCCCCCGAACTTTTCATTTAAATTGGAAGCTCCTGGTATTCTGAGCTATTAACTCAAAGGGTAGCAGAACTGGGTTCCTTTTTCTATCTCTGATTCTTTTTGTTTTATCCCTTTGTAACTTTTCCATTGACCCACTGTTTCTCTGTTTTCACCAATGACAGAGGACACAGATTTGGATTTTTTCTGAAGAAACCTAGGACCAACCCTCTGTAAGCAAGTCCAGGTCCTCTTATTACAGATTCAGTTTCTGTTCCTTTCATTTATTAACAATTTATCATGTGCCAACCACTATGCTAGATATTGAGGATACCAGTACCAAATTTAGTTCATCTTTTCTTTAAAGGAGCTGACATTTTACTAGTGGAATTTGTTCAAAGATAGTAAATATAGACTCTGTACAAAGTAGGACACAGTTGTGGTGACAGAACACTGGAAGAAATAAAGGAAGGTGTGTTGAGAAAGGTGACTCTTGAGCTACTGATCCTCACAGGGAGCTAGGAATTCAAAGAGATGTGAGGAGGAAGCACATTCCAGATGTGAGTGACACATATTGTAGCAGGAAATAAAATAGGGAATAGTAAAGGCTAGTTCACCTGAATCAGAATATATAAGCATTAGGTATATGTATAAGCCTAGTAATATAAACTTAAGTCAGATTATATGGAGGGTTTTAAATGCTAAACAGGTGTTTGCATTTTATCCAAAAAGTAGTAGGGAATCCCTGTAATTTCATAAGTAGTGAACTGACATGGTGAGACTTGACCTTTAGATATATCAGTTTGACAGCTGTATATCAAAGTGGAGTAGAGAAGGGGGAGGAGGCAATGTGATACAAAGGGAGCATTGGATTTGGATTTAGAAGGACAAAATGATATAATAGGGAAATCATTGGGTTCAAAATTGGAAGACCTGGAATCAAATTCTATTTCTGCCACTTTCTTAACCTATATGATTTTGGATACTTAACTTCTCTCAATTTCAATTTTCTCATCTATAAAATTAGATGATAGAGGCCATTTTTAGCTCCTAATATGTGGTTCTTTTATCCTTAAAAAGATCAAGTAAACTCACGGGAGTTGGTGAAATACCAATGCATCAGGGTAGGGGAATGGATGATAATTCTTCAAGGAAGACCGAGAGGAATTGGTACGCTAGATAGGAAGGGAGCCATGACAGAATCGTGTCATGATAACTTAGGGAGAAGAGTTGGGTTGGTTAGCTGTGTCAAGTACTACTGAGAGATCAAGAGGGATAGGACTGAGAACAGGCTATTGTAGTTATCAATAAAGAGATCACTGACTTTGGAAATAGTGATGGCTCTAAAGCAAAGTGCAAAGGGGGGATAGAAAGTAAGAAAACTGAGGCAACAAAGCTTTTTAAAAACAGCTTTTTAAAACTTTTATAAAGGAGTTTTATGGTATAAGGACAAAGATAAGATGGAAATTTGAAGGAATGATGAAGTCTTGGGAAGATTTTTTTTTTTAAAGACTAGAGATACCTGGGTATAGTTAAAGGCAACAGGAGAGGAATCAATGGCTAAAGAGAAATTTAAATTGTAGAAAGGGGAAGTTTGCTGGAGTATCCTTTCAGAGGAGATGAGATCAGAGGCAAAGCTATAAAAAATAACAATAATAGCTAACAGTTCTATAGCACTTTAAAATTTGCAAAATGTTATTCATATCTTATTTCATTTGAGAAGGGTCACTGTAAGAAGGAAAAAATTTATCTCATCCTTGGAGATTAGAGCAAAAGAGATGATTCACAGTAAGGAATTAGGAATTCTCTTTTCTACCTTGGTACCTACTTATTTTACTAAAGAGTTCCAACTGTTTTAGACTATTTGAAATTACATAGGCAAAATCATTTCTATGGATTCCATATTACTCTATATCTTTAATGGAAGCCCTTCTCTTTCCTACCACTGCCATCATTGTCTTTTTGTAACTCTTTTTAGGTTTTTGCAAGGCAAATGGGGTTAAGTAACTTGCTCAAGGACACATGGCTAAGTTATTATTAAGTATCTGCTACTCCTGACTCCAGGACTGGTGCTCTATCCACTGGGCCACCTAGGCGCCCTGCCATCACTGTATTAAGCCCTCAACATATCTCCTTAAATTATTAAAATTATAGAATTCCTCTTTTCTCTCTTTCCTCTCCAGTTAAACCTTCATACAGCTTCTGAAATAATTCCTAACTCCTAGGCCCCCATCTCTAGCAGTATGCTAGATATTTTCCTGGGTTTCCAGAATTGACCCTTTTTGGCACATCCCTCCAGAATTATTATTTTGCCCTTCCATTTCCCCATCCCTCCTCCAAAATTCCATATGTTCCAGCTGCAGTTCACTCAGGTTTACAACTCTGGAGTTGCTTTTGATTGTTCACTTTTCTTTTCCTCCCTACCATGTCATGTCTGCCTCCATAGCATCTTTCCTTCTCTCTACTCACTAGCCATCATCATAGGGAAGACCCTTATCACTTTTGGATTATTGCCTCATGATTGGTTCCCCTAATATCAATAACTTCTTATTTATAAATAACACCCCTCAGCTGCCTGCCTCATATTCCTAAAGCATTACAATAACCTGGACACTCACTTGCTTAAAATAAAAATTCCTCATCTTAGCAATTAAAGCCCTTCACAGTCTTGTTCCAGTCTACTTTTCCAGGATTATTTCACATTGCCATCTTTCATGAAGTTAGGTGGTTCATTGGATAGAACCCTGGGCCTGGAGTCAGAAAGACCTGAGTTCAAATTCTTCACACACTGGCTGTGTGACGCTGGACAAGTCATGTAACCTGTTTCAATCTCAGTTTCTTCAACTATAAATTGGGGATAATAACAACTACTCCCACCACCACCACCATGGTGGTTGTAGGGATTAATTAGGATAATAATTGTAAAGCTCTTAGCACAGTGACTGACACATCATAAATGTTAACTTTCATCATCATCATCATCATTGAGTCTTCTGGACCGCACTGACTTACTTAAAAGCTCCCAAATTGAGCATTGTCTTTTGCCTCATTGTCTTTGCCCAAGCTTTATTTCGGGGGGGGGGGGGTGGTATCTGTTCCTAGTACCTAGCACATAGGTCGTTGATATGTTTTTGTTAAATTACATACAATTAAAGCCTCTTAAATTTGGGCTTTAGCATGCCTTTCTAACCTTTTTTTTACTACTCCTCTTCACATACTCTGTTTCTTAGAATTGTTTGTCAATCTTATCCTTTCTATTCATGAGATCTATTTGTTCATATCTCCAAATATTTCTTTTACTTTTCTGCATCTTTGAATTCTTCCCCTTCCTTCAGTGCTCCACACTTCTTTGAGCTTTCCTTGACCCCTAACTGAAAATAACTTTCTCTCTAAATTTTGTTGTCCCTCTTTTTTGACTTCATCACATTTTGTCTTGTGCTCAATTTGTTTGTGTATATGTTTGATTTCCTTCTCTCCCATGAGAATATTAGTGAACTCTATTGACTATTGTTCACATTGGTAATGCAAGTACTCTATATGTAATCAATGTTTATAAATTCAAATAAGTTAAATGTACTGCCATGTGAGTGTTTTCTATAGATTGTCATATCTATATATTTATAGCATTGTACTAATTTATAGTATTAAGTATATTGCTTTTATCTTTGTTCAATAGGCATTTTAGAACTCTTAAGAATTTATATGGCCAACAAATCATTGTAAATTTACTTGGAACTAAGGAAGGTGAGGATATGCTCAGTAAAACTTTCCAGGTATGTATTATTAACTTTTATCTTCCATGGTTCTTAAAAATCTAAAATCACTAGGTGCTCAAGTATGTAAGTCATAAGAGACGTATTGGAAGCTCCATTAATGGTAATTTCAGACACTTATACAGAATACTTTAAAATTCCCAGCCATCCTGTGAAATAGAGCCATCAGGGAACATTTAATTTTCATAAAGAGTTTTTCAAAGTGCAGTGATAGAAATCTTATTTTAAAAAATTGTCAGAGTTGTCCCATGTCCCTCAATTCTTCTCATCCCTTCACTATGTTCTAAATATGTTATGCAAAAAAAGAGTGTACTATTATTCTCCTTGCTCTGCTTACTTGAAAACTTCATTGAGACAATGAACTCATAGATATAGATACATCATCTATTTGTACTTAGTGCAACTTCTATAGGTCCTTCCATAAATTCTCTAAAGATAATATATTTTTTAATATTTTGTGAATTTGATATCCATATAATGAGCTTTGGCTGTAATCAAAAGGTTAAAGGAGTAAAAGTAGAGAGATTTAATCCCCTAAAGTGGAATTAGTCATTTCCTCTTCCATTTGTTTTCACTTTCTTACTTCCTTGTCAATATTGTAGAAATAGAAATTAAAAACCTTCTCTGTAGTATCTCAAAATTATGCCAGAGGTCCTTTGTTTTTCTTTGCATTTCAACTATTAGGAATAATTAGATAGCATTATACAGATCTAGTTAAACTTTCAGATACTGATTCTGGACATATTCTCATAGAAATTTTTAGGTATGTGAATAGAAGTAGAGAAGTAATATAAAGTGCATTAGAACTAATTACAAGAAATAATAAAACAAGGTTCAGCTTTGTTATATACTGATTAATCCCTCTAGGAAAATAATCAGAATGCATAAATAGCAGTGTCAGAATCACAGTCATGATAAGTGTTAGAAGATACATTACAATTGTAATGTAAAAATCGTAATTGTCAGCAAATACCAGACATTATGAAGGTGATAATGCCTTTATGTAACTGAGGAAAATATATTTGAAATCATGTAAGATTTCACTAAATCTTGAAATGGAAGAAAGAGCATAAGAATTTCAATAAAAATAGCTAAAATAAAAACAAGCACCTGAAGAATGTTGTTAACATTCATGTTAACATGTCAGAAAGAAAAAATTTGCTTTGTCATTTTAAAGAGGAGAAATATATAAAAGTAATTATAATAGCTGGAATAATATATAATTAATGAAAAATTAGAAAAATGTTCCCTAAAATGCAGTTTAATCTAATAATGAAGTTATTTTGCTATTTCTGTATTAATCAACTGATAAACATTTACTAAATATCTACTATGTCCTAGGTGCTGTGCTAAGTACCAGGGATACAAATATAAAAAAGAAAGCTAGTCTCTGCCCTCTAGGTATTTGCAATGGGAAGACAATTCACAAAAGAAGTTGCAGAGTGAAAGGTACCACAAGTGGGAGGGGAATTGTAGAAGTACAGAATAGTATAGCTAAGTAAAAAATGAGAAGATGCTCAGAAGTGAGTTCCCTTTTTCAGTGGAAATTTGAAGTTCATGGCTCTACCTTCCAATCAGAAAGACGGAAGGGAGGTGGTAAGGTAGGGTATCAAGGCTGATAGAATCTTGTATGAAATTTTCCTTAGAATGAGCTTCCAGAGACTTAATTGGAAAATCAGAGTAGAAAGTATTATAGCAGTAAGATGAGAAATGGCAAGGAAATTTAATGTAAGAAATTAGCATAAGGATAAAGATTTCAAAGTGTTTTATGTAACTTAGAGAAACTTTTTCTTTAAGTGAAAAACAGAAATAACATTGACACAAACTATAATAATTTCACCTAAAAGTAATTGAAAACCAAGCACCAAATGAAAACAGATGACTGGGGGTGGCTAGGTGGTGCAGTGGATAGAGCACCAGCCCTGGAGTCAGGAGTACCTGAATTCAAATCTGGCCTCAGACACTTAATTATTACTTAGCTAGCTATTTGGCCTTGGGCAAGCCACTTAACCCCTTTGCTTTGCAAAAACTTTAAAAAAAAGATGACTGCAAAGGTTAAAATATAAACTCATTTGTAAAATTTTATGGGGAATGATGATAATTATGAGCAATATATCTCATAAGGTAGAAAGAGGGAGTAGTGGTAAAATCAGTTTAAAATCTTACCAAGATATCCAACTAAGCAAATTCATCCTAAGAACATTCAAGCATTATGATCTAATGAGTATTACAAACATAAGAAAAAAGGGAAAAGATTTGACAAAAACATTGAACAAACTTTTCTGTGTCAAGGATAGTTAAACCACTGTTCCTGGTTCCTGACGTGAACCAGAAATGGCACTAAAGAGAACAAAGATACAAAAAACATCCATTGTGAAGGTCCGTATTAGAAACAGTATAATTGTTATTTTTAAATATTATGTATTTTTCCAATTATTCAAATACCAATTTCAGTGGTATTGCTGGATACTCTCCAGCAGTAAGATAATTTTCTTTTTTCTTTTTCTTTTTAAAATTTATTTCCAATTATATATATATATATATATATATATATATATATATATATATATATATATATATTTCATCATTGGTTTTTTTGTAAGATTTTGAGTTCCACATTTTTCTGCTTCCCTCCCTTCTCTTCCCCCTCCACATGACAGTGAGTAAGGGAAAAAAAATCCATGAGAAGAAGAAAGCATAAAACCAATTTTAAAAGTGAAGTTCTGCTCACTTCCCTCAACATTAGCTCATGTAAGTCTTTCCAGGTTTTTCTGAAAAATACTTGTTCATCATTTCTTATATTGCATTACATTCACATACCACAACTTGTTCAACCTTTCACCAGTTGATAGGCATCCTCTCAGTTTCTAATTCTTTGCCATCACAATTAGAACTGCTGTGAATATTTTTGTACATGTTGGTCTTTTCCCCATTTTTATGATCTCTTTGGGATACAGATCTAGCAGTGGTTTTGGTGGATCAAAGGTTATAAATTGTTTTATTGTCCTTTGGACTTAGAAACAGTACAATTATGCAGATATTGAGGGACCAACATATAAGATATCTAAAGGATAGAAAGATACCAAGGACATGGGAAAAAAATCTTATGCTTCCTTAATACTGAAAAAAGTGGCCAAAGGGATCAGTAACTTAAACATTTATTATTCAGTGTCTTGAGAATCATCTATGCATGAATCAAGGGCATCTTCTTGGAGAGTGGGAAGCAAGCAGTCCTTCTACAAGCAATAGTCAGTAGTCCTTGTATCTTTCTTATTTTACTGCAAGATGTAAGGAATATAAGATCTCATTGTGCCTATTTCTGATTTACAAAAAAACACTTGATATGTGGAACAAAAGAATTTAAAGTCTCTTTTACAAAAAAAAAGTGTCTCACATCTCTTCATCAAGATCATTTAAAATTTTCTGGAAGATTTAGCTGAAATAATTCTCTTTAGTGATCCTTTAATAAATATCAGACAGGGGCGGCTAGGTGATGGAATGGATAGAGCACCAGTCCTGGAGTCAGGAGTATCTGAGTTCAAATCCAGCCTCAGACACTTAATAATCACCTAGCTGTGTGATCTTGGGCAAACCACTTAACCCCATTTGCCTTGCAAAAAAAAAAACCCCTAAAAATGAAGAAATAAATATCAGGCAAAATAAGGAAGATGTGTACTGAACACATGGATTGATACTGTACTGGACCTGCTCCATATGGTAAAGAGGTGGTCAAGACCTTCCAGTGAAGTGTTATTCAGTGGAGAGAAGTTCTGGAATCAGAGAACTTTGTTTCACGCCCCTCTCGTAACAGCTCACTGTGAGCATGATCATTTCACATCTCTAATTGTTATTTTCATCATTTGTAAAATGAAGGCCTATACTCTGATGGCCTTAGTGGTCAGTGAATATTGCAGATCCTCCTGGGAAAGGGGTATCAGTCTTGAAAGGAATTTGACCTAACTAATCAACCAGAAAAGACCAAGAGTATGAAAGAATGTTATTGCTCAGATTTTAACATTCCATTTGGGTAGAACATCTTGGACAACATGTACATCTAAAACAGTACAGATAACAAAGAATTGGCAGAGCTGAATGGGATGAAGAACATGGACTGAAACATTTTCAGGGAATTACAGGGTTCTTTTACTCACTCCTAGCTTTCATGAAATCTAAGGGTTGTTCAGTAGTATGTATATGACAGTGAATGAATGAGTGAATACCCTTAGAAGTGAGTATCACACAGAGGGCAATGAAGAAACATCTGGTGGATGTGAACAGGCTGCGAAATATATAACCAATGTTGAATCCCAAATAAAGAGTATAAAGGGCATGCTCAAGGAATTAGATTGAAATTGTATATTAGGAAGAGAAATGAGTTTGCCACGTGGCAAGAATGGGAGATAGCAACAGTTGGACAGCCAAGGTGCTCTGTTCATAATATCCTTGCAATGTAAGGAGAAAGCAATGAAGGCCTTCAATATGTTGAATGGATCCCCTGTGAAAAAGCAAGGTCATTCATACAAGATCAGCAGACTTGGATAGGTTGCAGTGTTTACAGTTGAAAGGAACTTCCTGAGTCAATTTGATTACTTTAGAATATATAAATTGAGTATTAATTTATGTAACATTAATTCATTCTAAGGGAAAAACTCATTTGATTCTTATCTCTCCCTTAACTATAACTATATAATAACTATATCTAATTACTAATAAATAAATAATTAGTAACTATATTAAGTATATCTAGTTATGGAACTTTCTTAACAAATTGGAATACTAGTGATTTAAATCCATTCTTCTCTTGATCCAGGGGAAAATAATATGGGTTCTGTTATGGTAATTATGTTATCACTGGAAGTATTCAAGACCCATATGAGTAGTTATAGTTAGATATAAGAATCAACAGGTAATTTTTCAGTTTTTCATCAGTATACTGATTTTATGACTACTATAAAAATTAGAATGATTTGAAAATAGATACTGATTGGGCTTTAAAGTGATGGGCTAGTTTTTTAGCAATAAATAATATGCCAGTGCTTCATTGAATCTTTGCTGATAAGTTCATATTTTAATAGAATATTTCCTTGTTTTTTTTTTCAGAGCCATTTGAAAGCTTCTGAACATGCTGTTGATACAAAAATGGTCAATTTTGACTATCATCAAATGGTTAAAGGAGGAAAAGGAGAGAGATTACATAGGGTACTTAAGCCTCAAGTCCAAAAATTCTTAGACTCCGAGTTTTTTTATTTCGATGGAATTGAAGTTCAGAGGTTTGATTATTTTATTTTTCTATTCTTTAAATTAGGATTGTATTATAATTTTAACTGCTATTTAATTTTCCATTAGGATGTTCACTTACGTTAGATGATCTTTTATATTTCATTCTATATTCTCATTTTCATTAGAAGTTCAAAATTATGTTTCCATTAGTTTTGTAAAATTTTTAAAATTAAGCTAAGGATGTTTTCCTTATCTAAATATACAAAATTGAAGTTTTAATTTCAATTTTTCTTTTTTTGTTAAAATTATCATTTTCTAAAATGTACATAGGATGGATCTTTAATGGGAAGAAATTGAACAATATTTTACTTTCCTGATCTAAAATAATTGTGATTTTATCATTAGTAAAAGAATATAGTGGAATACTCATTCAACCTAACAATATTCTGATTCTGACTTTTCTTTTGATAGAAACTATTATGTACTTATCCTTTGAAAAAAGGTATATACTACTTTCCTCCCTTCATTGTAAGGCAGTTTGAATATTCTGGATGTGAGTTCTACATCATAGGTTCTACAAAGTGAAAATTTATTCCCATGAATTACTACCTCAATTTTATTATTCTAATTACTTTGGTTGTTAGTATTGTTGAGTAGTTTATAAAAAAAATAATTTAGTCTGCTCCTCACTCAAAGAACTTAAAATTTAAATTATATTTGTCAGGTTTATAAGTGTTATAAAAGATAAACTTCCTGTGAAATGACAGATGATTTCTTTTCCTCAGTGCAAATGCCAGGTCTCTTTTTGTATAACTGTCTAGCTACAACTCATTTTTTTTGTTTTGTTCTCTTAATTTTATTGATAACCTTAGATTTTTATATTGATCATTTCTGAATGTGCCCTCCCTCACTCTAGAGAACTTACCTTCACAGTAAATTTTTTAAACCAGTGTCTGGGTCCAACAACCTAAGATATCAAACCCATAATTCCCCCACTCTTCTTCCCACCAAAAATGGTCAGAATTACTCATTATGATTACACTTACAGTTTTGTCATTGTACAAATTCCTGATTCTACTTACTACATTCTTAACTTCTCTTCATCCTCTAATTCCTGATGTTTGAGTTTTCTATGACACAATGATTTTCCATTAAATGCATTTAACAGAATTTTTGCTTAACAATTCCTAAATGTTTAGCATCCCAAAATTGATGTGATCCTGATTTTTGAAGATGAATATATGATAACAATGCTGTTGATTAAATTATCTTGATTTTAGCTAACCTTTACCTTGTTTGAATCGATAAATTTTGTTGATTTCACTCATTTCAATTCATTTGATACAGATCTCAGAATGGTACGATTCGAACAAACTGCTTGGATTGTCTAGATAGAACAAATAGTGTGCAAGCTTTCTTTGGCTTAGAGGTAAGAAAACCTTAAAATACTGGTAACCTGAGTTTATAATCACATAGTTTTACATTAATTTTAGCAATGAATTATATTCCTGATCAGATTATTTAATAAGCTTTAGTGTAGTAGAATACATTTTTTTAAAGAAGTGCTAGACTTGATAGTGTTGGTTATGTAACTTCCAGTGAGTCATCACTTCTGTTTTGCCTTCTTCATCTGTAAAATTAAGAGATTATAATTAAGGTCTTTTAACTCTAGTGTCCTGTGATCCATCTATGAATTACATCTTTGAAATATGTTGTTTATATACGTGTTGTGTGTGTGTGTGTGTATTTAGAGTCATCTCAACGTGGGAGGGGTGGGGTGGGGTGTTATGGGACTGTTACAATGTGAAAACTGCAAATATCTCTAATAATTCTGATCATATTTAACTCACAAAAACAAGTAAAACAACACAGTATATCCCAAAATAATAGTAATTTCTATGGGAGAGAGATAAGTATCTCATGCACTAGGCAGAGTCTTTAGAGCTGCTGGTGTACCTGCGGCAACCACTTCACATATTTCCTTTTCCTTCCAAGACAGAACAGTCACTCAGCAGAAAAACAAAGAAAGAAAGACACAGACAGAAAGAAGAGATAGACTTAGAGCCTAACAAACTTAACAAAATTGAGGTGTTCATAATGGATTTATGTATACTTAAATAGTAGTAAATGTTAAATGGATTAATAATATAAAACTTGAGTGCAATTTTGACAGTAGTTTTTCTTTTTTACATATTAGTATCATATATGATTTTCCACTGAACACTGCAAATCTCCTAAAATTCCCATTTAATTATCACTGGCTTACCAGTTAATACTATACTAAGAAATGGGAAACCCAGAAATGTTGAAGGATGACTGTAATAATATTTGATACCAAATTTACTTGTTTTAATATGTCATAAGATTATAGATTTAGAGTTGGAAGATGAATGACCTAGTGCAACCTTATCACTTTTATTGTGAGGCCAAAGGTTGTGATTTTTCCAAGATCACACAGAAAAAGACAGAATGGAAATTTGCCTGTCATCCCTGCTTCTAGCCCAACCCATACAACCATCATCTAAGGAAACAATTTGTGTGCAAGAGTTCAGCCATCTCTCCTAATTGACTTCTAATGTGCTTTCTTTTTTAGTACTTTCAGCTAGATAGTTCCCTTTCCTACCTTCATTTTCTTACAATAACCTTATTGGTTTCAGTGATTTTTTTTTTACCTTCTTTTGAAAAAACATTGTTTTTCTTGTACTCTCATTATTTTTAATACATTTGTCCTGGGATATGGAAGAATATCCATTTTTCTTATGAACAGATCTAAATCTAGTGTTGCAAGTCTGTGAAAAAAATATTACAATGTATATTATGACTATTAACAATGTCCTGTTCTTTGACCATCCTCACCAACTGCTACTCACATGATAGACAGAACAGCCTAGCCAAGGCAGCAAGATACCCTGAAGGAAAGCCAGGCAAGTCAGCCTACTACCACCTTGACTCCCATGTGCTTTCAGACCCTGGTGGGGAGCCCTGGAAATGGCAGTGGCCCTATCCTACCCCTAGGGTTCTACCTCCCACCAACCAAAAAACCTTATTTTCAACCCAACCTCACAACTGTCATCTAAGAGAAAAGTCATTGTGAGAAAGGAGCTCATCTTCCTCATCACCATGAGCAACAGATATTGACCAAATGCCACCAAAAATCAAATAGGCCCCTCAGGGGTGGCAGCATCCCTCCATTCTGTCATTCCTTGTTCTAGCCCTGCCCTAACAGCTGTCATCTGTGGAGACAACTACTGAGGAAATGAATCCAGTCATCCATAGGATAGGCAACCTAACCTAGCTGAAGTTGGTGCTTTGAGGTGCCATGTGCCAGAAGGTCATTTTTACCAGACAAGTCAAACTATTGCCACTGCCTTGACCACTGTCTCCCCTCAGAGCATAGTAGAGACAATCCAGGACCTTTTGGGACAGCAGTGCTTCTAAGTCTTATTTCTTCAGCCATCATCCTACAAAAAACCCTGCAGTTGCTCTTGCAGGTACTTATAGCCACTGCTACTGACGACTGAGAAAAAAAAATATATTATCAAATGGTTCAACATCAGAATCTGATATTATTTTATCAATGAAAATGTTAAGAAAGGAGATACTAACATCTACTTAGCTGCTGCAATATAGGCATCATGGGATTTTTCAGTCTGACCTATAGCTGATACCTTTATCTATTGTTTTCTCCCTTAGAATGTGAGCTCCTCAAGAGCAGAAACTGTCTTACTTTTCTAGTTATATCTCCAGGATATTAGCACAGTATTTTGTACATAGAAAATGCATAAAGAATTCTTCATTTATTCTTCAGTAAAGAGGGGAGCTTCTTGGGTGCTTGGCACAATGATAAACACTGCTAAATGCTTGTTGCTTGTTGACTAACTGATAGTCACCCAGCTTGATAATCTCAAGACATCCTTGAGTCTCTCCCTTATCTCCCACAACCAGACATTTGTCTAGTCTGTTTGAATCACCATCCTCTACCCATTACTTCTTTCATATCCATAGTTCAGGACACATTCCTTTCTTTATCACCTCTGATCCAGTCTGTTACAAGATTCTTATATTTAGACTTCCAACTTTTCTTCCATCTCTCCTCATTATAGTTACTGAATAAACTTCCCACACACAATTCACTCCTTTTCCTCCTTTCCCTACTCTTCAGGCCCTTTCAGAGCTTCTGACAAAAACAGAAACAAACTAGGAACCTTCCCCCACAGCATAGTCATTTGGACTTTATGCACAGTCTGAAGCATACTGGGAGCATACTAAAGAATGCTGAATAAATGGGATGCTGTCAATGAAAATGAAGCCTCCAGTGAATTGTGGGAAGAGGAGGGATCAGAAACTACTGGGGGTGTCTTGCTAGGTCTTGCTGTGAAAGAAATGTGAAAATCACAGCTGACAGCAAAAGTCCTAAGGAAGCTGGAACAGACTAAAATGCAACCGGGAAATGCTTAGCAAGATAAAATACAGTACAACATATGTTAGTGATTTTTGAAACTCACTCTGCACCTGTAAGGACTCCTTTCTATTTGAGTTTGTCATTACTGCTCTGGAAAGAAGGAAAAAAAAGGCATCTTGCCATTCATTTCAGCCTATCTGATTTCTGCCTTAACATCCAACTATGAGCATCTCTTGCCTAATTTCCTCTGGTGGAAAAAAGGAAGGAAGATTATCTTGCCATCACATACTGTCATCTTTCTGGTCTCATGCCTAGTCACTAGCCTCCCTTAGAAGAGAAGAACATTCTAGTCTCATGCTGGAGGAGAGATGGGAGAGGAGGCAATTCTATTTTGGCCCCATATATCTCCTGCCTGGGCTTCAGCCTCCTTTGGGAAAAGAAGCACCTTTCCATTCTATGAGCCTCCCTCTCCTCAGGAGAGGAAATTTCAGGGAACACCATTCTATCAGGTTTCTAGCCTAGTCTCCTGCTTTGGGTTAAGAGTATCCGCAGTCCTATTTCTATTTCTTCCTCCCTCACCTGAACTGTGAGTCACTGAAAGGACCCTACCCTGAGACCATAGCACGATTGACTTTGATAATCTTCATAGTAGAGTTTTCTTTTAATGATTAACAGTCTCCTTCCTCCTGGGACTCTGACTTTCCCTTATCTGATCACTCTCTGTTGCTATTTCCCTCCCCTACTGCCTCTTACCTCCAATTCCTCAACCCTTATTTGCTTTTCTTCAGGTTAGACCTTGCACTTTCTAACATTCTCATGGACCCTCTCTCCTTATCTCGACTTCTTAGTTTCCCTGGTTTCCTTTGAGTCCCAGCTAAAATCTCTCAGAAAGCCTTTTTTCATTTCCTCTTAATTTTAGTATCTTTCCTCTGTTGATTATTTCCTGTTTATCATATATATGTGTGCATATATCATGTTTATAGTTAATTGTTTGCATAATGACTCCACATTAGCTTATGAGCTCCCTAAGGAAAAAAGGGACTGTCATTTGCCTACCTTTGTATCCCCAGTTCGTAGCATCCTGCCTGACACAAAGGAGTAGCTGAATAAATGTTTATTGACTAAGGTGGAATATCTTATTTGAGAAACAAAAAAGAGTCTAGTGTCACTAGGTTGCAGTTTGTAGAGGGCATTTAGATGTTAGAAGATGAGAAAGGGACAAAGGAGGCAGTTTATGAAAGGCTTTAAAAGTCAAACATTTTATATTTGAACCTGAAGACAATAGGAAGCAATTGAAATTTACAGAAAGAGGATATTGAAATGGATAGACCTGTGCTTTTAGGAAGAACACTTTGATAGTTGAGTGCAAGATGGACAGCAGTGGGAGAGACTTGATGCAGTCTGGAGGCAAAAGGTAATGACAGCCTTCACCAGGGTTGTAGCAGGGTCAGAGGAGAGAAAGGGGCATATGCAAGTGATATTATGAATTAATGAGACTTAGCCACAGATTGGATGGGGGAGGAATAGCAAGAGGGAGTGAAGAGCTGAAAATCGACATCTAGACTGAACTAGTTGACTGGGAGGATAGTGGCTTCATTAGATAATTATAGGAAGTAGGAAAGTTAGGAAAATAATAGGGTTTGTAGGGAAAGCTATGAGCCCAGTTTGGAGCATGTTGAGTTTAAGATATCTGTGGAATCTCCAGTTCTAGATACCCCAATAGGTTATTGAAGGTGTAAAACTGAAGATTGGGAGAGGGCTAGATAAATAGATCTGAACATCATTGACATAAATGTTATTCTTGTAAATAAGTCAGGAGGTTGTCTCTTCACTTTAGAGGTAGTATTTGAAACTATCAAGTTGTAATATGAAATCTTTATTTCTATAAAACTTCTACTTTTCTCTTTTAGATGCTAACCAAACAACTGGAAGCTCTTGGCTTAGCTGAAAAGCCTCAGTTGGTGACTCGTTTCCAAGAAGTTTTTCGGTCAATGTGGTCTGTGAATGGTGACTCTATCAGTAAAATTTATGCAGGCACTGGAGCTTTGGAAGGCAAAGCTAAGGTAAAAAAGAACAAAAAAATTATATTTAACTGCACTATATGCAATATCTTTTTTGTTTCCAATGTTGGAATTTTAGATACCTATTATGTGCTCAGCACTGAGAACAAAAATGAAACAGTACTCATATTCAAAGAATTTTTCATTCTACTTGGAACAGCAATTGGTACAAATATAGATAAATAATTTATAATATATCATACATATATAAATATGTGTGGATAAATAGAAAATAATTTGGGGTATGTGCTAATAACTAGACATGTGCTAATAACTGGTAAAGGCTACTATCAGGAAGCTACATTGCCGTTGAGCTTTGAAGAAATCCAGTGATAATTCCAAGAAATGGAGGAAAAGGAAGAAGAATTCCAGGTATTAGGGCAACCCTCTGATAAGTTACATGGAAAAGAGATAGAATGCCTTGTATGGGAAGCACAAGTAGGCTAGCTTGACTTTGATATGGAGTCTGGAGAGATGAGCTTTGAAAGCCTTTTAATGTGTTTTATGCCCGAGGCAATAGGGAACCACTTTTTCATCAGGGGAGTGATATGGTAAGACTTGTACTTTAGAAATATCATTCCTAAGAAAATTTCTGTTTTGGCTGGAAATAGGAAAATCACTTAGATCTCTGTTACAATAGGAAGGTCTATTGTAACAGTCTAGGCAAAAAGGGATAAAGTACTGACATAGGATAGTAGATGTCTAGGTAGAGAGAAGGGATTGAGTGAGAGGTTGAGAATCAACAAGATTTCACACTGGAATAGATTCTGTTCCTATTAGTTAGCAATGATTCTGCAGTGAATCTGAGTTATTAGAAGGATGGTGGTTTCTTCTACAGAAATAGAGGAGGAGTTCCCCATCTGATCTAATACTTCTACCACTATGTCTTTGTTCAGCCTAACCATTAGTTTGGCCATCAGTATATACCATCAATACAGTGACAGACATTACAGGGGAAAGGGGCACCTACTCTGAGCCAGACACTGTACTAAGTACTTTACAACCCTGGGAGATAAGTTGGTTTTTTTATCCTCATTTTACAAATGAGGAAACTTGAGACTAAGAGACGGTAAATATCAAGAATCTGTCAAGAATTATATAATTAGTAAGTGTCTAAGGCTGAATATGAGACCAGACCCTCTTGATTCCAGAACCAGCTCTATCCACTGGATCATGAGTTTTGAGCATCTTGAGCACCTACTTGCCCAGAGAGAATAGAAACTCTTCTGGTCTTTTACCTATTAAACTAGTAATGTAGAAAAATTCAGTCATTTCTGAGAAAGGATAGTGAAGGTAACCTGGAATGCTTCCTCATCTTCTGCCCATCATGGCAGGGGGCACAAGAGAAAGGAATACCTTCTTTCATAATCCCCAGACACTGATTTTTTTGATTCCCCAGTGATTGTCCCATTCTCTCCTTCAAATGTTACAAGTTGATCTGTTCAAGCCTTTGTAGGAGGCTGGTAAGGAAAATCTAAAGCTAAAAGACTGATACTAAATGTCAGGATCTGTGCTTCTGACACATGTTGGTCATAAGGAATGTAGAGGTGATGGTAGAGATTCGTAGATTCAGGTTACCAAAGCCTTTTATTTTAGGACATTCGCTCCCTACCTTGCTGACCCCCATTGGGATTATAGAGGAATTCTTCATCTTTATGGAGTCAGGTATGCCAACTCCCTACCTTAGACACCTAAAAAAAAAGAATAACTTCCATTATGAACCTCTAACTGATTTAATTGACTAAAAGTAAATCAACCAAGTATTCACATCTATGTTGCTTAATGTACTGAAATAATCTATTTTCATTTTCGTCAGTTGTCAGTCTAGCTTCTTAAAAGTGTTAGCAGGAGCCTGGGAGTATTGACTTTTGTAGTACCTTTACTCTCCTTGCCATGCTCCTAAACCATCCATCTAGCTAATCCTGTAGGGTAAAGGTCCCCTCTTTTTCCCACTAAGAAGTTATCATTTGCAGCAAATTGTGTAGACTCCTTCCCCTTCTCTCCCCAACCCCCAATATATGATCATTTGGCTTTAGAGTCATAGCATTGCCCTTCCCCCACTTGAACCTCAAACATCAACTATTAAGGATCCAGTGCAGCTTGCTAACACCAAAAAGTTGTATTCACACAGCTTTCTCTGAGCTAGTGATCCAGGCTTAGGATCTACAAAAATCCAATGTAAAATCTCCTTATAAGATTAAAAAGGATACAATCATCTATTCGTGAATCTCCCCCCAATGCCATAGTGGCAATGCTGAATCAGAAAGACAAGGAAGTTGAAAAGTCTAACAATCCTCTAGAGCATCACCTTTTTTAAGGCTAAAGTTTTTTACACCTTTATTAACAGGGAAGTCACACCAATGTCTGAAACCCTACTCAATCAAAAAAAAAAAATCCTAAAATGGTGGTGTTTCTCTTCATTGGGAAACCAGCATAGTTAGGTAACACAATTGCAAATTTTAAAATATCTCTATTCACACAACCACAACGTTAATTCTGCCCCTCCTTGAATTATAGCCTTCCTGTTAGTCTCCCTGTCTCTCATCTCTCTCTTCTTCAATCATATCTCTGCCCAAATAATCTTCATTAAGATATAGGTTTGACTATTTACTCTGCTCAAAAACCTTCAATGGCTCCCTATTTCCTCTATGTGAAGTGCAAACATTTTGACTTGGTAATTAAGACTTCCATAGTCTGGCATCTACATACTTCCTCAACCTCATCTTACACATATGATAAATATGCAAACTAAACTGGACTCCAATCTGTTAACTTGAATTCAACTTGTAACTAACCTTGCTTCTACATTTGTACTAACCTTCCCCCATAACTAGAAGCACTCTTTACTCATTGTTTTTAAGAATCCGTATTTTCCTTTAATTGTGTTCTCGTGAAACCTTTACTGTTTCATCTGGTTCTTAGTGGTATTTTACTATTTATATAGAAAACTTTTGAGATTTCTCTTTTTTCATTTCACTGTACATATATAACTATTATTGCTGTAACATATTTGGGTTGACATTGTATTAGAATGCCATTTCTACTAGACAGAATATAAACTCCTTTAATATAGGGTATATTTTATTTTCTTTGGTTTTGTATTCCCAGAACCTTGCATGTAGATAGTATTATTTGAGTTGAATTGAATTGAATTGTCCCAAGATCTGCCTTCCAGGGTATTTTAACTTAAGGTATTTTAACTTTAAGGTATTTTAGCTACTATTTATTTTGTACTCATCTTTTCTTATTTTAAATACTGTTTACCCAAAATATTATGCTACCACTCATAGATGTTCATCTTTTTTCACATTTGCTTTTGGGCAGCAAAGTAATAGTTCTAGAAATAAATGATAGACAGATAGATAGATAGATAGATAGATAGATAGATAGATAGATAGATAGATAGAAGAAAGAATAAATGTGTGGATATATAAATATATATGCATGTATTTAATTGATTCAAATGTTTACTTTCAAAATATTCTGACTTCTAAAACTCGAAAATTTGTTATTTCATCTGCCTCCTTCTGCAATGATTACCTTTTCAGATTTGAACCTCCTATTGTCCAAGAGTATCATGTTTTTGAATAATATTTTAGAATTCCCCAACTATTTTATGTACCTCCGTTCCTGAAAAGTGTAAAAAAAATGTATTTTCCAAAGAGTGCATACATTTGTCTATAACATAGTATGTAAAATAATATTCATATTTAAATCACAGTCATCTTAATTTTCCTAAAATCTAATCTCAGCTGCTCTTTCTTTTGCTTTCTCTGGGCTCCTTTCGATTAACTGCCTGACAATGGTGAGTGTCTTTTTGGAACATGTTTTATAAAATATAAAAATTCTACTTTTAAAAACCAAATTAAGTGTGTGTCCAGTTACTTCTACCATCATTCAGTGATGTAACTTTTTAAAATACTTTTGACTTTTTAATCTGAAAAGCAAACATCTTAAGATTTTAGAAACTCTCTCTTTAAAAAGCTAAAATTAAACATTAAATTTCTTGAAGATTTTAAAAGGCAAGGACCAGCCATCGAAATGTCTTTAAGACAAAAGTAAATCAAATAGCTGTGTTGATTCCCTCTCTCGCGCGCTCTATCTCTTTCTCTGTCTCTGTCTCTCTTTCTCTCTCTCCCTCCCTCTCCCTCTCCCTCCTTCTCCCTCTTTGTATGTCTTTTGATTATCTTCCTACCTGCCATATCTCATATTTGTTCACTTTCACATGTACTCTTTTATGTGACTGATGACTATTCACCAAAGATTATATTTGGAAGTAATCTTATTTAATTTGTAATTAGTTTAGGTTCTTAAGTAGCAAAATGATATAGTAAAGAATGTTGGACCCAAGCCAGCAAATCTGAGTTGTATTCCTGGTCATAACCACTGTACCGATTAGTTGAGTGGTTTTTGTGCAAGTAATTGAACACTGATAAATCTGAGTTTTCTAATAAATGAGGCAATAAAACTAGGTCATTTTTGAGGTTTAGTTCAAAAATTCTTTGGTGACTAGTAATATGTACATTCCCTCCCCTCATTCCCACCCCAACCATCTTTAAGGATCAGTCAAAATTATTCCACTTTTAAAAACCAAATTAAGTATGTGTCCAGTTACTTCTACCATCATTCAGTGATATGACTTTTTAAAATACTTTTGACTCTTTAATCTGAAATCAAACATCTTAAGATTTTAGAAATTTGGTATTTGGTGAAATATTTAATTAATTCACCCCTAAAATTTTCTAGATTTAGTGAATTTTGAGTCCTTTCTGTGGTTTCATTGCCAGTGCCAGACCAAATGATTTTGCAGCCCTCCAACTTGGAGATTCCTCACTCTTGTTTTAAAATGCCTGTTAGAGAGACACTCTTAACTGAGAGGTTAAGGTATTTGACCATGGTCACACAGCTAGTATGTGTCAGAGAGAGACTTGAACCCAGGTCTTCTGATTCCAAGGATTTGATGCTGTGTTCTCTTTCACTGTTTACCTATGTAACAAAATAACAATATTTAAGGTAAAAATTAATATAAAATATTCTGTAACCAAGTATTCTTAATGTAAATATTTTATATTATTTAACACTAAAATTAAAATTTTAGTATTAAGTAATTTAGAATATTTATAGTAAGAATACTTGCTCTTTAATTTCTTTGGTTTTTTAACCCAAAGAGGATTTTTTTGGAAGAGTATGTAGATACTTAATATCCTTGAATTTCAGAACAGAGGTTCTTTTTTCCTTTAAGTTTCTTACTTTTTTAAAATCTCTACACTTTTTACTTGCCTTGTAGTGAAGAAATTTGGTACTGCATAATATGCATTATTTCATGAAGTTTTTGCATTGTTCATCCCCCCCCCACATTAGTCTTGTGGTGAAAGAAGAATCAGAACGAGGGTAAAAAAAAAAACCTAAAGCACAAAACAAATTTTAAAAGTTAAAAATAACATGCTTTGATCTGCATTCATGCTCCATAGTTCCTTCTTTGTATGTGATTGGTATTTTCCATCACAGGTACTTGCTGAAAGGAGCAAATCCATCATGGTTGATCATATTACAGTGTTGCTCTTAATAGGTGCAATGTTCTTCTGGTTCTGTTCACTTCACTTAGCATCAGTTCATGCAAGTCTTTCCAAGCTTTTCTAAAGTCTGGACACCTATGTTTCTTACAGAACAATAGTATTTCATCAATTTAGTTTGTTCTGCTATTCCCCAATTAATGGACATCTCAATTTCCAATTTTTTGCCACTATAAAAAGAGCTGCTATAAATATTTTGTGCTTGTAGGGTTTTTTCCCTTGTTTTATGATCTCTTGGATACAGATCTAATAGTATTGCTGAATCAAAAGGTATTTACAGTTTTATTGCCCTGTATGCATAGTTCCAAATTTTCTCCAGACAGGTTGGATCATTTCACAACTCTACCAACAGTGCATCAATGTCCTAGTTTTCCCCTACTCCAATATTTGCATTGTTCTTGTTTAACTCATTGTAATGAATTTTTATCACCTTCAAGTTCATATTAATAAAAAGATGATGGGGGCAGCTAGGTGGCACAATAGAGCACCGGCCCTAGATTCAGGAGTACCTAAGTTCAAATCCGGCCTCAGACACATAATAATTACCTAGCTGTGTGGCTTTGGGCAAGCCACTTAACCCCATTGCCTTGCAAAAAAAAAACAAAAAAAGATGACAGGTTGAAATGTTAGTTAGAAAATTAAGTGGTAGATTTATTTTCAAAACAAAAAATTTACCTTGTAATTAGTATACCCATGTAACTAAACTTAAGTTTCCTTCTGAGTTCCAGTAATGATTTTTTACTTAGGATTCTTACATATTCTTTTCCCCCTCAGTCTGGAAAGTTAAAAGATGGTGCTCGTTCTGTAACCAGAACAATTCAGAATAACTTCTTTGACAGCTCCAAGCAAGAAGCCATTGACATTTTGCTGTTGGGGAGTACTTTAAATAGTGACTTGGCAGATAAAGCCCGAGCACTACTAACTACTGGATGCTTACGAGGTTTGTGCATTTGTCATTTTACATTTAAACTATTGCTTTATTTACTGATGGAATTTTATTTTCTCTCCTGAAAACTTGAGTAGTAAAAAAAAAAATTGAAAAGTTTAATGTTTACATGAGTATTTCTAATAATTATAATGGAGTTGATCAAAATATAGTTAGATTATTTCAAGTACTAATAAAAATTATTTCTTTAAAAAATAAATTGCATTAAAAATATAATTTTACTGTTATTATTACTAAACTACAAATTGAACCACATGCATTTTGTTTCCTGTGGTTGATCAATTAGTTTTAAAAGTGTTTATTTGAGGGTAAATTGTATACTATATGACTTATGTATACTACATAAATTGTGTACTACACAAAATATTCAGTTAATTCTTTCTGAAGATTATGTTAAACCTATCTTATGAGTTGGTCTCATCTTTTAAACTGATAATGTTCCAATAATTTATATTGATTAACAATGGAGAAATCATGAGAGTAGACTTCATTATAAAACTGTCCCAAATTTATCTGTGACTATTCCTGCAGCCTCTAATGAATGAACTCCAATATCAGTGAATATAGTAATTCCAAAAGCTCAAAATTTGACTCTATAATTTGATTTCAAAAGAACCTTTTCAGGGCCAGCTTCTCGCTTTTAGCTTGATGGTTGAGATCGGCCAAGGGAGTCTGGACCTGTGATTTAATTGTTAAAGGGAACTTCTGATGAAAAAGCCCTCTTCATCAATACAAATTATCAACTGCAAAGCAATTTATAATCGTAATTAATTACATGGAATATAGATGTCAGTATTTTTGTTCAGTCATTTCATTTGTGTCCAATTCTTCTTTATCTCATTTGGGGTTTTCTTGGCAGTGAAACTGAAGTGATTTACCATTTTGTTCTCAATTCATTTTACAGAGAAGTAAACCAAGGCAAATAAGGTTAAGTGCCTTGCTTAGGGTTACACAGCTAGTAAGTGCTTGAGGCTGAATTTGAACTCAGAAATATGAGCCTTTCTTACTCCAGACCTGGTACTCTAACCACTGTATCACCTAACTGCCCCACAGCAAAACTCAAGCATGGAATAGGCTTGAACCATATTAAAATGCAATCAGGAAATGTTTAACAAAATAAATTTTAAAATGTAATATGACATTGATAATGTTAATTTATGGTTTTCTAAGTCAATATGCAGCCACAAAGATCCATTTCTATTTGAATTTAACATAGACCAAGAGCATTAAGAAGTTAAGTAACTTTCCCTGAGTCACACAGTCACCATGTGTCAGAGATTGTACTTGAATCCATCCTATCTTGACTCAGAGACTGTTAATTTCACCTCTCTTAGCTGTTTAGAGCGTTAGAAGTTATCCTGTCTTCTATTTCAGTATTCCAAAAACTTATTCTTTCCATTTTCTTGTTTATATAAATTGAAATTGAGCCTCTTCACTTATAAAATTAAAGCTTTTAGATTATATTATCACTGAGGTCTCTTTGAGTTTTAATGCTAAATGCAAGTAAATTTCTTGCACAGTAATGTGAATTCTTTTTGTTCTTAATTCCATGAAGGGACCCAAAAATAATGTATGGTCAACTCTCAATAATTTTCTGTGAAAACCCATGCAATTTGATAATTTAATTTGATTGACCATCTAGAAATCTTATTTTACCCATTTGTATTAACTTCTTCCTCTACAACACTTGGAGAACTACTTACAAGTAGAAAAGAGATTTTCATCACTTCTTTCTACCCCTGACCATCCTTTGATGGTGCTAAATCCATGAAAAAGCAGGTAGTTGAAAGGAAGAAAAGGGAGCAACAAAAGGATCCAAATCCAGAGACTGAATCATTAACTCTTGGATATTCAAGTGTTGTAAATAGTATCTTGAAACTCTGGAAAGAACTGTATCGTTTCATCAAGGTGAGCAACTGTTGATTCCATGAAAACAAATGATTCAGTTTCATTTTTAAAAGGTTTATGTCATGGCAGAATCCTTCAGAGAGCACTAAATCACTCTTAAAATGATGAAGTAAGTCATTCCAGAGTAACATTTAGTGCTTTCTCATTTTCTGCTTTGGCCACCAAAGTCCATGTGCACACAAATGTTAGTAGTCTGTGGTGCAGACCAGGTTGTAATATGACCTGCTGGTTGTAAAACTGAAATATTCACATTGAGATTGGTAGAGGACTGAAAGTTATCATACTATAGAGCTATCTGTTTCTTTGATGGGAAACAAATAATTATTGCCAGTTATTTTTAACTTCTTGATAGTAAAAGATAATTTTTTTCAGAATGATTAATTTTAAAAATGGAGACAATCCTAAAAATATTTTAGAGTATTTTTTCTCAAATAACTGTGGATTTTATCACAATAACAATTTTACTAATGTATTCTTGTTTTTTTCTTGATGCATCCAAAGTTTCTGAGCAGACATTGCAGTCAGGTATAGTACAGTAAATTAAACAATATACAAAATAATGTTTTTCTTTCTAATGTTCTCTATAAAATAGATCTTTTGAATAACATGTAAAACTTTCTGTTGTTTTAAGATGAAATAAAATACTCTTTTCTTTTATTAAATATGAAGTTTTTCAAGACCCTTGTTCTAACAAATGTTTTCATTGAAAAATCAACTTTTATATTTACTTTTTCTTTAAATCAAATAAAACCAGTGTTTTTGGTATTATTCCTTATTCTTAATAAACAAAATCTAGAAATCCTTTTGTTATATTATTAGTCACAATAGATAATGGATTTGTGAAGGTAGTCAAAAAGGCAAAATAGCTCTTCTTGGCTCTTTCTTTTACTGATGATAAAAAAGGGGTTTTTTTCCTGTAATTCAAATTGCTAGCCAATTGTATTATTTGGGATCTTTTGACATAAAAAACACTTGGCTTAGTAATTAAATTAGAGGACCTAATTATTGTCCTTATGACTGGGACTGGTTGGTACCTTTTACCATGAATTATCTCAGTGGGTTGACAAACTTGTCCTTTTCACTTAAGCATAGGATTAATTAACTGTGACAATGGTCAGAACTTTTAAGATAAAAATTTAAATGAAAATTTAATCTTAATTTTCTCTCTTTTAAAGTGTTGGTATTATATTTTAAGATTTCCCTCACCAAGGATGCTTTTTCTTTACTTCCTATTTGCTCCATTCTTATTGGAGATCCCCTGAGCAATCCCACCTTCCCACTCTTAAGAGCTGAAGATTCTTTAATGACTATTGAAAAAATGAAGTCATTAGCTCCTTATCATCTTCCATTCTCTTTTCTTTTCACACATAGAACTCACATTGTAGTAGAGCCAAAAAACTTAGGTTTTTGTCTACAAGTTAAATGGAAAGATCCAGTGGTACTGAAGCAGAGAATAATGAATTTTCTTTAGTGTCATTTCTATTAATATAAAACCATATTCTTCTGGGAGAAAACTAGGAACTGCAGCACTTGAACTATACTTTTAAAGGAAGCTAAGAGTTTTGTGAGGCAGAGATGAGGAAGCAAAGCATTCTTGACCTTGGGGAAGAGGAGACAGCATCTGAACAAGCATAGAGTTGGGCGATGAAATGTGTGGAAGACAGCATATAGACCATTTTGGCTGGAACATAGTGTTAGGCAAGATATATTTAAAATAATTTGTAAAGAGCTTTAAAAGTTATTCAGTGGCAATAAGGAAAAGAAGGAAAGATCTGCCATTCAGGAATGTTAATTTTATAGTTGTGTAGAGGTGTCAGACTCCCAGCCTGAAACTAATTAAAATGAAATAGAGATATATTTTCACAAAATAAATAAAAGTACATTAAGATATAGATCATGTTAATTTGTGGTTTTCTAAGGCAAGGAAAAAAATATATTGGAGAAGGGAGGGAATTAAGGAGAAAACTGTGAAACACCATTGTAAGTGTCCAGACAAGATGATAGAGGCCTAGACCAGGATGGTAGCTGTGCAAATTATTCCTAGAGGTATCAATGTGGAAAGTATTGTTAGGCAGAATTGAACAGTCCTGGCAGTTGATTTGTTAATTGTTTTTTGAATTTTACAATTTTCCCCCCCATCTCACTTCCCTCCCCACAACCACTACAGAAGGCAGTCTTATAGACTTTACATTGTTTCCATGCTATACATTGATCAAAATTGAATGTGTTGAGAGAAATCATATCCTTAAGGAAAAAATAAAATATAAGAGCACAATTTCATATTAAGGTAACTTTTTTAAAAATTAAAGGTCTTTGGTCTTTGTTTAAACTCCACAATTATTTACTGCCCAAAGGGCAATAAAAATATGCATGCCCTTTGATCCAGCAATACTACTACTACTGGGTCTATACCCTGAAGAGATCCTGAAAAAGGGTTAAAAAACATCACTTGTACAAAAATATTCATAGTAACACTGTATTGACAAAGAATTGAAAATTGAATGAACGTCCATCAATTGGGCAATGGCTAAACAAATTGTGGTATATGTATGTTATGGAACACTATTGTTCTATAGAAACCAAGAGGGATGGGAGGATTTGCATGAACTGATGCTGAGTGAGATGAGCAGAACCAGAACAACATTATACACCCTAACAGCAACATGGGGGTGATGATCAACCTTAATGGACTTGCTCCTTTCACCAGTGCAATAATCAAGGACAATTTTGGAGTATCTGCGATGGAGAATACTATCTATATCCAGAGAAAGAATTGTGGAGTTTGAACAAAGACTATTACCTTTAATTTAAAAAGCCCATTATCTTATTATGTAATTTTACTATTTCTCATATTTTATTTTATTTCCATTGCATTGAACTTAGATCATAAATAAATAAACAAACACACAAACAAACAAATAAATAAAGATGAGCTCCACAATTCAGTCCAGTCTCCTCTGAAATCCCTCCTTATTTCTAATAGAACAATAGTCTTCCATAACATACAGTTACCACAGTTTGTTCAGCCATTCCCCAATTGATGGACATTCACTCAATTTCCAATTCTTTCTGGCAGTTGATTTAATAGAGAGCTTATGATAGGAGCATATGTTTTTGCATACAGGCTGAATGAGCTGTCGATTCTTAAACCATTGGTTAGCTTCCTCAATTTCTGAGGCAGAAAAACTTCCCATTACCAGGTGGGATACCTTTTTGATCCAGCATTACTATATGGCGAATATGAATACAGGAGGACTGTTTTAATTACTGTAGATTGTTGTCATTTGTCCTTCATTCTCAAAGAGTACCATAATATCAGGGAGGTGGTGGCATGAAATGCAGATGAATTGGATTTAAGTGTGAGAGGACATTGCATAATCAGAAACTCCAGGGTTCAGTAGCAAGATATAAATCAAGATGATATGTGAAGCCCCTGGGTGCAGTGGGAGACCTTGGTGTTTTTAAGCCAAGGTTTTTCAACACGTCTTAGTTTGACTAAGATACTGCCTATTCCATGATTTAAGACTAGGAAAGAAAGAGTGACTTTTTTACCTAATAAAACAATTTTTCTTTTACATATATATATATATATATATATATATATATATATATATACACATTATATGTGTGTGTGTGTGTACACACACACACACACACACACACACACACACACACGAATTGAGAAAGGGAAAACCCTCAAGGTTTCTAACCCAAATGGAAACAATTACTATTTATATTCACTCTGAGGTCCAAACTGTGACCAAGTTGGGCTTGGCCTAGGACCTTTGTTGGCCAAGCAATGAAAGCCTGAGTGATTTGTGTTTAAGGCATTATCCTTAAGAAAGAAGTATAACTGGTAAATCCCAAGATATAGCCTGGGCCAAGCTTGACCTTAATTAGGAAATGAAGGAAAATAAAGAGTGATAAAATTCTAAAACTGAGAAGACAGTCTTTGGTAGCTCTACAAAGGAAGAATAGCTTTTCACAGGGAAGTGAAGAAAACTTCCATGTACTAGAAAAAAATTCCATTGTCTCTGGTTTATTTCTAAGTGCCTCACTAATTCTTGTGTGCTCCATATATATTTGGATAAATGTATTTGTTGACTGAGAAAATTATTCAATAATTTCAAAATCTTAATTCTTAATCATAAGATATACTTGCAGCAGCAATGTGGTACCTACTGATTTATACTTATTTATAAGTCAGATTGGCTTAATTAAATTTGTGAAGGAAGGTCTGCAGAAATTACTGGATATGTGTATATTATATAAATATACCTTCTGTGCTCACGAACATTTGCTCATAATACTTGATTCCAGAAATTATATTTGAGAACTATTTAACCAGTAAGTTTCTTATTTGAGTTGTACTTTCTCCCTTTAAAATTTGTAAAATACTTTCTTGGTATATGACTAAATGAAGAATTATGAATGGTATGTGAGTAAAGTGTATCTGTGATTTTGAGTTGTTACTCCTCTGGTCAATTTATTAATGCCCCTCCTTAAAGCACATTTATCTTAAGTCCTGAAGTACAGTGGGAGTCCTCAACTCAAAAGACCTGGTTCTATATTCCAACTTCACTATTTAGAGCCCTGTGATTTTAGACTAGGCAGCTTCCCTCTCAAGCCTGTCACCTCACCTGTACAATGGGGATAATACTTGCAATTCCTGTTTTAGTTGCATGAATCAAATGAGATGCTGTATATGAAAACTCTTTAAAGCTACAAATAAATGGCAGATATCAGCATCTATTTTTAATTGGTGTTCAAATTTAAATACATATATATCTGTGTGTGTGTGTGTGTGTGTGTGTGTGTGTGTGTGTGTAATCTCAAATATATCTCTTACCTTTCTCCCAATGACCCTGGGAGTATTTTTTCCTCCATTTTACAAATGAGAGGGTTTAGAGAGGGATAAGTGACTTGCCCATACTCAAAACAGCTCAAATTTGAACTCAGATTTTGTGATTTGAGTATTTTCACTGTACCAAAAGATAGAGACAGAAGAAAAAAAATCTATCTCTAGATAAAAAAAATTGTATTTTTAAAAATATATAAGCATTTAGTGTTATTATTTTACATATCTCTTTTCTTTTCAGTTTTTGGCATTTATTTTGTAGCGTTTTTCTAGATATTTTATCAGTAAGTACTAATTTGCAAGGCTACCAGCCCTGAAAATATTAAATGTAAATAAATCTTAAAGAAAATTCTATTCTCAGCACAGAAAATTTAACGATCCCTCTGATAATATTGTAAATTTAAAAAAAAGGAAATTGGTCAAATTCTATTTTAACTTACATGCAATTTTCAATTGCTTCAGATTTTAAAAAAACATGCCATTTCATTTGAACAGAACTATTGATTAGATATTTTAAATTGCCACAGTTTTAGTGTAATAGCTTTTACTTTAGCTTATTGTGTTGTCCCTTTTGTTTTTGTTATTTCATTGGTTAAGTGCCTTGTGTTGGAATTTACTTTCACAGCTGATGGTTTTGTATGCCTTTGCATGCTTTTATATATGCTTTGATGAGAACTTAGTCATCCTGGCATGTTTCCTGAGTTACCTTAGCTAATTTTAATAAATATATTTATATAACCGAAATGATATTTTATTTTTGCTGTTTTTACACAGCCTCTTCAAAAGTACTAAAGAGTATGTGTGAGAACTTCTATAAATATTCAAAACCAAAAAAAATTCGAGTGTGTACTGGAACCTGGAATGTGAATGGTGGAAAACAATTTCGAAGCATTGCATTTAAGAATCAGACACTTACTGACTGGCTACTAGATGCCCCGAAGATAGCTGGTATCCAAGAATTTCAAGGTTTGATACTTATATAGATTTAATAAAAACCTGATCCTGATTTACTAATCTAGAAAACACAATTAATAACAAAGCAAAGCAATTATCTTCAAAAGAAAATTTAATATTA
Source organism: Macrotis lagotis (assembly GCF_037893015.1). Taxonomy (NCBI): domain Eukaryota; kingdom Metazoa; phylum Chordata; class Mammalia; order Peramelemorphia; family Peramelidae; genus Macrotis; species Macrotis lagotis. The sequence goes on from NC_133658.1 coordinate 508,101,078, forward strand.
TGACAACAAAACGTAGTTACATTATAATTCACATTTATAATTAAAGTGCATTATGTCTAAGTATGTATTTGGGGAACTGTTTTTTTTCAAAATTTAAAAATATATTGTAACTAAAGATTTGGAATTTTTCTTTTATATTCCATTGCCACTTTGGGATTGGTTTACAGGTTCTAGACTTCTAGCACTAATATTCCTTTGGTGGCTTTCTGAAATGAATATTAAGCCTTTCTGGAAGAAATATTTTGAAATATTTTTCACATTTATCAGAAGCTAGGTATTCGTTTTACTTCTTTTTATATCCGGTATAACCAAAATTTCTTGCATTTTTATGGTTTCTGAATTTGTTTTTTTTTTTCTACACACACACACACACACACACACATATATCCTGTGTTATATATCTGGCATTTACTGACACTTTACAACTCTAGTTTTACAGATTCATATTCCATTTCTGCCCAGAAAGTTGCTGTATTTTGGGGGGTTCCTGCTATAATTAACAGACTTTCTTTCATTTTAGAACTCTTCTTGTCATTTTTCCTTTATCATTTGGCACCCACTGAGTAGTTGCATTCACATAATAGTACCTTAGTTGCATCCAGATGATAGCACCTCTCTGGCTATCCTTTTCTGTAGTGATGGCACCCTTTTTTATATCCTCCCAACTCACTGGTCTTTGTCAGAACTGGAATTTCACTCCTTGCTCTCTTTTGCCCCTTCCAGTCTTTCTCTACTACCATCACTCAGCAGTTCTCCTTTGGAGGTTTATTCTATCCAGATTTACCCCTCATCCAGATCTTCTAGGACGTTGTTCCTTACCTTCCTCAGTAAGTTTAGTGTCTTACTACCCTCTTTGCTATAATTTTTGTCTTCCTCCTAAAAATTTGAACAAACATGCTATCATTCCCTCAAATACTCTAAATTTCTAGTTCCTCCTGTACTCAGTTCTCATTATCTCCTCTACTTCACCTCAGTTTTATATTTTTATATATCATCAAATTTCATCACCCACAAATATACCACTTCCTTATTTAAGTTCAAAATTCTTCTATCTGATCATAATTTGATATTCTATTCTCCCCATCTTCTTACTTAATATGACCCATTCTTCATTCTTACTATGACTGCCACCCTTCAGAATTTTCCCCAAAAGTCTTTGTTCTGGCTAAGCTCTTTTCACTTCTCATTCTTAATCTTTTATTATACCAATTCAACATTAAACTATCCTTTACTCTCAAATTCTTGCTTCTTTGTCCTATTGCCAATTGAACCCAGCCTATCTTCCTTCTTCATTCTTACTCATGTGCTGCTGAATGGATTGGAGAGTCACAGAACTGTGCTGAATCCACTAAAAAATTATGTTATCTAATTTCAATTTTGTCATTATACAGCAAAGCAGTCCTTTAACTTCTCTCTAATTATTTCTTTATCCCACTCACCACAGTGTCTGTACTAAATCTCCTTTTCTCTCCTCAAGCCTCCCTCTGAATTTCTTTCTATCTTCCGAGCTGAAAGTCTTTTTTATTTAAAAAAAAATGAAACCATTAAACACAAACTTCTTCTGCTCCTCTTCTCTTCTCATATCCCCTGAATATTCTTTTCTTTTCTTCCCCTCTATTCCTTGAATCCTTGATTCCTTGCTTATGCTAACCCTGGTACCCAACCCCTCCAACCTTCTTAAGCACATTGCCCCCATTATAATTTCTCTCACTTTAATCAATCTCTCCCAATTTAATGGTTGTTTTTTTGTCTATGAACATGTTTATGCCTTTCCCATCCTCAAAATACTAAATCCTAGCTAAGATGATCATATAATCTGCTTCTCAGCTAAACATAAAAAAGCCATCAGTACTCTATCCCTTGACTAACTCTCCTCCTCTTTTCTTTATCTTCTGAAATCTGACTTCTTATTTCATGCCTCAACTCAAACTGCTCTTTCAAAAATTGTCAGTGATTTTTTAATTGCCAAAGACTTCTTATTTCATGCCTCAACTCAAACTGCTCTTTCAAAAATTGTCAGTGATTTTTTAATTGCCAAATTTGTTGACCTTTTCTCAACCCTCAACTTTCTTGACTTTTCAGCCTTAGTCACCATTGGCTACCCCTTCCTCCTAAATTCTCTCCTCTTGGTTTTTGTGACCCTCTCTCCTCTTGCTTCTTCCCAGTCTTTTATGGATCTTCATCTGTGTCATTCCATGAACTGAAATATACCACAAAACTTGGTCCTGAGCCCCTTTTTCTTTCTATATTCAGTGATTTCATCAATTCTCTTGGGTTTAAATTTACCTTTATACATATGACCCCTAGGTCCATGTAACTGTGAGAGTTTAGTTATAATGATGGTAGTAGTGGTTGTGGTGATGGTGGTGGTAGTAGTAGTAATAATGGTAGTAGACATTTCAAACTGAATATACCATATACTGCTCAAATTTTGTGCTGTCTAAAAAAAAGAGCTCTTCTCTTTTTCCCTGAAACACATCCCTTTTCTAAATTCCCCTATTGATGTGAAGGACGCCACTGTCCTTTCATCTTTGTTTCAGGAAGAAACTTAGACTCATTAAAATAATTACACCATTTTTCCAAGAGCAGTCCAGCTGTTCTTTTCTTCCTATTCAGTTCTAGGTCCAATTCATTGCCCATCTACATTCTCTTTGATTCCTTTGTTCTGTTGTGACAGTTCTATGTATTGGCTATGCAACTGCATAACATAATCTGCACAATGGGCAGACACTTTTCATCCTTCTGGTTTTTCATATGTGACTATTAGGTCAAATTTTTTTTTGAGTAGGGGCAGCTAGGTGGTACAGTAAATAGAGCACCAACCCTGGAGTCAGGAGGACCTGAGTTCAAATGTGACCTCAGACACTTAATAATTACCTAGCTGTGTGGCCTTGGGCAAGTCACTTAACCCCCTTGCCTTGCAAAAAAAACACCTTAAAAAAGATTTTGGGGGGTGGCTAGTTGGTGCAGTGGATAAAGCACCAGCCCTGGAGTCAGGAGTATCTGGGTTCAAATCCAGTCTCAGACACTTAATAATTACCTAGCTGTGTGGCCTTGGGCAAGCCACTTAACCCCATTTGCCTTGCAAAAACCTAAAAAAAAAACAAAAAAAGGATTTTTTTTTGAGTGATTATGGATCTACAGTATTTAAGATCTTGATGCAATCAAGAGTATCTTGAGGACTTTACCTCACTGAAATAACTCTGATTTTAACTGTGTTCTGGAAATCCACCTTGGGGGGTGGCAAACCCCTTGGATTGAGCGTACAAATTTCCTTGCTTTTTACTTGATATACTATTAATAATCAAAAGGATTGTTGAACAAACTTGTTACATCTTTAAAGGAATCCTATGAATTTGATAGGGGGAACATATTGAGAAGAGGACCTTTAAAGCTTTATTTCACTCCACTGGACCAAATCGTTTTTTCATAATCAGCTAACAAATAGACTATTATTTATGCCTTTAATTAAATGGTGTTGACTATAAAGATTTAGTTTGCTCTAATACCATTTGTGAAGGCCTGACTGTATCCTTCTCATCAAAAAGCCCTTCGGTTTTGTGTACATTGTTCTCCTAAAAAATTTGTAGCAAAGGAAAAGTAGTAAGATGGGTTGGTAGTTATTGAGACTTGCTTTAGGGAAGGAGTTCAGATTGTAAAAAGCTTGTTATCTCTACTTGAATAAACTATCAAGCTTAAAATATAGGGCTTTTGAGCAGAGATTTAAAGTGATTTTATCAGATTTGAATTGGTATGACTTTAGTGGATAGATTTTGATCAACTTAGGTTTTAATGGAATTTTAGTTATATTTGGAAATTTTTCTTGTGAATATGTATGTATCAAAATCCTTTTCAAATATTTAATTGTAGATCGGAAAAATAAACCTACTGACATATTTGTAATTGGTTTTGAAGAAATGGTAGAATTAAGTGCTGGAAACATTGTGAGTGCAAGGTAAGCCAAAAAAAGTAACAGAGAAAAAAATGTATAATTCTACAATTAGAACTTAGTTTAAATCAGATTTTTGAAACTAATTCAGCTATAAAATACTTTGGAGTTCAAAGCATATAAACCCTTAAGTAGGGATTTTTGTTTTTGTTCTTCTTGACCTAAAGGGTAGCAGTGAGTTTGGCCCTAACTACTTATAAACCTGAGTCAGTGAAAAATGTCTACTGTACAGACTATGGTATACAGTTGTATGGTTAACATAGAACTTGTCATGACAAAACACATGTAACCAAGGCAGGAGTCAGAAGGGATATATAAACCAGTGTTTGCCTTCATGTAAGGAACTTCTTTCACTATTAGAGATTTGTAATTCTTCTTAACTATAAATGTAGGTGCAGATCACTGTGAGAAAGAAGGATTATAGAATCCTACATTTAATTCTAGAAGCTTAGACCAGTCCCTTCATGTTGTAGATAAGGAAACTGAATATCAGAGGGTAAAGTTCCCAAGGTCACACAGGTAAGTAATAGAATTTGAGACCTCTCTGACTTTGGGGACCATCATTCCTTTTACTTCTTTTTAGGCAATCGTAGAAAAGGAGCAATGGGAAATGAAATGAAAGGAAGGGCATATTGTTACTCTGATGCTTACAGAGATAGTATATGAGCTTCCTGACTCTTGACTTAACAAGTTGCACTTATTACTGCTTCATTTTCCTCCCGTGGCCTGAGACTTCTTTTGTTCTAATATTTTTAGGATCTTACATAGGCTAACTTGAAAATTATTTTGGGTTTTCAAACATTATTTCTAGAACCGTATACTTTTAAGTATGGGCAGGGTACACTTAGTGTTATTTAATGGAGAAATATAATTAGACTCCTGAGTCCCTAGGTTTTAATCATGTCTTTTTTCTTTATTATCTGGGTACTTAATGTGTGACCTTGGGCATATCACATAACATCTTTAGCCTTGAGTTTCCTCATCTGCAAAGTAGAGGACTGGATTAGGTGGTCAGCTCTAAATTCTGTTTTTTAATACTATACTATGCATCAGCCCCATACTAACATTGTCATACATATATGAATATTAAAATTAGTGATGACATGTATTTGTAAAATCTTCAGGGCATATAGAGTCCCTTCAATATATACATGACTCACAGTGGCATTTGTTAGAAAAGACTCTGGCTTTAATCTATTTGACATTCTATCCAGCAGTAAATCCAATTGAAAGGGACCAAAATTGATCTCCCTAAGTAAGCCCTATTCAGTTGGGAGTTATATAATAAATAGTGATTAATAGGAACAAACAACTTTCTGAATATGAACCCATTCATTTTGTTGCAGACTAATCTCTTTATAAATAAATTTCTTATCATATGTGGTCTGATAATAAATAAACTCAACACATTGAGTTGGTTAGTTTTGTTGAACTGCTTTTTTAAAGTACATTGTTGCACTTTATTTTATGCTCTTGCACAATGGACTATGGGTTGGAATAAGAGATGGAAAGGATCTATGGGGACACAAATGTGATATTTAAAAAATATTCATTTTTAGAAAGTTAATAACAGTGCCTTTGCTTGGGATTTCAGAATACATCACTGTTGGGTCTCTATCACTAATAAATACAGTTTGTAGAAAGGATCCAAGAATGTGTGGCTTATGCTTAAATGAGTTCCTCCCTAAAGGAAAGTAGAAATATACAATGGTCTAAAGGGTTGCTGATCATAAGTAAAACTTATTTTTCTTCAAAGTTCTGGCATTCATTAAAGAGATTGATAGATCAGAATTCCAAGAAATGACTGGATTTTGCTGAATTCCAGAATAAAATCTGCCCTAGTAATCACTGTTTTGAGATATAAGTAAATTTGAAAGCTTAATTAGTCTGCAAAAATATAGTTTTTTGAGGAGAAAGATTCTAACTTTGAATTCATTCTTGCTATGTGCAAAGCTGTCTGTGTGTGTTTGTGTGTGTGTGTGTGTGTCTGTGTGTGTGTATTACTGAAATTACAAAGGTATGATCCAGACTCTGCTCTCAAAGAGCAGATAATCTAATTGGTTGGAAAAAAACAGACATGCAACGAGAAATTCGAGGAAGTATAGAGCATTTTTGCTCAAAGTGAGAAGATAAAGAAATGCTCAGGAAAAAATAACTAGAATACTTAGAATGATTTTACTATAGTGTGACTTTTATTATCTGTGGTATTATAATACAGAATAAATAAATTATGAATTATCTCTGCAACCTTTTTTAACCTTTTTTATGATAGTACAACTAATCAGAAATTGTGGGCTGTTGAACTGCAGAAGACTATCTCCAGAGATAAAAAATATGTGTTGCTGGCTTCTGAGCAATTGGTAGGCGTCTGTCTCTTCATTTTTATCAGACCCCAACATGCTCCTTTTATCAGGTCAGTAAGAAATAAGCATTGCCAATACTGCTTTGTGCTATAAAATTAGTTAACACAATGGGGCTAGAAAATGTGGACTGCCATCCACATCCAGAGGAAAAACTATGGAGTCTGCATGCAGAGCAAAGCAAACTATGTTCAATTTTTAAAACTTCTTTTATCTTTTTTCTTCCTCTTTCGCAACATAACTTATCTAAATATATGTCCAACTCGATTATACAACCTATATCAGTTTCTTCATTGCCATGGGGAAGGGGAAGAAAAAGAAGGGGAAAGTATTAATTTGCAAAAGAATGAATATTGAAAACTACCTTTGCCTGTCATTGGAAAAGAATAAAATAAAATAAAAAAAAGAAAATGTGGGCTGCTACAGAGATGCTTCTGGAACAATGGTTCTGATCTTAAAACAAATGATTGTTTATTTTATAATGCTACTTGTAATAGGCCCCAAGTTTTTATAGCTTCACCGAATTCACCTGTTAGACATAACTTGTATTTTTATGATACATAATACAAATATGTATTTTGTTCATTTCCTAGAAACTATTGCAGTCAAATAGCCTTGTTTTAGAATTCTTTGTTTTAAAGGGATGTTGGAGTTGATACTGTGAAGACTGGAATGGGAGGTGCTACTGGAAATAAAGGAGCAGTTGCCATACGGATGTTATTCCACACAACAAGTCTTTGCTTTATCTGCAGTCACTTTGCTGCAGGACAATCACAAGTCAGAGAAAGAAATGAAGATTTTGTAGAAATAGCCCGAAAACTGAGCTTTCCTATGGTAAGCTAAGCTAATGTTTCTGGCTATTAGAGAATGCAGTTTCTCACAGGATACCTGTTAGGATTTTCAGAAATATCTATGCTAATATCATCAGGAAACTCCTAATACTCTCCTATAAAATCAAAATTATTAATGTAAATGTGTACCATTTTGTCACATATTTAGTTAAAACAAGGTTAAAAACATAGACTAGAGGAAATAGTGTCTGAGGGAAAATTAATGGAGTTGTTTTAATATCCATCTCATTTTTTTCCAGGGGAGGATGTTATTTTCACATGACTATATATTTTGGTGTGGTGATTTTAATTATCGTATAGATCTACCAAATGAAGAGGTTAAAGATCTAATAAAGCAGCAGAACTGGGATTTACTTATAGCAGGAGATCAACTTACTATGCAGAAGACTTCTGGACAGGTATACATCTTGAAAGAGGAACTTTTTTCTTTTTAATGGTGAACGTGGTTAAGAATGTCAGAGACTTGAGTGGTAAGTTGATTTTTAGAAGGCTTATAAGAACTTTCATTTTATGTTAAAGAATTGTTTCTTCCTCCTTTTGGGAAGAAAAAAGTAAAATATTATTTCTATGTATTCATGAATATGGGAAGAAATAAATTTTGACTAGAAGTTAGATATTTTTACACTGTTCTTTTTTTTGGCTTAAAAATTTAATGCTTGGGCAAGCTAGGTGGCACAATGGATAGAGCACCAGTCCTGGAATCAGGAAAACCTGAGTTCAAATGTGATCTCAGACACATAATAATTACCTAACTGTGACCTCGGGCAAGTCATTTAATCCCACTGCCTTGTAAAAAACTAAAAAAAAAAAAATTAATTCTCTTCTACTTTTTTTTCATAAAAATCTAACTTTTTTTTCTCCTTTTTATATTTTAAGGTTCTAGCCTTGCATACTGGTACCTTATAGATGATTTTTCTTTCTTTAAAGTTTTTAAAAAGAAAGTCCCTATACTTGAAAACTATCTTCGCTTCTTTATTTTTCACATTATGTTGGCTATTTGCAAGCATCATATTTCTCAGGAGTTCTTTCTTGATTAAAATGAAAGCAGGTGTAAATTTATATTTAGGTTTAATACTAGGAGAAACTTCTCTCCACTGTATCTACTTGTTCAAACTATGGTAAAAAGAATACAGTATGACTTGGACAACAAATTCTATTCCTTCTTTTCCCACTACCTAGATATGTAGGCCCTGCTCTATTTAAAACTTCCATTTCCTCAATTACAAAATGAAGTATTTGGTTTAATTTCTAAGAAACCTTAGTACTGTAATAACCTAGTCTACATCAAAAGGAGTTCAGATGGAATTCCTTATGTTTGATTTTGTTAGCATATTGTATTTAAAAAAAAAAGAAAAACAAGCAACTTGAGAATTATTTTATCTTAGTTTAATTTTTACTCTGTTGAGCGAGAAAAATAACTGATAGGTAATATATTTTTCTACCCTTTAGAGAAGAGTTGGTTGGTTGGTTCTTGTCCTTCATTATCAAAGAATAAAAGAATTGTAGCAAAAGCAAATATTTAATTTGGATTTTTTTAATATAACTTACAAAATATATACATATATTTTGTTTGCTGTAGATCTTTAGAGGATTTTATGAAGGAAAAATAAATTTTGCTCCTACATACAAGTATGATTTGTTTTCTGATGACTACGATACCAGTGAAAAATGTCGTACCCCAGCCTGGACGGATCGTATTCTTTGGAGAAGAAGAAAATGGCCTTTTGATAGAACAGGTTGGGGAATTAACTGTTCAATTAAATGATATTGAATAAGATTAAATTAAGTACAACAATCTTAAAGTCAATTGAAAAGTACAGACATTCTATAGATTTATTACCCATTCTTTTTGAAGATTAGCAAAATAAGAAATTAAGCACCCCCGTGTTGAATTTGTTAAGTTCTTTACAATATTGGGGTATTGTTTCCATTCATATTTTTCTGATATTCATTCCTATGAAAATTTTAAAAAAATTAAGTGTTTTCAATAATATTATCGATGGAATACTAATATCTTCATATTGACTTAAATGTCTCTGAAGTATTGCACATCTACATATTAAAGTAGTGTTTTTCCTCTTTCTTGCCAAAGGCTTTTTAAATATTCTGGCATAGGTGGTATCATCTATGGAGCTTTTTTGTTAAGTAAAAGAAGTCCAACTCCAATTCTTCATAATGGTATGAAGGTAACCCTGGATTCTCAAAGCCTTGTCAACTCTGAGAGTTGCTCCCAAGCTAAAAGGTTTTTGAGAATAGTCCTGGTGAGTTAGTGTTTGCTAAATGTCGGCCTAAATATGGAAAGACTCATTTTCATGAGCTTGGCCCCTAAGTGATGGACTTTTTTGGTCAATTCAGCCCATGCAGCATAAAAAAAATTATGTATTTGTCTTTCAATCTTGCATGATCCTCTTCTGCTTTTGTGTTGATGCCCAGTATCATGGGTTTTAGAATTTCTAGAAATGTTAATTTAACTATTTGAATACTTTTTACATTTCTGGTTGAAATGAATCATATGGATGAATGACTCACACCTTGGAGGGGCAAATAATGTGGTTTCATCATGTGCCCAAAGGAAAAAATCATTTCATATGACAATTGGTCATTTTGCCATTCAAAATTTGTAATATATGTACTAGCTGTGTGACTTCGGGCAAGTCACTTAACCTTGTTGCCCCATAAAAACAAACAGTAAAGATTTGTTGAAAACTATAAGCAAAATAACCATTCAAAGGTAATTGCAGTTTATATTCCAAAATTTATTGCTGAAAATGAAGAAGAAAAATTTTGTGAAGAATTTAAAAATATCCTCAAAACTAAACCAGCATATGCATTGACGCCAGGTGACTTTATTGCATGGAAGGATAGCGGAAAAGTCATTTATCAAAATTGTTCTGGAAAGCATGGTTTAAGATTAAAAAATAGGAAGTCAAAGGTTTGTACCATACACTTAGAAGACTCAAACCTTTATATTGTAAATACCTTGAGAAGAAAGAGGCCTTGAATGTGGAAATTGCTTAGCAACATCACAAAAAATTAAATTGACTTCACAGCTAGGAAACATCTGGAAACCAACATAGGATATACCGTTTCTAATTCTGTTACCTATGTACACATATACCATTAACTATAACAAACAAAATTCAGCACCTTAATAGAAAGGAGATGACTATTAGATCATTACAGGCAGTATTTCATGCTTTAAAAAAATGGGAAATGAGGGAATAAAATATCATTTTTAATTTCCTTTAGAGGTTTAACTGATGTAAAATAATTGTCATAATGAATAGTATAAAAAAGCCAAGAAGTTTCTTTAACAAATCAGCAAATACGGATCCTTCTTTCCAAATGGGGAGATGTGACTGCTGAGGAGTGGTTAAGAATATAATGCAAATAAATTGCAAAATATTATGGAGGAAAATATTACGGTGAAATATCATGATCAGTATCACTTCAAAAAATAACTAAGTGGTAAACAGAAAACTAAGCATGAAACCCAACTGAGTCAGATCATATCAATGTGGATTTTTAAATGAAATTTAAAGGGCAACCACAAAGAGATGAAAAGTAAAATGGTTCTTTCAACTTTTCTATAGTGATCCGCTGTCATCTCTGGTAATGAAACCACCATATTTGTAAACTAACATTTTAGTTCACAGTGTATAATGATGACGATAAGGAAAAAGAACTAAGCATGAAATTAGGAATAGCATGACCGTTCAGTAGAAATCTTGCTAGATATAGCACAGTTTTGAAAACATTGAAAGATTAATTTTTAAGACATCCGGAAGAATGAAAATATGAACTGGAAAAAATCACAGCATTTCCAAAAAAGATAAAAATAACTAATAATTGCTATTCCTCTAGAAATAGCATCTCGTTATTTTTTTAAAAAGCATTTGATTTATAGAGCAAACTGTAGCCTCCCTTTCCAGTAAGGGGTCTTTCATCCAAATCTAATCATTCAAGTTTGTTTGAGAGGCAAAATCACAGAGATAGTTTTATTTGTTTCTATTAAATACTGAGTGAGTTACATGTTCACCAAAGGTGTTGTGCCTTTGGCACAGAACAAGTTTTCCCAAGTTCAGATGGAAAAGGTTTCTCTGATTTGTACAAAGTATTGTGATAATTGCCTCAAACTAAAAAATACTACTAAACTCTGTAGGATAACTATGACCACTCAAGTCTGACCTAATTTTACTTTGGAAAGTCTTATGGATGAATGAAGCTTAATGTGCAGAATGTGATGTGCAGTTGAATAAGTGGTCTACTTGAGTTGATCTATTCCACTCATCCTAGAGAAACTCTGCAAACATACAGCATATTTAAAACTGGTTCTGTCATGTGTTGCTTGTGTGACCTTATGCAGGTCACTTAGCCATTCTGTGCCTATTTCTTCATATGTCATAAAATAAGGCAATTTGATTAGGTAGCTTTTTTTTTAAAGATTTTATTTTGAGTTTTACAATTTTTCCCCTAATCTTACTCCCCCCGCCCCACAGAAGGCAATTTGTCAGTCTTACATTGTTTCCATGGTATACATTGATCCAAATTGAGTGTTATGAAAGAGAAATCATATCCTTAAGGAAGAAACATAAAGTATAAGAAATAGCAAGATCAGACAATAAGGTATCAGGGTGTTTTTTTTTTCTTCTAAATTTAAGGTAATAGTCCTTGGTCTTTGTTCAAACTCCACAGTCCTTTCTCTGGATACAGATGGTATTCTCCATCGCACATAGCCCCAAATTGTCCCTGATTGTTGCACTGATGGAATGAGTGAGTCCATCAAGGTTGAACATCGCCCCCATGTTGCTGTTAGGGTGTACAGTGTTTTTCTGGTTCTGCTCATCTCAGCATCAGTTCAGCATCCAAATTCTTTTTTTTAATATTTAATATTTATTCTCATTTTGTACAAATAATTTTTATACATTAATAAAATATTCTTGTTTAAGTAAACAAAATACCCCCTCCCCCAAAAAATATAGACTCGCTTAAGCAATAAAGAGGAGAGAAAAAAATTATAATTAAAAAAATAATAGTAATAATTGTAGGTATGGCCAGGTGGTGCAATGGATGGAGCACCAGCCCTGGAGCCAGGAGCACCTGAGCCCATATCCGGCCCATACACCCAACAATCACCCAGCCATGTGACATGCAAGCTACCCCAACCCCACTGCCCTGCAAAAACCCCCCCAAAAAAGAAAAAAAAGACCCAAAATAAAATAAAAATAGTAATAATAGTAGGGGTGGCTGGATGATGGATGGAGAATTGACCCGTGAACCAGGAGCACCTGGGTCCAAATCTGGCCTCAGACACCCAACAATCACCCTGCTATGCGGTCCCAGGCAGGCCACCCAGCCCCATTTGCCCTGCACCCCCAAAAAAATAATAATCATAAAAAATATGCTTCAGTCTGTGTTCCAACCCTACCAACTCTGTCATAGGTGGATCACATTCTTTATGATAAATCCATCGCAAAAGTTACTTCCATATTTTTCCACCATTACCGTTGGCTGATCGCAACTCCCTCCTTTCGTATTGCTCTACTACCATGTACTATATTTTCTCTCTCCTTTCACTCTGACTCTGCTGTAGGGTAGCTGAGTGGCGCAGCAGACAGATCCCTGGCCCTGGGGCCAAGAGGCCCTGAGCCCCCATACCACCCCTTAGGCCCAGCATCCACCTGGCCCTATGGTCCTGGACAGGCCATCCAATCCCAGCCCCTTGCAAGAAGTAAAAAAGAAAATGTGTTATATCTGACCACTCTCCCCCCATGGTCCATCCTCTCCTCCATCACTCATGTCCCCCCCCCTTCCCCCTGTCTCCCTTCTCTCCTTCTGACTCCAGATGTCTATACCCCATTGAGTATATATGCTGTTTCCTCTCATAGCCACCTCTGATGAAAGCGAATATTCCCTCATTCCCCCTTGTCTTCCCCCCTTCCATATCATTGCAATAGCTCATTGTAATAAATAAAAATCTTACTATATGAAATATCTTGGCCTATTCCCCCCTCTCCTTTTTCTTTCTCCCATTACATTTCCCTCTTTTCTATTGACTCCATTTTTACACCATATTTTATCTTCAAATTCAGTTTTCTCCTGTGCTTCATGTATAAAATCTTCTACCTGCTTTGTTAATTGAGAAGGTTCATATGAGTATTATCAGTGTCATTTTTCTATGCAGGAATACATGCAGTTCATCATCATTAAGTCCCTCATGTTTTCCCCTTCTCCAATCTCTATGCTTCACCTGAGTCCTTTATTTGAAGATCAAACCTTCTGTTCAGCTCTGGCCATTCCAACAGGAACATTTGAAATTCCCCTGTTTCATTGAAAGTCCATCTTTTCCCCTGGAAGAGGATGTTCAGTTTTGCTAGGTAGTTGATTCTCAGTTGCATTCTAAGCTCTTTTGCCTTCCAGTATATTATATTCCAAGCCCAAGAGCTTTTAATGTAGTTGCTGCTAAGTCCTGTGAGATATTGATTGCAGCTCCATGATATTTGAATTGTGTCCTTCTGGCTGCTTGTAATATTTTCTCTTTGACTTGGGAGTTCTGGAACTTGGCTATAATATTCCTGGGGGTTGGTTTCTTGGGATCTCTTTCTTGGGGGAATCTGTGGATTCTCTCCATTTCTATTTTGCCCTCTGCTTCTAGGATATCAGGGCAATTTTCCTGTAGTAATTCTTTGAAAATGATGTCAAGGCTCTTTTCCTGATCATGACTTTCAGGCTGGGTGTGTCTCATCTCGTATCACTTTTTTCAATCCCCTTACCTCCTTTAAAGCAACTCAGGCTCTTCCTTCTCTACAGACTTGAGTACCTTCTCTTTATTTTGTATTTACACTGTCTGTACCTAGATATTTAGATGATGCCTCCCTCAAGCAGAGTGATTGTTTCCTTCGCTTTTTGTACTTGCACTCCTTGCATCTAGCAATAGTACTGACAACCTAATGAGTGTTTAATAAATGCTTGTAGTTTAATTTCCCCCCAGCACTTGGGTCATCTATCATATTGCTTTGATAGATACTTCAGAAAGTATGTATTTGTGGGGTTTAAACAGACAGGGAATTTTTCCTGTCACCCCTAGAATATGTGCATAAAGTACATCTTTTTACTACTCCAATCTAAATAGCTGCTTTATATTGATTACAGCTGAAGATTTGGATCTTCTGAATGCTAGTTTTCAAAGTGAAAGCAAAGCCCTTTACACTTGGAATCCTGGCACTTTGCTGCACTATGGAAGAGCTGAGCTGAAGACTTCTGATCACAGGTTTAGATATCTTGGATATTCATATTGATATTCTAATTTGAAAGCAAATTAGTTTCCCTTTTGTATCCTCAATATGTTCCCACAGCTGACTGAATGTTTCATTTCAGACCTGTTGTTGCACTAATCGATATAGATATATTTGAAGTGGATGCTGAAGCACGACAAAATATTTATAAGGAAGTCATTGCAACCCAAGGACCACCAGATGGCACAGTATTGGTCTCCATCAAAAGCTCATTACCTGAAAATAATTTTTTTGATGATATCTTGATTGATGAACTTCTCCAGCAATTTGCAAATTATGGTGAAGTTATCCTTATAAGGTAAGTGCAGCATTTGTTGATTGTCATTTAATCAGAAAGCTTTTATTGTAATTCAGAGTACTTAATGACTCATGACCTAATTAAATTTTCAGTCTGTCTTCAGATTAAATTTCCTATTTTTTTCAGAATAAGCTACTAAGCATGAGTAAGAATATAATAGCTGATTTTTGTTAACAAACTTATTGAGTTAAGCACTTTGTGTGTTCAGGGTAAAAGTAAGGCATATTACTAGAGAAATGTAGAGGTTAAAATCTGAAATTTATATTAAGTTTAAAGTGACCCTGGGAATATACTTTTTAGTTTTTGCAAGGCAACGGGGTTAAGTGGCTTGCCCAAGGCCACACAGCTAGGTATTTATTAAGTGTCTGAGGTCGGATTTGAACTCAGGTACTCCTGACTCCAGGGCCGGTGCTCTATCCACTGTGCCACATAGCTGCCCCTGGGAATATACTTTTAAGTGAAAGCTATGACAGAACTTCAATATGAGCTGGCAAAATAAAACTTAAAATTCTATGAGCTGAACACTGTCCTAGGCAACAAGGAATGTAAATACAGAGTAGTAATAAGCAACCTCTTCTTGGTTGTAATCATTTTTAATGGGAAGTAAAAAAAATAATTATGAGAACTTTTTTAAAAGGTAAAGTATCATTTGAACAATTTCAAAGTTATTTAATAAACATTTATTAAACCCTATGTCCCAGGCAATGTCTCAAAAGTTGGAATTAAGAAGGACAAGTCCCTACTCTCAAAGAGCTCACTACCTAATGGAGGAGCCAACAAGCAAATAACTTTTTACAAACCAGAAAAATACAGGATAAACTTGGAGTCAGGTGATGGAAGGCATTACCTTAAAGAGGGGTATCAGGAAAGGCTCTGCTTAGACAATGAGAAGCTAGGAGATGGGGCAAGGGGGACAATGTTCTAGGCCTGAGGTAAAGCCAGTGAAAATGCTTGGGGTTTGGAGAGGAACATCATGGAAACCAACATCATTGGATTGAAGAGTCAGAGAAGAAGAGTAAAGGGTGAATAGGGAAGAAAGGAGTAAAAAGATTATAAAGGAGGGAACCAGAAGTTTGAGATGAAGCCATGGACAGTGATGAGATTATCACATAAAATAGTATTGAGGGGAAAAAGGAAGGCCCAAGACAGAAGACTGGGGGGATACCTTTTTCCAGTGTGACCTGGATGAAGATCCAGCAAAGGAGGTTAAGAAGGAGTAGTCAGGCAACTAGGAAGAGAATCAGGAAAAGGTAGCCATGGTAACCTAAAGAAGAGACTATCGAAGAGAAGAGTATTATCAGCATTGTCACTGACCTGAACATCTGCTCTTTATTGGCCATGTGCTTTCATTCTTTATTCATTAAAATGTGCTTTCCCAACTTTGAAATAATATTGAAAGAGTGGATAAAATAATGTGAAACTTTGAACTTCTTTCAGGTTTTTGCTCAGGCATTTGTTAATATACCAATTGTGTCTAAAACAAAAAGCTAGATTACATAGTTCCTCTTTAGTATTTATTTAGAGATACCATATGCATACACATGTACATGTCTGTGAAAACAGATTTCCTACACCCCTATGTATAATACAGGAAAATTAAACATGATTTTTATAATTAAATTTAAAATTAAAAGTAAACATGTAAAGGGAAAAGTAATGTGATTTGCCACCTTCAGTTCTTTGGATCCGTAAGTATTTGGATAAAGAAGTAGATGTGATACTTTTAGATGTTTAAAATATCTTTTAAAGTTTATACTTGAAGATTTAAATATCTAGTCACTAAGGTTTTGTGAAAAGACAATTATTTTGGATAAGGTATTGACTAAGAAAGGAAGCAAAGAAAAACAGGCATGGTTAGTCAGTCAGTAATTGGCACTGTGCTAAGTTCTGAGGATACAAAGAAAGCTAAGACAATTACTGCTCTCCAGGAGCTCAAAATGACAGTCTCAATGATTCATAATGTCTTTTGTATATACTCCCTTCCCTCCTATGACACTGCTATCAACCTGTTGGAGACCATTATCACCTCTCCCCTCAGCTATTGCAGTAGCTTGCAGGTTGGTCTCCATATCTCTTCCCATCTCAGTCCATCTTCTCTACTCAGTGACCTTCCCAGAATGCTTTTGTTTGTTTTTTTGTTTTTTAAATGTATTTATTTACTTTGAATTTTATAATTTTTCCCATAATCTCACGTCCCTCCCCCCATCCCCCACAGAAGGCAATCTGTTAGTCTTTACATTATTTCCATAGTATACATTGATCCAAGTTGAATGTGATGAGAGAGAAAACATACCCTTAAGGAAAAAAATAAGATATAAGAGACAGCAAAATTACATAATAAGGTAACAGTTTGTTTTTTTTTAATTAAAGTTAAAGACTATTGTCTGTGGTCTTTGTTCAAACTCCACAATTCTTCCTCTGGATACAGATGGTATTCTCCATCACAGATATCCCAAAATTGTGCCTGATTGTTGCATTGATGGAATGAGCAAGTCCATTGGTTGATCATCACCCCCATGTCGCTGTTAGGGTATACAATGTTTTTCTGGTTCTGCTCATCTCGCTAAGCATCAGTTCATGCATATCCTTCCAGGCTTTCCTGAATTCCCTTCCCTCCTGGTTTCTAATAGAACAATAGTCTTCCATGACATACATATATCACAGTTTATTAAGCCATTCCCCAAATGAAGGACATTCACTCAGTTTCCAGTTCTTTGCCACTACAAACAGGGCTGCTATGAATATTTTTGTACAAGTGATGTTTTTACTCTTTTTCATAATCTCTTCAGGATATAGACCCAGTAGTGGTATTATTACTGGATCAAAGGATATGTACATTTTTGTTGCCCTTTGGGCATAATTCCAGATTGTTCTCCAGAAAGGTTGGATGAGTTCACAGCTCCACCAACAATATATTAGTGTCCCAGATTTCCTACATCCCTTCCAACATTGATCACTGTTCTTTCTGGTCATATTGTCTAACCAAAACATATGTTTTGGATCATGGCAATGTACCAACAATACCAACATTCTACTCCTACTCTTCATTTCAGTAAACTCTTTTGGTTCCCTATTGCCCCCAGGATCAAAGATGAAATCCTCCTTTTGGCTTTTAAAGGCCTTCATAACTTGGTTCCTTCATACCTTTCTGATACACTTGTTCTCTTCCATGTACACTGAGATCCAGTGGGACTTGATTCTTTTGTGTATCTCAGACAAAACACACCATCTCAGTCAATTATTCATTCTTTAATTATTCATGTTGAGAACTGTTGATACAAAGAAAAGCAACAGTTATACATTCATTTACACATACATGTACACACAAAATAGGAAGTATTCAACAGAGAGAAAGTACTAGAATTAAGTGGGACTCCTGTAGACTGTCTTCTTTCATCTGGGCCTTAAAAGAAGTAAGGAAAGCCAAGAAGTAGAAAAGAGAAAGAAGAGCATTTCAGCTATGAGGGAGACTTTTAGTCTAGAAGATTCACAGAAGGTCAACTATAACCAAGGGAAGCATTATATATTGAAAGATTAGCTTTGCAGATTGTAAAAAAGGAAGACTGAAGTGCTTAAGACTGAAAGAATTCCAGAGGAGTTGGGAGGCAAGGAGGTGTTAAACTTTGGAAGAGCCAGAGTTATCTTAAAAACCTAATGAGTAATAGACTTTAAAGCTACTGTAGAACGCGCGCGCGCGCGTGTGTGTGTGTGTGATTTTTTTTTCCAAATATCTTCAAGAATACTCCAGAAAATTTCAGAGAATTTGAAGAAAGTTGTAATATTTCAGATGATAGCAAGGAGCAACATATTAGCTTTATACTGAACAAACTGAGTATCAGATAGTTTCTTTCTCATTTCCTAAGGTTACAAGTAGGCACTTGTAGCAATCATATATTTGATAGAAAAATTATGATCTGCTCCAGCAGCTTTCATTTTGAGGCTTTCCCTCAAAATGTCCATGATTTGAACATTTAATCTTAATGTCCTTCTTTATCTAACTTTAGAAATCCTAAGCATTGCCAAACCTAGAAAAGTTTCTCTAAGAAAAAGACTGATAGCTATCATTCTTTTGGTTTTACTTTTTTCTTTTCCTAATGATAAAAGAACCATATTTAATATTTTGCCTAGTGACTGTTACGTTTTGAAATTAGGGATTTATTAAAATTCCCTTAAAAATGTTTTTATCTTTTGGTATTCACACAGCCATAAATTTATATTGAATAAGTCAGTGAGTTGTCAAATTATTACAATAATGATAACTGAAATTCTTTTCAATTATCTTAAAGGTTTGTAGAAGATAAAATGTGGGTTACATTTTTGGCAGGAAGTTCTGCCCTGAGCGTTCTGAGTCTAAGTGGAAAAGAGGTAATGTAACTTTTATTCAGTTTAATAAATAATTATTTAATGTCTGTTTTGTGTAAAGCACTGTCTTTTTTAAAAATTTTATTTATTTAAGGCAATGGGGTTAAGTGATTTGCCCAGTCACTCAGGCAGGTATTAAGGCTGGATTTGAACTCAGATCCTCCTGACTCCAGGGCTTGTGCTATATTCGCTGCGCCACTTAGCTTCCCCTAAGTCACTATCTTACTGATTCTAAAGGATGCTGAAATCGTCTCCTAAAGCAGGTGAAAATATATTAATCTGATCTAATCATGCTCATTAATAAAAGATAGTCATTCTTCCATCTTACAGAATTAAAGATAGAAATATTTTCTATTTAGGTACAAGTTTGAAACTAGTGTAACCATGAAATGTAATTGCCATTGATGTAGAATAACAAGAAAATATGAATGTCAGAATGAGAGCAGACTTTATATAAATTTATATAGAGAGACACACCCACTTAGAGTCTCATTGAAGACTAGATAAATAGATCACTTCAAGGTTTGCAGATTACTTTCAATAAATCATCTTATTTGATTAAATGACTTGCCCATGACTATATAGCTAGGAAATAGTAGTAGTAAGATTTGAACGCCAAGTCTGACACTCTACTACCCCACACTGCCTCTAATATAATTGGTTTTCTTTCATTAGAGTTTGTTGTGTAGTTGAAAATTTCAAATATTTTTTCAGGGGGCATTTTTATATCACTTATGGAATATGCATTCAATTAGCATTTAGCTGATGATATGAAATAGTGAAAATGAAGCAAGGTAAGAAGAAAATCATTCAACTATGTCCCTACTTCTTATAGATAATAATTTTTAATTTCAATAGTTATTAAATTTTGGTTAGACCATCAAAACTATTCTTTGTTCAAGAATATTATTGACTTACTAGGCACAAATCATTCTGTTGACAGACACAGTATTGTCTCAACTTCTACAAATTAGCTGATTTGTAAATTTATTCTGCATGCTTCCAGTCAGATCATAAATTTCTGAAATGTGAAGTCATTAGGTTGGATTGAAAAAGACCAGTACTCAGAAGAAAATGATTTATTATGACACAAGGGCATATTTTTATTATTATTTAATATTAAAGACATTTTTATTATATTGGCAATGGCATGATGAAATTTTTACTATGTTAATGATTTATATCATAAACTACTACTTATCTTATAAATAACTGCTAAAATGTAGAAAGTAGCCATTTTTATTAGTATTATTTTTTTTGTTTGTTTTGGTTTTTATTGGGTTTTTGCAAGGCAGTGGGGTTAAGTGGCTTGCCCAACGCCACACAGCTAGGTAATTATTAAGTGTTTGAGACTGGATTTGAACCCAGGTACTCCTGACTCCAGGGCCGGTGCTTTATCCACTGTGCCCCCTAGCCACCCCCATTTTTATTAGTATTATTAATCACATATTTAAATAAATTAGTTAGGATTAGTTAGCAGTGGATAAAGCACCAGCCCTGGAGTCAGGAGTACCTGGGTTCAAATCTTTCCTCAGATACTTAATAATTACCTAGCTGTGTGGCCTTGGGCAAGCCACTTAACCGCATTGCCTTGCAAAAGCCTAAAAAAAAAAATTAAATAAATTAGTTGTCACTAAAAGGTTTAAAAAACAATACTTCAATGAATCTATGATATCAGTGTGGATTTTCTCTACACTGAAGTAGCTCAGAATCCAGTGACATTTTCCATCCTCTACAACTTATCTTTGACTTCCTATAAATTTTCCACAGGGTAGTAATGATGAAGAAGAATTGTAGACCTGGGTGTCAGGAAGACCTGAATTGTAATTCTTGTTCTTAACACTAACTTTATGATCATGGGCAAGTCACTTTCAATCTCTCTGAGCATAAATTTCCTTATCTGTAAGAATAGAATAATAGTATCTATTCATAGAGTTGTTTTGAGGATCAAATGAAATAATTGAGATAAAAGTATGTAAACCCTAAAGTGTTGTGTAAGTATGAAAGTTTTGTTTTGTTTTTTTAATTACTATGATATGCTGGGTACCTTCTCCAGCTTTCCTAATATCATATGGGTACCAATGGCATACATAGATTGTCCACCAGTTCATCTATTTTTTCCAGTCATGCATGTCTTTTGTTATTTTCATACCATTCTTTGACAGTTTTTTGCTATTATATGCCCCTGATTTATACCTATCGTGTGTCTTTCCATTGATTGTTGGAAGGGCATGCAATTTTGATCCTTTGAAAACTATTCTTTGGAGCCATTTGTAATGCTCAAAAAAACCCCCAAAACTAACCACCATGACAACAACAAAAGCCACAAATAAAAAAATCACTGAAGTAGTTAAATTCAAGGTAGGAGAGGATGGGAGAAAGGATGCTAACAGTTGGGTTCTTAAGGTTCCATGTAGAAATTCGTGCTTTAGCTGCATTATAAAGGAAGGAGGAGAAATTTGGGCAGAGTAGAGAAGGGAGCAGATTCCAGTTGGAGACTGGAGATGGAATGTTATGGCTTAGGAAGAGAAAGAAGGCAGTTTTGGCTAGAACACAAGAATGGAGGAAGAAGATTTAGAGTAGAATTTCTAGGGAATAGGATAGAGGATCAATTAGAGAGTATGCTTATTTCTTTGCTGTGGTACAGAACTTCTGAGATTAGATATGTGAATTTGTAGAGAATTTACTTAGCTTGGTTGTACGATTTCCTCCAGCTCACATTTCTTCCTCCTCATGTTCAGCATATGAACAGAAGCAAATAATGTGGATGGTAAGAGTTGGGCAAAACATGAACAAAAGTAGGCCATGGGGTTAAGGGATTTGGGATTAGAGGAAGTGGTTAGCTATAGGATTAAGATTGGGAAAGAAGGACAGAAATGTAATAGCTCGGGAGAATACTTGAATAATAGAGAAGTAAGGAAGAAGAGTAGATTTGGGATAGATAAAGTATAGGGAAAGAGAATGATAGGAGGGTATGGATCTGACCAAAGCATTTTGAGGATTTTATGCATTAAAATAGAACACTTGAGGGTGATCATGAGATGCAGAGATACAGAGCTGGGTATACATACCTGTGTAATTATTGTGGAGTGAAGGAAGTCTTAGGGATTAAAGAGATTGAAGAATTGGGAAGGGGAAGTTAGTGAAGAGGTACACATGAATTTCTTTTGGAAAGAGGGCAAATGCCACAGGGTACACTAAATAAATGCTTTTAGGATCTTGCCTGCATAAAAAAATTGAATGGAGTAAATTTCAAGTAAGGAGAGGGTGCAGACTGGAATTGGCAGGGGTGAGCAAGCAATATTCCAAGGGGTAGCTAGGTGGCATAGTGGATAGAGCACTGACCCTGGAGTTAGGGATCTGATTTCAAATCTGGCATCAGAAGCTTAATAATTACATAGTTGTGTGGGCAAGTCACTTAACCCCATTGCCTTGCAAAGAACAAACAACAAAAATAAACATTACAACTTTCCCTCCAGAATCAAGTTGAAGATTGGGCTATGTAGCCAAGTAATAGAGAGAATAGCTAGGGAATTCAATATCACCAGATCTTCATGAGTATGAATAGATAAAAGGAGCCCCAGAGAAAGGTTTTAGTGAAGAGAATGGGTGTTCAGAGTTCACAGTGAACTCTGAACCAGAATGGGATATGAGAGGAATGGGGCAAGATAAATGGAAATAAGAGAAGTGCAGGATTTAGATAAGAAATGGCTTACACTTTTGAATATTCCTTGGTGACAGTTCTCTTCCTGTCTCCAGCTCTCCCTAAACAAGGAGCAGAGAAGGGCCCCTGAACTAGCTGCCATGCCCTCTAAACCACTCTGGATCTTGGAGAAAAATGGGGCAAAATATCTTTAATGTTGAAGGTTTAATTTTCATGTAAATAATTTGTATTTTTCCTCCACATATAGTTTTTAGATCGAATCATAACTATTACCTTAAAAAGTCCAAATTGGATTGCTGATTTGGAAAAAGAAATCAATTTGGAGAAAATTAGTAATGTATTGCCATCATCAACAAGTTCAACTTTGCTTGGGGAAGATGCAGAAGTTGCTGAAGATTTTGTTATGGAAGGTCTGTTTACTGAACATGTAAATTTTTTAGCTCCATGTTATTCATGGGATCATAGATCTAGAGTTAAAAGAGAAGACATGAGTTTTGCAAGTAAATCTGCCAAATTTAGAACTAGAGGGACTTGAAATATAGAATGTTTTATTCCTATAGCTTTATTAAATAATTTTTAGAGTTATAACAAATAATCCTACATGCTTATTCTGTATGTATTTGTGAAGCTGATAGGTGGTTTGTGTAATTTAGTCCTTCAACTTCTGGGTTCTGAAATTTAGCCCTTTGAATCATGAAATTTGGGAATATTGCAGAATAACACTTAAAAAAGAAAACATATCTTAATTAACAGATTCATTTTGATGGAAGTCTAAAATATCCTATTTGTAAGTCAAAGAAATTACTATTTTTTGCCCTTAGGTGATGTTGATGACTACAGTACCGAAGTTGAAGAAATTCTTCCCCAGCATCTACAACCAGCTTCAGGCTCTAGTCTTGGAACTTCTCCAAGCTGTTCACCTCGATCCAGCCCCTGTCAGTCCCCTACAATAGCTGATGGGCCTCCACCACCCCTTCCTGCTAGACCAAGCCGGGGTCCGTCAAGAGCTCCTGGACCTCCTGGGCCTTCTATTCCTTCACAGAGCAAGTATTCTTGTACATTAATTTAGGCTTCAGTGTGTTTTTTCCACTCTGTAAGGAAAAAGTTTTTGATAATTGCACCAGCCTCTCTTTTGTCTTGGAACTTCCCATTGATAGTCTGGAATCTACAAGAGGTCCCAAAAGTCTTGGTGCCATTTTAAGCTACTAAAGTTTAAAAAGCTAAACTATACTACATAGTACTTTATATCTTATGTATATACCTATTTTCTTGAGGCCAAAGATAGAAGAAAAAGTGTAGATGGGGTATACACAGAGAAAAAGAAATTCATTCATATCACCAGAATCTAATTCTTTTATTTTATGTATTCAGATTTTGACTTGATCTTATTAGCAGATTCATGGGTTATTTGTATTGCAGTTATAACTGTTTACTGCCTTGATAAAAAAAACAGACAGGAGAGGCAGAGGTCTTATAAAATACAGATCTTCTCTTTGTATGTATCTTTCAAGAAGAAAACTTTTAGGAATAAGAAAGGAGAAAGGTCAATAGTTGACCAAAGGAAACTTTGAGATTAAGGGGAAAGTAGAAGAAACCCCCATCATATTCCTGAGGGGAAAGGGCCCAGTACTAAAGAGCTCTGCTGATTCCATTTATAGGGTTCAGGCAGAGAGAATGTCTGGGAGGCTGTTCACCTGAAAACAAATCTGCTATATAGGCAAAAGAAGCCTAAAAGGAGATCAGGTAGACCATGGCTTCTGTGCTTGGGTTGGGTAACTAGTTCCATAGAGGCAATGAGGGGAAACTACAGTACCAATAAAGTAATGTCTTACAGACAAGAAGAGAAAAAGAGGAAACGGACTTTATCTCCTTTTCCCTCCATATTTATTCCATGAATAACAAATTAAGCCAGCTTGTCTTAAACACCTGGGCTGGGTGCTGGGAGTACTAAGACAGGAATAAAAATCTACCCTCAAAGAAAAGCATCATACTGAAAGAATGCACAGTGATTAAAAATAAAGTGATAGTTAAAATGTTTATGTGACTTTTAGATTTTTCTTGAATAGAACATTCTAAAAGAATTATCTTGGTTTTTATTGTTAATTTTTGCTTTTATTTCATGTGTATTTCCAATATGTACCTTCTGCTTCCCCTGAGTTATCCTATGTAATAGATTTTTAAATTCTTTTCTGGGTCCAAACCTGTTCTTACATTCATACAGCAGAACTAACCTTCAAAAGATAAACATACTGTTTTTTAAAAATTCTTCCTGGGGGCAGCTAGGTGGCACAGTGGATAAAGCATCAGCCCTGGAGTCAGGAGTACCTGGGTTCAAATTTGGTCTCAGACACTTAATAATTACCTAGCTGTGTGGCCTTGGGCAAGCCACTTAACCCCATTTACCTTGCAAAAAACTAAAAAAAAAAAATTCTTCCCAAATTTCATCTTAGAAGCAAAGAATTTTAGATCTGGAAAGTCCTTTAGTGGCCTTCATTTTATCAGTGAAGAAACTGAGGCTCAGGGAAGTTACAATTTAAGGAGACCTATCCCTTTAGTTGTAGAACTGGAGCTACAATCTCAATCTCCTCACTTGACTTTATTGAACTTTCCACTATATTTCACTCCTGTATTTACTGACTAAGCCATTCAGAAAGCTTCAGGAACCTGATACATATTGCTAAAACTGTGAACCACCGGAATTTTCCCATGCCATTTTATCCTTAGAAGGTGTTCTTTAGGGATTCTAGTTGCAACTCTAAATTTACTTTAGGTATTGTTCTTTAATTTTTCCACTTGCAAAATGAGGATGTCTAGCTCTTTTTTCTACCTACTGAATTAACTTTCCCTGTCTGTGAAAAAAATGTAATTGTCTTCAAGCACATCAAAGAAATTAATTTTTCTAATAAAATCTATGGGTTTGGTTGTTGTTGCAGATTCTCCTGTTGACTCTCAGAAAGAGTCTTTCCAAAGCTTGGAACCTAAACGCCCTCCTCCTCCTCGTCCAGTTGCTCCACCTACACGTCCAACTCCACCACAAAGACCGCCCCCTCCTTCAGGTAATGGCACAGTTGTTTATAGTGTATACCATTAATTTATTTTTATTCCAATAGACTTTTTAAAAATTATACTCCATCCTCTTATATTTTAGTATTTTGTTTGTTTTTAAACTTTCTGACTCTTTTACCCTAACTCTTCTGTTAGCCTTTTTCTAAAACATATGGTAGACATAATCAAATGTAAAATAAGTGCTTTTAAACTAGATTTTTCTAACATGATTCTTTTTCTCTCGAATTGCTATGTATAGATATGATTTTTTTTGGTAATTGGATATAGTTAGGTATCTGGACTTTCCTATTGAAATCTAGGTTGGTTTTCTTTTTGTGCAAACCAGTCTCCAGTCTCTACCTTTTTCAATATTGCTATAGTATAGTATAGTACAGTATAGTATAGTATATAATAATATGTTATATGTTACATATATAACATGATATATTGTATTATTATATATTATAAATTCAATATTACTATAATTATTCCAGTAACTTCTTTATAATTTATTGTTAGATTTATAATGTGACACTTATGTTTGATAATGGAAAGTTTCTCTCTGAGGAAATATCTTATCTTTGTGAAGTGTTTACCAGACAGCACATTATTGTATGTATATGCATGTATAAAATGGCTACCATCCATAGGTCTTAGATCCTTTTGTGTAGTTCCTAGATAATTTATTTAAAATGATGAATTAGTAGTATTTAAATATCTGATTCTCCTAACTCTCCAATTCTGTCATTGATTCTCATTTTGCTTTGTGCTACATACTTTTCCTATGACCTTAAAGGGAGTAGGAGTCCTGCACCTTCTAGAAAGGAGTTTGGAGGTAAAAGTTTATATTTGTTATCAAATCTGGATTTTGGTATGTTCATGTATTAACTAAAACGGAATACACCTTCAGCCAAAAGATATATTTGAGTCTTAAGGGTTAAAACATTATTTCAGGATTTTTAAGAGGGAATTTTTTTCTAAAATTTTTACCATGAATATAACTAATTAGGCAATTAGTTTTAAGTAGTTATTGTCTAAACACTTGAAAAATTCAAGAACAGCTCTGTATAGCTCTGAGAGGCAGTGTGAAATGATAGAGAACAGACTTGGGAAGAGATAGGTTCAAAATCCATCTCTTACACATAATGGCTTTGTGACCCTTGAATAAGTTGTTACTCTTGGTTCATTGTACATATATATTAGATGCTTAAGTTGTAGAATGACTCCCAGGCTCCTTTAGTAGAGGGAGTTTTGTCATTAAGGTTACCTACCACTAATGAAATCACACATTTGAAAACTACAAAAAAATTATTACAAAATTTTGTCCTGGAGAACATTTAAGCATTAAATAAATTTTACCAGTTGTATTTTTTTGGTTTTAACATTTTTATTTCAGTACTGAAATGCAGGAATTTCAAAATATTTTTGTTTAGAGTGTTGTCATCAACAAGCATATTCCTTTCTATTATCTTCCACTCCTTTAAAATAAATAAATGAACTTTGACAAAGTAATAACTAAATATCCTTTTTTTCTTCTGGGAAATTCAGTAATTTCAGAGTATTCATGTGCCAACAGTCAAAGCAAACATTTCAACCGTTTCAAATTTCTTATCACACACTTAGACTGTTTAATGTTCAGGAATATAGAAGAATTGAGTTGCTTATAGTATGTTTCTCTGTCACACAATTCTTTTTAAAAGCCTTTAAATTTTTTTTTTAATTTTAGATTTTTGCAAGGCAATGGGGTTGAGTGGCTTGCCCAAGGCCACACGGCTAGGCAATTATTAAGTGTCTGAGGTTGGATTTGAACCCAGGTACTCTTGACTCCAAGGCCAGTGCTCTATCCACTGCGCCACCTAGCCGCCCCCAAAACCTTTAAATTCTTAAGATTAGAATTTGAAATCTAATATGCTAAATCTTGCATACCTTTACTGTGGCTTAACATAAGTTATGTCTTTTATATACTTAATCTTTAAAATCTATGTGCTTTTGTCTTTCTTCATTAGAAATAATGTGATTAAAATAATCACTGCTAGAAGAGTTACTTTTAATTAGGTTTACATTGAAACTACATTATAAGAATAGCCTGATAATTTCATCAACACATTTTCTGCAAAGACTTCCAATTTCCTTATACAGAATATTAAAATTATTAATATACTGTGGCTCTCATTATTTTATAGTTAAATTTCAACATAAATATCAAAAATTACCTGAGTGACTTAAATAGAAATATGTAATACAGTCCTCAATGGGAAAATAACCCTACCAATGCAATACATTTAGGGAAGTGTACTTAAATTATCTTTCAAGATTTAAAAAATTCTTCATTGCAATTCACTTTCTTATGGTGTAGTCTCTGAATTCAGAATGACATAGCAATATTCCCTCAGGCACTTATTCTATTTAGATAAACTAATCATTATTCTCATTTAATGTTAACACTAGAAATATAACTTCTAATATAAGACATACAGTTGAATCTTGGTGGTTTTCCTTTTAAAGAGTGGGCCAATGGGGAAGCTAGGTGGCGCAGTGGATAGAGTACTGGCCCTGGAGTCAGGAGTACCTGGGTTTAAATCCAGTCTCTGACACTTAATAATTACCTAGCCGTGTGGCCTTGGGCAAGCCACTTAACCCAATTTGCGTTGCAAAAAAACTTTTAAATAAATAAATAAATGAATGAATGAATGAATGAATAAATAAATAAATAAAGGGCCAAGAATGAAGTAAAATCTTTTCTTTGTCCTTATTATCAAATTCTTTGATGCCAGTACTCATAGAGATAGAGATATAATCTCATTTCTGACTGTTTAAGTTCTAGATTAGAAATTAGTTGTCAATAAGTATTATTTCAATTTGATGTGGCATAATTGCTTTAAAAAATATTAAAACAACAAATTCATGTTTTTAAAAGTGTGTTTAACTTATATTCTTTTAAATTGTGCCTTTTTTGTGCTTTCTTTTCACATTTTGCTACTTGTGCCTTGCAATATACAGTTTCTATTCTTTCTCTAAAAAAGGTCTTGGAGGACCTCCCAGCCCTGGGGTAGCCAGGCAAGAGACTGAAGGTAACCAGACTTTTGCATTGTAGAAATGTGTGTTGCATTTTGTATCTCTGAGCCTCACTCTACTATGTCTGAAAACATTTAAAATTCTATCTTTAAGTTTCTCCATTTTTTGATACTAACTTCTTGTATTTTTTTAATTTTAAAGCTATCTATTGTTACCTCTTTCAAAATTTGTCCATTTATCTTTCATAAAATACTAATAGTATTTTACTAAAATTTTCTCAATTATTTTATTGCAATCCTTTCCCCAAACATTACAGAATATTAAGACTCAGATATTGAAGGTTTATCAGAAGAGAAGAAAGTAGGCAGATTTGATCAGGGTCTTAGTTTACAGATCTCCTACTTTGGTAGTTTTTCTCCTTCTGGCCTATTTAAGTATTTTTCATATTTCATCTTACATGGTTATTTACATTGGACCTCCTTTAGTTTGCTATTGTATTATTGATAAGGAAGATTCTTCTTGTTCCTCATCTGAGAAAGTTAGTTATAATAATCCTAAAAGGTTCTCATTATAAGATTCCTTTATCCATAATATTATTCTATGACATGAGCCCCAAGACATTGTGTTATATGAGTCTCTAGCTTATAACTTAGAGCAGTGCAAAACTTTTCTTTTTCTTTGTCTTTAACTGATCCTACTAATTAATTACAAATTTGTGGAAGAACATTATACTGGAGAATCAAGTCTTAAGAAAAATCTTCCTCTGAGTAGGTCAGAAGACTAAGGGTCTGAATGTCATTGAAAATTCTTACCTTCCTCCCTTTTTTACCATAAGAGTGCAAAAAGTCAAAATGTTGTTCCTTAATCTTATTTAATGGATTTTTTGATATGCAAATTCCAATTTCTCCAAATAGCTGAATGGTCTCTGAAAAATACTATCAGACACCAGTTATCAGAATTACGTCAGTCTTGGTTAGCTGGAGCTATTATAAAATAAAGGCTAAAGAACATCATGAAAGATAAAACAGACAGTTTTTGGCATTGGTGCATACAATACTTTGTAAAAGTTTTGTAAAAGAGAAACTGGAATCACATAAAGTGAAAAATCAGTAAAAGTCATTAAATTAAAAATGAACTATATCTTCTGCCTTGTATCAAACTAAATAAAGCTATAATAGTTTTATTTAAAGCAGGCTCAAGAAATTTCATTTATTCATTTCATGCCCTCAATTTTTTTCACTTAATGAGAAGCAGAATCATGTTATGAAATATTATTCTTGAAATTGATTTTATTTTCCTTCCTATTTAAAGCACCCAAAAGCCCTGGAACAACAAGAAAAGATGTTTTAGGTAAAAAAAAATACAAAACCTTCCATTTAAACTAATACCATAAAATCGACTTCTAAAGTATGTGTATTTGGTTTTTATTTGGATTTTTCCCTAATGATATCTTTATTCATTGTAGTACGTAATCAGCCATCACCTCAAGGAGGATTAACAAGCCCAGGAATTATTGGATACACTGCAACAAAGCCGGTATGAATTAAATCTTGCTTAATTTACTGCTGCTTTATCATGGAATTTGAATATCACCATATTGAAAGAAAGTATAAGATAAAATATGCTATATAGAGTAATTTACAACTGTGGTTAGTTCCATGCCAGTCAAATTATGAAGGGGGCTACATGTAGGCCTAGACAATAATAATAATACCAAAATTCAAATATTCAAAATTTTGTAAGAATAAAAAGTCTACAATTTCAGAGAAGAAAATGTATGAATGAAGTGAGCATAGAATGAGGCTTCCAATTTTAAAGCAGTAGCCATTGAAGCTATTTCATTAAAAAATTTTTAAAAAACCAATCTGTGGAATAGACTATATAAACAAGAAAGAAGAGCAGTTGAAAAAGAATTGTTGAGCCTTTGAACATAACTATATAAATTACTGTGAAATGAACTCTTTTTTTACATGAATTTCTGGGAAAACAAGAAAACAGCTAAAGAGAAATAAGTTTTAGAAAAATGCCTCTCACCATATGCTAAAATATGCTCAAAATGGATACACAACCTAAATATAAACGGTTACATTATTTAGAAAAAAATTAGAAAAGAAAGATATTAGATAATTTTCAAACAGTGGTTAGCTGGAGATGTCATAAAATAAAGGATAGAGAACATCATGAAAATGAAACAGACAATTTTGGTGCATACAGTTAAACAGTTTTTGTAAAAGTAAAATTAATGAATAGATACATGTAAAGAAGAATGGTTGAGGGAGAAACTAGAATCTCATAAAGTGAAAAATCAGTAAAGGTCACAGAGTATTAAAAATGAAATAATATCTTCTGCCCTGTATCAAAGATATGTGTATGTAGTAGGACTACTGGGGCAAAAAGTTGTATATATTTTCAGATTTTGAATAGACCAGATATTTTTGTTTATCGTCCCAGAGTAGGGTTGAAAAGGAGATAGAGTGTTGAAACAGCATTGTAAAGTCAAAGAATCAATAAATGTATTAACCGTACATAAGGGGACACATCTTGGCAGCAAGATGATGGATTTTAGGTGTGACATGAGGGATACATTTCTCAGACCTGCCCAATTTGTTGATGTGTTTTGCTTAACTGTTTTTTGTTGCAAAGGTGAGATTCTCTCTGGGGAGCTGGGGAAACATTGAGAGAAGGGATGGCATTTTTTTTAATACAATAAACTGAAATAGAAAAGAATTGGGAGTAAAAGATCATTAGAAGAAAATAAAAACAGGTAACAGGTAATTAAGAACCTCCTTGAATGTGGTAGAACAAGGTACTTAAGAGATTAGAGTGTTGGGACCCATTGGTAAAGTGAGGAGGGGTGTTATGAGAATTATGGGAAGTAATTAGAGTAAAGATCCAGGAACTAGGAACTATAGTAGAGCAAAGTAGCTATAAAGTGTAAGAATTCAATTCAGCAAACATTTATTAACAACATAATGTTTACCAAGGCAATCAGCTAAACCTTAGGGATACAAAAACTAACCAATCTAGCTTTCAGAGCACATTTTACAAATAAAATATAACATGCATATATAAAACAATATAAAGTTATTTCAAAAGGGGTAAAAGGTAGGAAGGCTTTAAATAGTAGGGCAGCCTCAAGCTGAGCTTTGAAGAAAGGGACCGTAAGAAGTAGTTGTGAGTGTAAGAATCCAAAAATTACATTTAGACTAATTTCATTTGTGTCTAAAAAGTTTTTTTGAAGGAGAACTTTTTTCATATATAATAGTATTTCTACTTCCACACATGAAAATTGTATTTCTACTTCCTTTTACTTTTGTTTGGCACATCCTGCTATTAATATCATCTCCAGAATTTAAAGGGTTCTCCTTTATAATACCTACTTATTCAGTCCAAGAAGATTACTTCTACTTCCTTGTTATAATCCCCATATTCACTTAGGTTCTTTCCTAATTTACTGCCTACTGCTGTAGGGATGCTGTTTACTGCAGTATCCCTACTGCTCATGTCTCCCCTGTCTCCCAAAAATATCCCCACTATCATTTAACTTATTTCTTCCTTTATTTGTAGCTAAACTCCTTGAGAAGATCTTCAACAATCAATGCCTCCATTTCCTTTCCTTTCACCATCTTTTTTTGGGGGGGGGGGTTAAGGGTTTTTTGCAAGGCAAATGGGGTTAAAGTGGCTTGCCCAAGGCCACACAGCTAGGTAATTATTAAGTGTCTGAAACTGGATTTGAACCCAGGTACTCCTGACTCCAGGGCAGGTGTTATCCACTGAGTCACCTAGCTGCCCTCATCATCTTCTTAACTCACTGTATTCTAGCTTCCATCCTCATCCTTCAACTGAAACTTCTTTCTCCAAAGTTACAAATTGTTGATCATCACATGATGTTGCTGTTAGTGTGTACAATATTGTTCTGATTCTGCTCTCTTCACTCAGCATCAGTTCATGCAAATCTTTCCAGGCTTTTCTGAACTCTTGTCCCTCATGATTTCTTTTTTTTTTTAATTTTGTTTTTTTCCCATTACATGCAAGGGTAGTTTTCAACATTCATCCATTTGCAAGTTTATAAGTCCCACATTTTTCTTCCACTCTCCCTTTCCTTCTCCCTCCCCATCTCAGCAAACAATGTGGAAAATGTTGTACATATATATTTGGGTTTAACATATGTCCATATCGGGGAGGCTAGGTGGCATAGTGGATAAAGCACCGGCCCTGGAGGTCAGGAGTACCTGGGTTCAAATCCTGTGTCAGACACTTAATAATTAACTAGCTGTGTGGCTTTGGGCAAGCCACTTAACCCCGTTGCCTTGCAAAAACCTAAAAAAAGGGGGGGCGGGTCTTCATTTCTTTGAAAGGCTGTCTTTTCTCCTGAAAGAATATGCTGAATTTTGCAGTGTAGTTGACTCTTGATTATAATTCAAGCTCCTTTGCTCCATGGAATATTATATTCTAGTCCCTCTGATCAGTTCTGTGTAATCCTGACTGTGGTTACCTGATATTTAAATTGCTTCTTTTTGGCTACCTTCTTTAGCTGAGAATTTTCTGAAATTTGGCTACAATATTCCCTGGACTTTTTATTTTGGAACCTCTTTCTGGGGATGAACAATGGATTCTTTCAAGGACTATTTTGTCTTCTTGTTTTAGGATATTAGGGCAGTTTTCCATGATATTTTCCTGCATATGTTCCAGGCTCTTTTTCTGATTGTGACTCAGGTAGACTGATAACACAATAACTTCTTAGTTGATCTCCCTACTGCAGTTCATTCTCCTCTCACCTGTCAAAATGACCTTCCTTAAATTCCAGGTCTAATCATGTTATTCCCTGATCAGCCAACTACACTGCCCTGTTACTTTCAGGATCTAATATAAAATCTTCTGTTTGACTTTTAAAGTCAATGGCATCAGAACCAACCTGACCTCTTCTTTTACCTTATTCCTTTCCATATACTCTGCTGCTATTCAGTAACACTGACTTCCTTGTAGTTCCTTATTCCACTTCCCAACCTTGGGCATTTTTCCTGGCCATCTCCTGTGCTCGCCCAATTCATATTGATCTCTTAGCTCTCCTGGTTTCCTTTAAGTCTGAACTGAAATCCTACTTTCTATGAGATTTTCCTAATCCTCTTTAAGTGCTTATACTTTCCCTCTGAGAAAACTTTCGCATTATGCCTCATTTATTTATACACACACACACACACGCACACTCACACACACACACACACACATTCATAAACACATGTATGTATAGGTATGTGTATATATAGTTTGTATGTATATAATTGTTTTCCTGTTAGATTTTAAGCTCCTGAAGGGCAAGAACTGCTTTTGCCTTTCTTTCTCTCCCCAGCACAATTTTTAGCACATAGTAAATATTTGATTTTAAAAAATGTTTGTTGATTTGGCTTGAATCATTCTATACTTCTATGGAGGGGAGATATAGTTCATCATAATTGGTCATTTTATTATTCTGAGTTCTCAAGCTAAAGCATACTTAAAATAAAGCTTATATTTACTTGAAATGAATTCATTTCAAAAATTTTTCATTTACTTTGTTTAAGACCATCCCACCACGTGCTGGAGTTATTAGTGCACCACAAAGCCATGCCCGTGTCTTTGCTGGGAAGATGGCTGCATCTGAATTACCAAAAGGTAAGAAGTACATTTGAAATAACCAGTTTTTTGCATCCCTTCTTTTTCCCTAGCTTTCTAACTGTGTTTTCTGACATAAATGCCATAAAAATAATAAAGGAAGAACTTTTCCAAACTCTGAAATTTTCTTTATTCTAATACATTTTTACCAAAAGTACCACAGACTGAAATTGTTATTTCTTGTTTTAGGGGGGGAAAGGGACCAGATGGTCCTACTATTCATTTTTACAGAGGGGAATAAAACCTCGGGTCTCTAGAAATCATCTAGTAACATTAAACTTTCACTATATTTTTAGGTTTGGTGTTACTCCCTGAACCACTAAAGCCTCAGGCTGTCTCTTCTGCCCTGCCCTCTTTTACTCCACCTGTTCAAAAGCTGCAGGAGCCTCTTGTTCCTATAGCATCACCTATGCCTCAACCCACTTCTCAACAAAATCTTGAAACCCCTCCACAGCCACCACCCCGCAGCAGGTCATCCCACAATCTGCCCTCAGAATCTTCTCCTTTGCAGCAACAGCAAGTAAGTAGTTGTTAAATATGTTCTCATTTTATAATATAGTCTCTGTAATGGTCTCCATTATACAGTAAGCTGAGTTTTTCCCATAAAGAGGGCATTTTATAATTGTATTTTAAATTAGATGGGTGTTCTGTGCAATAGGCACTAGTTGAGATAAAAAGATTAGATGTAACATGTAGCCTGATATGGATATGTGACACATACACAAATAACTGTAATTCAAAATAATGGTAAATGCATAAGATTTATGAGCAAAGTAGTAGATGAATTCCAAGAAGGGATATTTCCTTGTCAAGTAGGACAATCAAGACAGACTTCATGGAAGAGTATTTACTTTTTTAAAAAGCTAACAAAATTGCAATACTCACCCTAGAATTAACATTATGTTATTTTAACAGAGGAAGAAATAATTTTGGTTTTATTTTGTGTGTTTTAACATTTACCAGAATTACATTCTAAGATAATACTGGTACATGTGATTTATGGGATCTCATAAATTAGTAGTTATATAATTTGGACATTGAAAGGTTTTTAGCTCTTTTTATCTATAGTCTTTTCCTTAGGAAAACAGATTTGAACAATTTAAAATTTACTATGACCATCAAGACCATATTTCATTCAAATTACTTAAATAGGTCATTGCTCACATTGATTGAATAGTTCCCCAGATGCATAATACAACCTATCCATATTTTACTATACCTCATAAATCAACCCTCACTTTTCAGACAAATAGAGAATGTGAATGCATACTAGATCAAAAATTTACAAGGTTGGAGCAGCTAGGTGGCACAATGGATAGAGCACCCGCCCTGTAGTACCTGAGTTCAAATCCAGCCTCAGACACACTTAGCTGTGTGGCCTTAGGCAAGTCACTTTACCCCATTGCCTTGCAAAAAAAACTAAAAAAATTTTTTTTTACCAGGTTGTCGGTTTCAAATCAGTAGATATCAGCAATAGTTTGTGGGGATTCTAGCTTCTGGTGCTGTCACTGATCCAGCCTAAATGGATTGGACCGAGTGCAATAGACATGGTTATAAAAGTGAAAACATACCCAAAACTAAGCATATCACTAATGTCTCATCAAAACCAGTGCCTTCATTTGCCCCAATTTTGTAACATTTTTATGATAGGCTGTCATATCCATGTGTGGTAGTTGATCCTTGAGATTCTTGCCCTACCAAAGTAATTCTCAGATTGACAAAGTTTGAGAATCTCTGGTATAAGTGAATGCAATTCATTTTGTGCACCATATTTAATCAAGTCAAAATTCATCATTTCATTTAAATTTATATGTATTTCAGAACAACTTCTAAAATAATGAAAGTTATGTTCCAACCACCAATCTTTATATTTGTAATATTTTATTTTACCTTGAAAATGCCATCTTAAGAAGAAAGGAACATATGAACCATTTAAAGGTTTATTCTTAAATTTTGTCATTAACTGAAAAATTCACTTATACTTGAGATTTCCCATAACCAATTATATAAAAATGATATCCATTTTATTTATATTCATAAAATATTACACATCACAGTTCTGTTGTTTAAAGATTCTTAAAGGCCATATCTGTGAAACTTGCTTCATTTATTGGAACATTGAAAGGCAATATGGTATGATGGAGAGAGTTGCAGGGTTTTAAATCAGAAAAGACCTGGTTCAAATCTTTTCTCTGATATTTACTAGCTGTATGACTATAGACAAATTATTTAACCTCTCTTAGCCTTATTTTCTACATTTGTAAAATGTGCATAGTAATTAATACCCATAGTGAGTGGCAATGTTGCATAGTGAATTGAGTTTCTGAGTTAGGAAGACATAGATTCAAGTCCTGCCTCTGACACATACTAACTAGTTGTGACCTATAACGTTCCATTCTTAGTTTCAATACTATCATGGACACACCAAGCAATATTTTATGCCTAAAGGTAAATGATGTGCACTTTAGTTCTAGAAGTTAACAGGTCAAAGACAGAAAAGCTAATAACAGAAAAAGGGAGGAAGTGTAGTCAAAACAACAGCCACCTCATGAAATCATGTAGGTGTTCTCAGGGCAATATAATGGTCATGAAGACACAGGGAGCTAATGGTCAGCCAAAAATGGCACTGAGAATACAGTATTTTTGGTATGAAAAAAATCAGCTACTAGAACCAGGGTTGAGGAAGTCATAGCTGACAGATATCTTCGAGACTATATCTGGAAACAAAAGATATAATCTTATAATTTTCTTGCTTGCAGTGTGTTTCAAAATCTTGGGCCACTGTATCTCCTCCTCCCTCCTACTACTTAATCTGTATTTTGTAGTCTTTTGACTATCATCCTTTCTTCATAGAAACATCCAGTCCTAGGAAAGTGAAATCCTATTTTCTGATCCCCAGATATTCCTCTCCCCTCTCTTTTACCCCAAGAGCTGGACAGAAGAAATAGTTAGGCAACACTTTAGCCTATCATGACATGTTTTGGTATGATATATGCACTCAAGGTTCTGATCTCAGGGGAAGGTGGGGCCTGAGACCAAGATGAATGGACAGAGTCTCAGATCTCATCTCTAATGGCTTCTGTTTCCTGGAAGTTTAAATTGTTAGGGAACTACTCACGGTTGCAGCATCTTTCCTCTCTTAACCCTCTCAAGTGATTCAACATTTGGCCCCCTGCCTTTTGTTCAGTAGCTGGCGTGATCTCATTTAGTTTCATTTTAATTAATTGTTAAGCTAGCTTTTTTAAAAAAAATTTTTATTTTTTATTTAATATTTATTCTCATTTTGTACAAATAATGTTTTTATACATTAATAAAATATTCTTGTTTAAGAGTAAACAAAATACCCCCTCCCCCAAAAAATATAGACTCTCTTCAGTGATAAAGTAAAGGGGAGAGAGAAAAATTAAAATTAAAAAAAATAATAGTAATAATTGTAGGTATGGTCAGGTGGTGCAGTGGACGGAGCACCAGCCCTGGATCCATGAGCACCCGAGCCCACATCCGGCCCCGTACACCCAACAATCACCCAGCCGTGTGACATGCAAGCCACCCCAACCCCACTGCCCTGCAAAAACCAAAAAAAGAAACAAAAAGACCCAAAATAAAATAAAATAGTAATAATGGTAGGGTTGGCTGAGTGGCAGACAGAGCATTGGCCCTTGAGCCAGGAGTACCTGGGTCCAAATCTGGCCTCAGACACCTCAGTGTGTGAGGCTCCTGGTCTGTGAATGACCATATGTGCCCCCCTCTGCCACAGGGCTGAGGTGGGGGGGGGGCTGCTGTTCTATGGGGGGAGCCTAGACTGAGATCAGGATCTGAATGTGGTCAGAACCCCAGCATCCTGTTCCAGGGGCAGAGGACAGAGCTCTGCAGTCTCTCTCTTCACTCCCCTCCCTAGGTTCAGTGGGCTCATGCCCTGGGGGCTCCTGCTTACCAGCTCTACCTGCTTCTGTTTCCTGGATCTGGGCTGAGTTGGCCACTTGCTGTGTGCCCTGAGGGCTGGGCTTCAAGTGCTTGCTCTGGCAGAGGGTCCCCCCCGCTGTTCCCCCCAATTTGTGCCAGGTACACCCCAGGGAGTAGGTCAGGAAACTCCCTGGCTGCTGTGAGCCAGGGCTCCCAGCACCCTGGGGCTGCTTCTGGGTGACTGAAGTTCTTTCGCTCTGGCGGGCCACCCCTCTGACCCTGGGGAGCAGAGCCTTTCTGCTCTTTTCTAGGTTACCTTGAGTAGGAGAACTGCCTCACTGAGTCCCTCTGTGGGTTCTGTCTCTCGAAAATTTAAGAGTCTTTAGTTTCAAAGATTTATGTGAGAGCGCCTAAGACACGATCAGTTCTTGTCACCATCTTGGCTCCACCCCCACTAAGCTAGCTTTTTAATGGCATTTAGCAATAGCTAAGGAACAGTGAAGTTATGGTTTTCCTGCCCTTGTGCTTTTTCTTCCTTTAGACCCAGAATGCTAATACTCTGGATGTTAGAGCTCCAGACTTATTACATTGATGGAGTGCTAAGGAGTAGTTAAGTTAGATTGTGGCCACCTCAGTAATCAACTAGTTTGTCTTAATTCTTCTTTGCTTTGCCAATGTTACCCCTCTTAGAATTGATTGAAAAACCAAAAGAAATTCTTTTGTTGTTGCTGTTGAGTTGTTTCAAACTCTCTGTGACCCCATTTGAGTTTCTTTGGCAAATTAGTTGGCGTAGTTTGCCATTGCCTTCTCCAACTCATTTTACAGATGACAAAACTGAGGTAAACAGGATTGAATGACTTGCCCAGGGTCACACAGCTAATATGTGTCTAAGGCTGGATTTGGACTCCTGCCTCCAGGACCACCACTCCTAGCTTCCCTACTGTACCACCAACCTTCTTTTACTAGATAAAAAAAATAGAACATTCAATGAATATAATAATGAGTGTAGTCATTCCCTCCTGTCTCAATGTCCCCACCAGGACCTGCCCATATCAGTGAGTTATCTTCCAAAAAGTATACCCTCTTTTTAGCACTAACTAATATGGAATTTGTCTCATAATCAAAGGACCTTGAATTTTTTATTGATATGAATTAGTTTATTAATTTTAAAATAGTTTTATAAACACTTCAGATTATACCTGTAGTAAGTAATAGTTTATATATTTACTGTCAGATCAGGACTGAAGTTATTACTTCATTATTTATCATTTTAAATTATAATTAACTACTAGTCAATATATTTAAGTATAGAAATGTAGTTTTTATTTTATTTTATTTTTTTTGGTGGGGGAAGCCTTGACATTTTAACTAGCAGTGAAGCAGATAGGGTCCCATCACCTAATTTGGAACTTGATCAAACTACATGTTTTTAAAGAGCAGTATTGAGGGGTGGTTAGGTGGCGCAGTGGATAGAGCACCAGCCCTGAAGTCAGTAGTACCTGAGTTCAAATCCAGCCTCAGACACTTACTAATTACCTAGCTGTGTGGCCTTGGGCAAGCCACTTAACCCCATTAATGGCCTTGCAAAAACTTTAAAAAAAAAAAAAAGAACAGTATTGGATCATGGTGCTCCATATATCTTCTTCCAGGTTACCATTTTACAATTATAATGAGAGACTATTCAATATGCCTTCAGCATGTGGCTCTGTCAGCTCACTTAAGACTTCAAGGTCTGGATGGAACAAGTAATACCCACTCTACATGCAGATTTAGAGCTAGTCAAAAACCATAGAGATTAGGTTTAACTCTCTCTTGTGACAGATGAAGAAATTGCAATTTAGAGAGCTTGAGTGATGTGTCCAATGTCTACAGATAAATGGATAGTAAGGATTCAGGCTCAATCCATTGACTCCAAGTTCAACAACATTTCCATTAGATAATTTGTTGATATAAATTGTTTTTGATAATAGATTTAAATTGTTTTCAGTCAAAATTTAATTCATCTCAAAAAAAAGCAGAAGGAAATTGAGAAAGGAAAGTAGGAAAACTTTTTCTTGTATTAAATATAATATACCTTGATTAAAATTATGTGTTAGAAATTCACAGTTTCATATAAAGTCTGTTTCTTTATATATTATTGATATTGTGCTATTTAAGAAAATAAAATAGAATTTTGAGATTTTTATATTGGATTAGTAGACATGGAAAACTGACTATATCTTTAGATTTCTATTCTCATATAAAATCTACAAAGTATTCTATTAAAATTAGCTAATATTGTTTGAAAGTTCTTTGAGTCTTCAATTCCATATAAGGAAAAAACTCGACTAAAAATCTGTGTTGTATTGCATTGCTTGTCAGCCATAATACAGTTGTTTTCTGCATTGAAAGCTGTATTCTGGGTTCTTATCTAACCTGTTTTTATATAAATAAATGAAAATGAAAAAAATCCTTTAAGCACTGGGCAAAATAGTCACAAAACCCATTTTATACCTATTGCAGTTACAGCTGACAATGAAAAAGGAAATAGAACAATCCCCATCTAGAAAATGATGATAGACAAATGATGATAACCAGCTCCTCAAGAAAGGATTTTTACTAATCAAAAAGTTTTTCTGTGCTGGACCCCAGGGGTTACAAACCAGGACATCTACAAGTATATAAAGTGTAAATACAAATTATTTTAAAGAATGGGCATTAAGAGCTAAGAGGATCAGGAAAAACATGATGTAGTTGTGGAAATGAGTTGCACCTTGAAGGAAGAAAATGATTTTGTGAAGCACAGATAAGGAGAGAGTGTTATTCAGGTGAGGAGGAGTATAATTCAGCCAGACCCAGGGCACAGATATTAAGATGCAATGAGATGGGTCAGGCTTTTCTTCAAACACCAGACCAGTTTAACTGAAGGGTAGAGTGTAGGAAGATGAATAAAATAGAAGATAAGTTGAAGACAGATTATAAAGAACTTTAAAGGCTAATCCGAGGAATTTAGATTTGATTCTAGATACACTAATAAGCTATGGGATCTGTTAAGTAGGAACGTGTTGCGTCAGATCTGGAATTAAGGAAAAATCACTTTGATATCAATGTAGAGGATTTGGAGAGAGATTTAAAGCAGGCAGACCAATTAGGAATCCATCGAAGTAGCCTAGTAAAGAGGTGAGTGGGGACCTTTGAACAATTTCTATCTGGAAGTTGTATGAGTCAGAAGAGGTTGAATTGGGGCAGCTAGGTGGCACAGTGGATAGAGCATTGGCCCTGGAGTCAGGAGGACCTGAGTTCAAATTTGAATTCCGACACTTCATAATTACCTAGCTGTATGACCAGGCAAGCCACTTAACCCCATTGCCTTTCAAAAAAAATAAAAAATAAAAACGAAAAAGAGGTTGAATGAAAGCAATATTAAGGAGCAGAAATGGTGAGATTTTTTACGTGTGAAGAGTCAAGGATAACGTCAAGGCTACTAACCTTCTGCCTTTGACAGAAATAAAGAAGTGCTGAACTAATGAGGTTGGGGGGAAGATAAGATCAGTTTGGGACATTTTGAGATTGATATGTCTGTAGAACATTTTGAAATATTCAATACAGGGTGTAGAATTGAGGCTCTAGAAGCTGAGTCTGGATAAAAAGATCTGTAAGTCATCTGGATAGATACAATAAACTATAGTAACTAAAATGGTCACTAAGACATTGAAAAGCCCAGGACAGTCTTTGGTAACCCTCATAGGTTATTGGGCTATGATCTAGACTAGATGATGAACCAACAGAAGACAGAGGAGCAGTTGATTATGTTTAGTATCTTCAAATATTTTCATTTTACTCTAATAAGAAAAGGAAATCTATAATGCATTTTAGAATGGTTCTTTTCAAAAGCTATGAAAATAACTACTTAAAAATACAGGGTTCAGTCATGCAGAACATTTACCCAGAATACATTAAATCTTTACAGTGTTGGATATGATATTGACCTTATTTCTAGAAAGAAAATTTTCCTAGAATGATGTACCAGCCAATTTATTATTAATAATAATAACTAATATCAAATAGCATTTTAAGGTTTACAAAACACTTTACATATATCATCTCATTTGATCCTCAAAATAACTAGATGAAATAAGAGCTCTTATTTTTCCTATTTTACAGATAAGGAAACTGAGGCACAAAGATTAAGTGACTTAGCCAGCTTCTCAAAAATAGTATCTGAGACATTCAAACTCAAATGTCCTTGACTCAAAGACACAGTATCCACTACAGTTTGTTGCCATTTTTTCCACTTTATTCTACATTCCTCATCTTCCTATTAATAAAGTTTACCAGAGCAAACATAAATTTAAAAGTAAACCTAAAATAAGGTATCCTCTCTGAAAACAACAAAACTCAGTTCTTACATAATGTATATTTTCTGTGATAATAGGTCTGTGAGAATGCACATAATTTGAGAATTAAATAAAATGTAATTAAAGAAATGAACATGTTCTCTCCTCACTTTTCTCAGCAAAAGATGGAAAAGTCAGTAAAATGACTGCCCTTCAATATCAGCGGCATTGTAAAGATTGTAATCATCCCCCTTCCCATCACTGCCCATCTAGACCTCTTCCATGTGGTTGTGCAGTAAATACCTGTCTTGTGACAAGTCTCAATAGGGCAGAATGCCCTAGGAGATGAATATTTTGAGCTTTGGTTGTAAGCTTCTGTGTGTTCTCAGTTAATTTCAAACATCACCCCTTGAAAAGATTGCACACATCTCCAATCCCCCCAGTGTAACTATATAGGCTTTTTT
Organism: Macrotis lagotis; assembly: GCF_037893015.1. Taxonomy (NCBI): domain Eukaryota; kingdom Metazoa; phylum Chordata; class Mammalia; order Peramelemorphia; family Peramelidae; genus Macrotis; species Macrotis lagotis. The sequence goes on from NC_133658.1 coordinate 508,144,252, forward strand.
GTCGCCTTTTTTCTCTGTTAAAATCAAATTATTGTAGATTGAGGGAGTGGGGGAAAAGACCTGTGGGCCTTAAGGCTTGCTCTCCTTCAGTTTTTAAGATCCATCTGGAATGTTATTCTCTTTAAGTAATGACTTCGAATTGACTAGTATGCCAATCAGAGCACCAAAAGTTTTTAAAATTCTTTGACATCATGCTTATAATTAAGCAGATTTCTTATACAGTCTCAATTGTTTATATAAGGATATTAAAGTTATTTCTTGAGCCTATTACTGCATATAACTTGTGAATATTGCTATTCTATCATTTATTATGTGTTATGCTGTTATATTGAAAATAATGTTAAAGACTGAATTGTTAGGGATGCTGTTCAGCCTCTCTGATTTTCCTCCTAACTCTTTCCTTTGATGTTTGTCTCCTTTCTTAAAGCAGGAGCAACCGTCAGGGTAACAGGTATCTGACTATTTACCAATCTTATATGTGCTCGTCATCTGTCCTGACAGATCAGATGTATGAATCTCTTTTGCTTCATACATCTCCCCATTTTTTTAAATCATCTGTCCACATTAATAAATATGACTATCATACCATAAACCTGCTTTTCCTTTTCTTTAGCATTTTAGATTTTTAGAAGTCATTTTAGTTATATTTGCTAGTGCTGTTTAACAGATATTTTCCCACTTCATCTTTATGTGAACAGTTAACATTGCCTTTAAGAATAATCTTGAGAGAATAACCTGCTAGTTTTCAGAAAATTTATTTACTTAATCCATATTGGCCTTTAGAGTTAATGTGACATAGATGTAAAATTAGTTTTTCTGTTAGGCTAATATGGGCAATTGAAGTTTTTGATATGGAAGATTTCATTCTGTTAATACAAAAAATATGAAATTGTAAAGTATTATTTAAATATCTTTCAAGATCCTGTACATTCATAGGAACAATAATTCTTATAAGATCTAATTCAGATGCTACTTCAGTTACAAAATTCAATGCAATGAGTGGTGTTGTGGTTGTTATTGTACTTTGAAAATTGCTTGCCAGATGATAGGCAGGAAGACTGTGCCTATGTCAAACTGCATAAGACCTTAACTTTAAATATGAAGATATATAGGTTTATGATATTTGGCAAAATTTTGATTCTATTCAATTCAATAAACATAATATATTAATCTATACTTTCTACAATATGGGTCCTTAGTATGTGCTAAAATGGAGTCCCTATATTTCTTGCTTATCTACATTTATATACCCATATGATACAAATAATTGAGGTTGCCAATTAAGCAAATTACCTGCCCTACTACCCACCCACAAATAGAAAAACTATTAGAATCATTAAAAAAAACTGTTCCTTTTCATGTTTCATGCCTATAATTATCCACCAAGATTTGAGCCTTCACTCTTATAAATGACATCAGAAAAATACTTGCCTAGAATATATATATAGAAATGTACCTAAAAATATGTATCTTTGTTTTTTAAGTGTCTTTTGTTGCATCCCTGCCCAGTGTTTGCTAGGTAGCTGGACTGACCCTTGTCTTGGATTTGACCTTTTCTCTAGCTTATCTTTCCCCTATCATACTTCTTTGAAATTAACATAAACACTAAGTGCTACAGAAATGGGATGAGTAATTAAAGATAATTCTTAGATTTTTTTGCAAAGAAATTAATAATGCAAAGACCATCTTGCTCCTTTTTTTTAGAGCCTGGTTGCCATAAGGCTAAGATCACAACAAGATTTATTTCCCTCATAGATCAGTTAGCTTTGTTTGGTTCCATAACCATTCCTGGCCCCTATCAACTATCCTCCAGCTGATGAAACAGTATCTGTCCCTGATATAAGATAGTTAATAAATTATCATTAATAAGAAGTTAGTCTTTGACTCATAGAAGTAATGATATTAATTAGAAGTTACAAGTAGGCATATTTCAGTTCAACATAAGGAAGATCTTCCTTAATTGAAGATCCCCAAAATGGAATATATGCCACCTCATGAAAGAGTAACCTTCTCATAGCTAAAACAATTCAAATGAGATTTGTAAAGGGAAATTCATCACTTAGTTAAGGGTTAGAGTAAGTACTGAAGGCTTCTTCTAACTGACTTGCCAGTGAAACCTGGAACAAGTATTTGAAAACAATTCAAAGGCCATGTCTTTTGAATACTAAGATGATAATATAAACCATCATCAGTAAGATCATTTACATAGTCAAAGGTTTGGTGGGCTTATATCTGTTTTAAAGTTACTCCTTTTTGTTCTTGAATAAAATTTAATGTTTTTAAATCTGAGGATGATCCCTCAGAGGAAATCTTCTGTGGCATTTTCCACAGACTTAGTTCTAAAAATGAAACCTTGCCTTTAAAGTCAAAAGCTCCTTCACAAGGCAATTTATCAGCTCTCAAAGATAAAGGTAAGAAATGCCATTGACTTGGGCTTATGATTATAAATATGCTAACACACTAATTTCATTCATTATTTCATATTAACATTTACATTTTTGTATGCAAAAGAACAATGAAACCACAACATCAATATAAATAGGTGATGAGTTGCTACAAATGGCATCACCAGCATAAGATTATTCAGAATGTAATTTTTTCATTCTGTGGCTACCATTTGGGCAGCTAGTAGGTCAAACAAAGCACAGTTCTAATGCTATTTGTGTAACTCTCCATTTGGTTGTCACTATTTGCATGAATGAAATGTTTCTATTTTTTTAAAAGGAGGTTTTAACAAAAGAATTTATTTGGTGGGATGGTCAGAGGGAATCAGTAATGCAGTAGAATTTCAACCAAATTTCATCCACCACATTCCACAAAGAATATGATCAGTTTTCTATTTTTAGTACTCAGATTTCTGAATTTGCCCAAAGAAATGAGGAGCATTAAAAGAATATGAGGAATGGGGAAAGAAGGTAGTATAAGAATTCATCTGAAATATTCAGTGTCTTCTTTCTATTTCAGATAAAAACAGATGAAGAGTATGATTTTAAGTGTGGAACACAATTAAGCAATTACTTTTCATTTAATTCATTTGCTCTATCAAAGTCTCAGATGTCTGTTCAAACATCACCAATTCTACCTTTAAAACAAAAGGAATCGCTTAAGTTGCCTTCCACATCACAAAGCTTTGCTTATTTCTTGAATACTGAAAGTTTCTTGCGAGCAATACCACCTATTCCAGCTCAGAGCAAATCCCAGGAAAACATAAAAAGTTCCTCAAACCCGTTTTTTGCTGGCTTAAATGCGACAAATCCTTTTACTGATAGAACTCCTCCTCTTGGAAATCCATTTAGAACTGACCCTCAAGAATCTGAAGTAATTTCATGGCTCCCAAAAGAAGAATCTGTTAACAGTCCTTTCTCCTCTTCACATCTTCTCAGTCGTAAAGTAAGCAAGGCTTCATTTTCCAAGGATGGATTTGAGGACAGTTTTGATTTGCAGAGCACATCTTCAGCAATGAAAAGCATCAAACCAAAAGGTTGGGTAACTTTTGAGGAGGATGATTTCAGTGTAAAACAGAAATCAGCTGGTTGTCCAGACTTACTAGATACTCAGTCAACTTCATTTCCTGACTCTGACTTTTCTTTGGACTGGAATAAAAATTCAACTGTTTCTTTCTGTATGTTGCCATCAAGAAGACCACCTGAGCCTCCTGCCCCGGTAGTAACACCTAGCCCTACAATTCCTGTAGATCCTTTTATCCCTTTGACATCTAAGACTTCATCAGCAGTAGATTTTACAGAAAGATAATGTTAGGGAATGAAAGGTCTTTTGGGTATAAAAAAAGGGCATTAAAGTTAAACTATGTGCAATAATTAAATGCACTGATATCTTCAAGAAATACCACTATTTAATGTGTATGAGTTTGAATATGTATATTTTGAGAATGCACAAAGATAATTCTCATCATTAAGTTGAGTTTGAATGTGTTTATTAGAATAGGTAGGCAAAATAGTTAATCCCAATTTGAGAGTGCTTAAAGCTACTTTTTAGGAATATTTTGAGAATATCTTCTATTCTTCCCCTCTAAAGAATATGAAAAAAACCCTGATAATTTTCACCTACCATAATCATCAGTCCCTACATACAGATTAGCAACTGGTATTTGTAAATATTTACCAAAGAACTGCCAAAATTATACTGAAAAACATTTGACAGGTATTACTCTTTTTTAATCCTATAACAAATTAATTTCATTATTTGTTCTTTATTTATATGTTGTAGATTCAAGTCAGATTTTAATTACTTTCAGTGCCCTTCTTGTGTCTTTTGTTAAAAGATAAAGAATGTAACTATACCTGAGAGTATACTTTATACTTCATTTCAGTTATGTGGAATATTTTCATTTCCTGTTTCTTAAGCTTTTCTTCCCCAAATTGGGAAAAAAAAACACCACATTAAAGAATTCAATTTTTCTGCCTCCAACTTGTTGGTTTCTACTCCAGTACCTCAGTGGAGCCAGAAGTTCATTGTCATGTGTGGTTACCCAAGTTCCCTTTGAAAATCTCTTGTTCTGTGAAAACATTTTGGGAGGCAACTGTTGTATAGCTTATTTAATAGCATTTTAACTCCTGGTCCCAAACATGAGTCTCTCCTTGTTTTTGTTTAAAGCACATTTTACCCCAAACCCATCTTCATGCTGCATTTGCTGATTTGATTTCTAAAGTGTTGCCTCTAGCAGACAAAGCAACAGACCTCAACACTGATGAAGCTCTTTTGAATAGAGGCTGTAGTTTAGTACTATCTTTATCCCATTAAGAGGCTCTGTTCCACATTCCTAATGTCAGCCCCAAATCAGCTATGGATTTTAATTCCTGCAATGCACTGCCATTATGCAACTTATCTTGCTTCCATTCTTTTATCAAGAAGTGTGCAAAATGTATACAAAATATGGAATTTTGATATCATTAAGTAAATTCCTTTCAGAACACTTCTATGACAAATATAAACTAAAATGATCCTTACCAATATCACCAATATGCCACCAATATGCTTTTAAAAATAAGTATAGTTTCTAAATGATCACCTTTATTGCAATTCCAGTTATTCATTTAAAGATATGCATTAAAGAAAAGAAAGTAAGACTTTCATTTTTATTAATATAGTCTCAGAGTTTTCATCATAACCAGAAATGAGGTAAAAATCACAGAAGGTTGCATCATTTAAAACACAAGGCAAACAGTACATAAAAGACTCATCCAAATTCGTAAATGCTATCAAAATACTATGTTTGTAAAACTAATTCACACTTCTCTTAACAGCCAAAATCTGCTGTTAAATAGAAAAGAAACCTTAGTGGATTTTATATTGTGCTTTTTTTGTTGTTATTCTTATCTGAACAGTAGTATTTGTACATTTTAAACAGCAGTATTACTATAAGCAGTGTGCACCAATATGTGAATTAACTTGTTAAAATTGTGACTGCTAACATCTGTGTAATGATCAGTGTTTGAATATATGCTCTATATTAGCAAAACAATTCTTTGAATTTTGCTAGTACAAATTGAAATTCTATAAGAAGTACTTTCTCTTGGATATCTAATGATAAACTGCAGTCTAAAGTGTACATAACATGCAGAAGCTCAGCATTTAACTGGATAACCAAGCTTGCAGATTATTAAAAATTCAGAGGTTATATTGGATTTAAAAGATATGCTGCAAATAGCTAAAATAGTGTGATGTGTATTAGTAATATAACTAGCATTTCTTTAAGTAAAAAAAACACAAAAGAAAACAAAACTAAAGTACTAAATTGAAACACTAAACTTTTCACTAATTCTTTGTCCTTTGTGGTAAGTTGCTATTTATATGTAACTGTTATTGCTAATGTGGCACACTATTTATAACTATACACTTTACAAAACTATCTTATTAAAATGCAATTGTGGGATGTGACATATTATGTAAAATGTGGCATCTTAATTAAAAATACCTGTCTTTACCATGTTGATTACTTCGCTTAAAACAGGTTATTTTAGGACAACCATTCAGACTCTTAATTTACTTCCCTGGAGTTTTCAAAACAATTTCTGTGATAATTATTGAAGACCAGTTAAACTGATTTGTCAGATGCAAACAATTGTAACCCATTTCATATTTAGCAGTAAAATTTTCATCAACCTCTATTCTGAAGCTAAAAATAAAAAAAAATTACTTTTAAGTTTTTAATGGTGCCAAAAGAGAGCTATTTCCTTTATTCAGTAAGAAAAACTTTCATTTTCACAGTGGTTCTTATTTTCAAGCATAAACTTGATTATTTACATAAACAAGTAATTCTGAGGGGTAGAAAAGAACATAGATCAATGTGAAATAGCAACCTGACTGACAGAAGAGATAATTACATTCTAATATATTTAAAGAACTAAATGGTATGTTTTTAGTCACTGAGTTTGATATTTGAAAGTTTGTGGTAAAGAGTAAATGTTATCCCCATTTTAAAAAAATAGTGAAATTTGGCAACTAAAGTCAATGTATTGATTAAATTACTGGAAACATCCTAAAAAGAATCATTTACAGTCTGGATGGCCAGAAAAAAACATGATCACAAAGAACCAGCATTGCTTCATCAAAATAATTCATGACTATACTAATCCTTTATCGAAAGTCATTGGATTGTAAATCAGGACAATGCTCTAGAAAAAAAGAAACAAGTTAGAAATTATCTTAAAACATTAAGATAAGCTGAACTAGGGTGCATTAATGACTTTAAGCATCCCTGGGCCTATTGACTACTGCAGCTTTCCTGTTTACACCATCTGCCTACAGAGAAATTTAGGATCTTTGTCCCATTTTTTGATTTCTTACGAGTCAAACCCTACAAAGTATTTTATTAACTATCATCTGATCCACTTTCACTTTTCATATTTTTTGTGTCTGCTCCTTCCTTTTGTCAAGAAGAAAGACATCACCTTAGTAGAGAGATACCCATCTCAAAGTCAAGGAGAAACAGGAGCAGGACCCAGACCTACCTTCCTACTTCCCTGGACTGAGAAAGGCAGGAGCCAGAGCTCTCCACCAGCAACTAGACCTAGACAGCATTGACCCTCCCGTGCTTTGTTCATACTGGATCGTCATTTCCACAACCAGAAGTCCAAATCCTGGATTCAGTCCATTTGTTGCCATATCTAGAGTTAGAGACTTTATGCTTGTTGAGCCAAAAAAAAAAAAAAAATCAGGCAACTACATGTTGTAGAACTTAAGACCATAGATTTGGAACCACGAGGATGGCCATCTAGGCCTATGGCCTCCTGAGAAATAAATGGCATTTACAGAGTTTTAAGGTGTGCATGGTGCTACACCCATTCTCTCATTCGAGGCTCTCCGTGTTGATGGCAGTTGATCCAAAAGCCCTCGCCAGATGTGTACACAGCTAAAGTTGTGCTGAATCCCAAATGGGAAGCGGGTCTTGGGTGGTAGTAGACATTTGTTTTCAGCTGCCAAGGCTAGCATCCAGCCAGCGTGCTGCACGTGTTGGCCCTTCGGCGCTCACGGCCAGCCCGATAGGCTGGGTGTCGGTCGGTCTTCCCTCCAGGGTAGCCAATCAGGTCGTGCCGCTGCTTCCCAGCTGTGCCGGCTGGAGTCGGAGCAGCCGCAGTCGGGCGCTAACCCCGGTCCTCGGACCGGCCAATAGCCGCTAAGCCTGCCGAGGGGGCGGGGCCGGGGCGCCAGGCCGAGCGTCGTGTGCGTCACTTCCGCGGTCCGGGAGGAGCCGCGCCTGCGCGTCTCCCCGGCGACGGCTCCTGAGCTTGAGGACGCTGAAGCGACGGTAACGGCGGTGGGTTTCCGCGGCGACAGCTCCGCCGGGGAAGACGCGGAGGGGACTGAGCCCCGCGAGGCCCCCCGCTCTCGGGGGCCGCTTGTTAGAGGCGGTCGCCTTTGACAGCCGATAGTTCCGGGGGACGCCCCCAACACTTGGACACACTGCGGCCCGCCGGGCAGGAGGGCCGGCCCCGCCTCCCTCACTCCCGGGGGTCTTCTCTCCGACAGCGCCGGCGATGGTTCACCTGCACGTGAAGCGGGGCGACGAGAGCCAGTTCCTGCTGCAGGCGCCGGGGAGCTCCCCGGTGCAGGAGCTCTGCCGCCTGGTCACCGCCATCTACAATGGGAGGCTCAAGGTGGAGCGCCTCTGCGCAGGTACCGCGGCGCGTGCGCGGAGGGGGCGGCGGGGGGGGGGCGCTGTGGAGCCGCGCGGGGGGGGGGGCCGCTGTGGAGCCGCGGGGGGGGGGGACGCGCTGTGGAGCCGCCCGGGGGGGGGCGCTGTGGAGCCGCGGGGGGGGGGGACGCGCTGTGGAGCCGCCCGGGGGGGGGCGGCCGCAGCCCGGTGCAGGGCCTGCCGGGCGCTCCTGTGAGTGGGGCGGCCTCGGGGCCAGGACGCGTCCTCCGCAGTCGGGACCCGAGCTCAGATGCGGCCTCGGCCGCTCCATAACGACCTCGCCGTGTGGCCTTGGCCAAGCCGCTTAACCCCAGTGCCTTGCAAAATCTACAGAAAAACAGTTGATGAGTCTCAAATCTACATTGTGGCCTTTTCCACACTAAATTTTGATGGGTGTTAACTTTCTTGAATCAAAACAAGTGTTTTGTTGAAGACTCAGTTCTGCGTCAAGTTCTGAGGAGACAAAGAGGAAATGAAGAGTTTTATGGTCTCCTGGGAAGAAAAACCATGTATAGCAATATATACAGAAATGTGTTTCATGTGAACATGGAAGAGCACTTACCACTGAGAGGTGGGAGGTCAGAAAAATTTTAAGTTGGAGTTGGTGCCTGGACGGGACCTTGAAGAGGATTAGGGATGCCAAGAGATAGAAATGAGGGAGGAGACGGTGCCAGGCCCAGGAGACAGGCTTTGTTAAAGCGGGACCTAGAATGTTATGCTAGAGGAAGACTTAGGCCGCATTTGATGGTGTTGAGATGGTTCAGTCAGGAAGACCCAAATTCAAATCCTGCCCCAGGTACTTACTATCTGTGTGACCCTGGGCAAGTCACCTATTCTTCCTCCAGAAGGAAAGGGCAGAATTCTAGATAAAGAGTCGTGCTGTTCTTGTGGTCAAGATAGAACGATGTAAGCTATTTGAAAGATTTGAAATTGGTTGTCCATAAGAGTTCAGTGTCATCCTGGAAGCATGTCTTCCTTGGAGTTCCTACCCCTGTTTAATGTCTTTAGTACTAAGGTGAATAAAGAGAGAGAGATGATATGCTTCTCAAAATTTTCAGGTGAGCTGAAGCCAAGACTGTTATTTTCCACCCAGATTCCCTCACTTCTTCACTAACAATTCTAAACCTGCTAGAGCCATATAGGTGCAAGCTATGTTCAAGGTAAATAAGGTAACTATGGTGAAGAAAGCACTGGCAACAGAGAGGAAGAGGCCAGGGTGGTGTTTGAGCTGAGTGGTGAAGGAAGGTGCCAATTCTAAGAGTGAGGAGGAAAAGTATTGCAGACTAGAGGCCTGGGGCCAGAACTGCAAGGTCTGTGACTGAATCATATCTTTCCAGAAAGAGAATAAAATGTAAGAAGATTGTAAGAGTAAAATGTTAGAAAATTGGGAAGGGGCCAAACAAAGGACTTGAGATTGGGTCCTAGGTTTTAAAAGGAGGCACTGGAGTCACTTTGCCAGAGAAGATCTGTTTAAACTCTGTTGTGACATTGGATGGAATTCTGTGGTTTGGATAGTTAATGAGACCCAGATTTTTGATTCTATTCAATTTGATTAAACAAACATTTAATAAGCAGTTATAGCTAGTCACTGTGCTGGAAGTTGGAGATAGTAAAGCCAGAATTTAACAGTCCATTCTTTCAAGGAGCTTGGTTGTCACAACATATCCACATATTATATACAAAATGAATGCAAGGTAATTTGGGAGATGCTGAGGGTCAGCGAAGGCCTGCAGAAGGTAGTATTTGAATTGAACTTTAAAGGAAAGTTTGTACTTGAGAGAATGAACTCGTGCTAGGCTGGGGGAGAGCCCCAATAGATACACAAAGGGGGGGGGTGTTATGTTTGAGGACTACAATAAGAAGGAGGAGTTATGTACAGTTATGTACAGTTAGAAGGAAAAGTTTGATTGTCTCTAGTGATGAACAGCTTTAAATGCCAAGTGGGAAGTTAATATTTGATACTGGAGGTGAGAGCTTCTTGAGCAGGGACTGTTAGCCCAGTGTTTTAGAATCATCACTTGTTCACTCCTTTCTTCTCTGGGCTACTAGATTAGACCCTGAAAGATCACTCAACCCTGAAACCCTTTCTCTTTTTGGTTATTTCTTCCCAGAGCCTCCATTTGAAAGAAGCCTTCCTCTTTAGACTTTACTTTTGACTTTGTTTTCTCTCCTCACCCATTCCTTTTAGGTATTGTTTTCTCTTTGTTTACTTTGTATACTTTGCTGTATACAAAGGGGCAGGAACTGTCTTTCTTGCTTGTATTTATTTGTATTCCCAGCCCTTAGCAGCAACCATGACCCAGAGTAAGTGCTTCTGAATGACTTGGATAACTGCAAGATAGATTGATCAGAGAGGGGAGATACTAAACTGTGGTAATCACCCATGCAAGCAATGATGAAGGCCTGAACCAGGGTGATCACAGGGTTATCGATGTAGAGCTGCAAGAGATCTCAGTCGCCAATGAATCCAAAACCCCTCATTTTACAATCCAGGGGAAAATGCACTAGACATGGAGTCAGCGGACTTGGATTTGAAGCCTTGTCACCTTCCCTGCAGAATTCTCAGTAAGTCAATTCGCCTCTGTAGGATTACAGTTTCCTCGTCTGTAAAGTGAGGCTTCTGGAGGAAGCCAAAGGAGGCTAATGAACCTGGAGTCATCTGACACCAGAGCCATTGCTTTTTCCACTGTGCTGCCCCTGGCATAGCTAAGTAGCGCAGTGGAGAGAGAACTGAGTTCAAATGTGGCCTCACTTACTAGCTGTGTTAGCCTGTGCAAGTTACTTAACCCTCTTCATCTATAAAATGAACTGGAGAAGGAAATGGCAAATCACTCCAGTATTTTTACCAAGAAAACCTTAAAATGAGGTCATGAAGAGTCAGTCACAATTGAAATGACTGAACAACAGTACTGCCCCTTCTTTGTGCACAAGCTACATTGGTGAAATAATAAAACATTCATTTTTCTAAAGAGTGAAGAAAAGGAGATGGATATGAGAGATGTTCAGGATATGCTACCTCAGCATCTTCGTCTCGGGGGTCTCATAGGCACTTCAAGTTCAACATATCCAGAACAGAACTTGTCTTCCTTACCCTCCAGAATTTCCCTTGGATGATAGCAGAAAAAGTCCCAACCTAAGGGCTAGAAGGGCACATCAAGATCATAGATTCAGGACTGAAATGTCATTTAGTCTAACCCTCACTTTACAGACGAGGAAACTGATCCTACAGAGGTGAATTGACTTACTGAGAATTCTGCAGGGTAGGTGACAAGGCTTCAAATCCAAGTCAGTTGATTCCATGTCTAGTGCATTTTCCCCTGGATGCCAGATATTAAATTGGCTAATAGACTTCATTCTATTTATCTTCCTGTAGTTCCAGATCTTCCTGTTCTTCCATATTTCCCCTTTTCTGTCTATGTTAACCATCATCATCCAGGTTTCCATTCTCAGAGATATTGTTACTGTCTTGTCTCTCCTCTCCCCATCTTACCCCTCAACTTTTTTTTTTTTTTTTTTTAGATTTTTCAAGGCAGTGGGGTTAAATGGCTTGCCCAAGGGCACACAGCTAGGTAATAAGTGTCTGAGACCGGATTTGAACCCAGGTACTCCTGACTCCAAGGCCGGTGCTCTATCCACTGCGCCACCTAGCCGCCCCCTTACCCTTCAACTTTTAATCAGATGCCAAGTCCTATCTCGTGATTTCAGAGTTGGAAAAGAGCTCAAATGTTATTCCAGTCTTTAACCTGAGTAGAAAAAAGCATATGATAAGTACTTTGTAAATGCATAGAATATTGTGCTGAAAAGGAAGAATGTCTTCTCCCAAGGAATTCACCTTCCACAGGAGGAACACATCAGAGAAATTCAGCTGCAAAGTCAGATAAATACACTCCACTTTCATATTTTTTTCCATTCACATCATCACTACTCTAGCTCCAGCCCTCATCACTTCTTACCTGAGCTGTTACAATAATCTCCAAACTTATCTTCTTGTCTGTAGTCTATCCATCATTCACATTGCATTAGTAAAATTATTTGCACAATATGTTGACCATGCCCCTCCACTGCCAAAACATATTTCTTATATGTAACCAGGCTCTGGTTTATCTTTCTAGCTTTAAGTTGTACTTTTATTCTCACATTCTGTTTTGTAGCCAAATTGTTCTGCTTTGTAATGCCCCTTATTTTAGTCATCACCTTTCCTTGTCTTTGTGCCTTTACTACATTCTTTCCTTCCTCTTGGGTGAAAATCCTCTACATAGCAGTTTTAAAAACTGCTTTTTAATTACTGCTTTTTTTTTTAGTTTTAATATGTGATTTTTTTTTACTTATTCTTTACTGTTCTTTGGTCTTGTAAATTGAAAGTTAATGCTATCACATCTGAATGAATTGAATGTAGTGCTTGAATTGATTGTGCTGCAATCCATTTCATTTCTGGGGGCATCTTGCACAATTTGCTAAATGTGGTCATTAGACTACCTTTTATTTGTGGAGGGTTTTTTTTTTCCAATTTCTTGTACAGCAGACTATGTTAAATGTTTTGGGGGATACTGATAATCCTCAGTTTCTCTTTCAGAGTTGTCCCCTTTTTTCCATCATCCTGACAAAGCTTTCAAGCTCCAGTTGTAGTTGTTTTTTTGCAGTTGTAAGTCAAAGAGACAGATTACAATTCATTATAAAGAAAAACTATAATAATTAGAGCTGATCAAAAGTAAATTTGCAGTTCTACTAAACTGTAATTCTCTGTTATGAAATAGTCAGGCAGGAGTTGGATATAAATCAACAGATTTCAGCATCTGCTGGTGGGTGATTGGATTGGATGATCTTTACATTCTCTTTAAATTTAGAATTCTAAGAAAAGTATATGGAAAAAGGCATTCACAAACTTAAGATAGAATTCTAGACTAGGAGTTTAGCTCATTTATTTCTGACTTTGTAACCTTAGACACATCTATTATTCTCATTGAACCTTAGATTTTTTTTCTTCTGTACAATGCAGGATAGTGAGAACCATGATAACGTCATAGTGTTACTGTGGAAACCAAATGAGACTGTATCTGAAAGTTTTTAGTTAACTGTTATTCAGATATGTGGTGGTGATAGCAATATAGCTCTGAAATAAGTTTTCTAATTTTCTCTTTTTTCCATATTTCAAGAAATGGAACAACTAGCAGAACATGGAATATTTCTACCACCTAATATGCAAGGACTGACAGATGAACAAATTGAGGAGCTGAAATTAAAGGATGAATGGGCTGAAAAATGTGTTCCAAGTGGGGGATCAGTGTTCAAGAAGGATGAAATTGGACGAAGAAATGGTCATGGTAATCAAGCCATAAATAACTTTTTTTCTTCTATGTGTATGAGTAAATCTGGGCAATATTGAAAATTAGAGAATATAAAAAATAAAGAAAAAGAAAAATGTAGAACTTCATTATTTTTCCATTGAAAAATGATCTTAATATTTCAACACAAATTGGCAAGCACAAACTTAATTTTATGTGGACACATATATATTAAGACACAATTCTAATAATACACAGGATTAGACAAGTGTAACCCAAGAGTTCTTTTCATTATAGAATGACAGGTGTATCATAAATATAATTTGGAGCAATATTTAGGAGGGGAATTTTGAGATTTAAATTCTATTAAGATTTGCAGAATTTGGGGCAGCTAGGTGGTACAATGGACAGAGCGCCAGCCCTGGAGTCAGGAGTACCTGAGTTCAAATCCAGCCTCAGACACTTAATAATTATGTAACTGTGTAGCCTTGGTCAAACCACTTAACCCCATTTGCCTTGCAAAAACCTAAGATTTGCAGAATTCAGCCCTGGAGTCGGGAGGACCTAAGTTCAAATCCAGCCTTAGACACTTAATAATTGCCTGGCCCAGTGGTTACTTTAATGCCACTGCCTTAAATAAATAAAATTTTAAAAAAAGATTTGAAGAATTCTGAGTTTATTTAAATGGCCTCTTGATAGTATAGAAATAGGAAGAAGAATGTAAATATATTTAGCCCTACTTTATTGTGAAGAGTCATCTCTCTCTGTAATCCAGCACTTTATAGAGACGACTCTTTAACCCTTAATCATATGTGAAATGCAGTTATCCTCTTAATACCTGAGAGATGGAGGTGTAAATCTTTTAAGTATTTGTTAAGCATCTGTTGTGTAAACTTTGTTCTTTGAAGGCTATAGAAGGCTATGGAAATTGGAGATATGGGCCTTTTTTAGAGAGTCCTACTAAAATGACCTTTGAAAACTCGTAATGGTAGAAGCATTATATCCATTATATATACATGTATAAATTATACAAACATTTATGTGCCTACTATATGCAAGACATTGCATACAGCTGAGGTGATCCAAAGTTTGAAAAGAAGACTGATCTCTGTATGCAGGGAGCTTTCAGTCTGGTGAAGGGTACTATTATTGGGTCCTTTCATTTTCTACCTGTTCATCTATAAATTTGCTCTCTGTTTGGAGACAGGTAGTTCACCCTAGCAAAAAAAGAAGTTAAGTTCAGAAAGACTACTAATTCTTAAGGAAAGCCAGTTAAAACAACTCGTTTTTCATAGTCTTTAAGCAGAGATTGTTTTAAATTGGTTTCCACCTTTTGGGATAAAACTGCATGTCACAAATATTCTGTATGCAGTTGATTGATATATGAGGGTTTAACTTGTTTTCTCATTTCTCTTGGTTTCTCAACTGAAATTTTAAATGTCCTGACTATTCTCCCTGTTTGCCATTTTTTAGCCTACAAATCTTCCTCTATATCATTGCTTCTCAAAGTTTGCCATTTTGTAGAAAAAACTATAATTGTGCTCTAATTTTTTTTTCATTTTTTCTTTTTGACAAGGCAATGGGGTTAAGCAACTTGCCCAAGATCACACAGCTAGGTGATTATTAAGTATCTGAGGCCAGATTTGAATTCCTGATGTCAGGGCTGGTGCTCTGTACCACTGCATCACCCAGCTCTAGCTAGCGCCACCTGAAAACTATAATTATGAAGGGATCCTGTCTTTGTCTAGCTATTGAGCTTATATCACCTTCTTGAATCTGCTTTTAAAATTCATTATTTACAGTTGCTATTTATATTTACTCAGCCAATCAGGGCCCAAACAATGACCAAGTGAGCTTGGCCTGAGGTCTGTTCTTGGCCAATCAAGGACAGTCAAAAGTGATTTGGGGCCTTACAATTGTAAACTCCAAGAAATCTTATCAAGACTTTGGACAGAGCATCCACATGTAAGGAGAGGAAAGAAAGAAGGGAAGGAAAGGAGGGAGGGAGAGATGGGAACAGTGTAACCCAGCCTTCTAGCAGTGGGGCTGCTCCTATTTCACAGAAGTTATACCCCTTCTTTCTTTAAGGGAAATGATGCCATGCCATGCAAATGAATTGATTAAGTGAAGGGGGTGCTTTACCAGCCTCACTTTCTCCTCCAGAGCCATCTGGGTCCAGTGACCAGATATGAATCAGGATAACTAGAGATTACCCTATTTTTCAGAATCCTTGAGAATTTTTCCCTTTTGAAATGATTTTTTTTGACTATGCAAATAATCTTTGCCTCATTTCTTTCTTCCGTGCCTTATTCATAGAGAAACCTTGATGGTTCTTGGCTCCCAATTGGTTTTTTTGTCTCAGTAAAAGTGGTCATTCTTGACATCTTTGCCTCATTTTTCTCACCTAGCCTTAATCACTGAGTGGATGTTGCCTCAAGTCAAACTATGATTGTGAAAGACTTTTTAAAAAGACCAAAGTCTCCCATTGCATCCAGTGCTATCTCCAGTTATTCTAATCCATATCTGTCACTAAATCCAACTGATTTCTGGAGAAGAAAGTGAGGCTGCTGACTTTGCATAGCCCACCTCACTTAAATCCAATTCACTTGCATGTCATGACATCACTGATGTCATGTTTTCTTAAAGAACAAAGGTCAAGCAACAAAACTGTCATGCTACTAGATTGCCACTAGTTAGAATTAAAGCATGCAATGTATTTAAATCTCATAATCTTATCACTTCTTTTTTTTAAGCGCCAAATGAAAAAATGATGCAAGTGTTGAAGAAAACTATAGAAGAAGCTAAAGCACTAATATCGAAGGTAATATCACATCTTCTAATCTTTCCAATCTGAAATGCTCCAAAATCCATCTTTTGGATTTATCTTTTTGCTTATGAACTTTAGATAAAACAAGAAATGATAAGAATTGATAAGTACAGAGTGAAGTCTTTTTTTCTTGCCTTCTTTTCATAATACGGCTAATGTAGAAATATATTCTGCATGACTTCCAAGTATATAATAGTTATATTCTCATTGAGATGGGGAAGGGATCCAGGGAGGGAGAGAATTTGGAACTAAAAATAAATTTTTTAAAATAAAAAATTCCAAAAAATGTTATGAGTGTTCTCTAGCCTGCTATTTTCATACTTATAACTATTTATCCCATATCCAACCCCTACAGTTTAGAGGTATTTCTTTTATTTTTGGTAAATGTGTAGTTTGTCAGTAAGACAAATATGGATTAATACAAATTTTTAAAAATTTCTTAAGTGTTAATGAGAAGTTTAAAATAGTAATCAGAGTAATCTTCTATTTGTTCAGCCTTATTTAAATTGTTTTAATGGGATAAAGACATTAATCTTAATATTAGCGTGGATTTGTTTTTCAGATGGAAAAACATTTGAGAATCTGGAAGGAAAAAGTTACGGCATTTTTTTTCCCTAATGAAACTGGGGGTTTTAAGCTATTTCTCTTTACTTTTTATTTCTACTTTTTTTATTGAATACAAAAGTCATTAAAATATAAGCGATTATTTTGTTTATATTTGTATTAGCTTAAGTAATAATGTTTGCTCAATTTCAGAAACAAGTGCAGGCTAATGTATGTGTTACTAAGGAGATGGTGAAAGATGCATTGGACCAGCTTCGAGGAGCTGTAATGATTGTTTATCCAATGGGATTGCCACCATATGATCCGATTAGAATGGAGTTTGAAAATAAAGAAGATTTGTCAGGAACTCATGTATGTAGTTATCATGTCTGCAAGAGATTTATTTATTTATTTGAAAAAGGAAATAGAATTATTTATAAAATATAAGAACCATGTTATACTTTACACTTTTTTTTTAATAATCCCAACTTAGAAGGGGTTTAAAAATTTATCACTTTGGCTTCTGAAATACAATTTGTCCCAGAAAGTCTTAGTGCAGTTTTAAGCTTTAATACTTATTAATAATTATTTACTTTAGACAAATTTAATATTAATGCCTAAAACTGCATCAAGACTTTTGGGACACTTTGTAAATGTGATCAGAAGGAATTTATTTAAACATCTTTTACATACAGTACTAGATTTTTGTGGCATACAAAGGTGGTAAGATACTGTCCCTTACTGTGAAGATACTTACAATTTAAATTTAGTAAGAGAAATAGCATGTATGCAAATAACTATATAATACAAATTAAAATGTGATACACTCATGAGAGTTTTAAAATGCACACTAGAATTTGGAGTGAGATTGGAGGAAACTATTCTCTAGTATGATCAGTACAGACAAGAAGGAGATACTAACAGTTTTTGACTTGATCAAAACTGTGCATTCATTACATCACTCTTTAGCAGCAGTGCACAGAATAGACTGAAGGAGGACAAGAGGAGCGTCAAGGAGACTGGGAATAGGCTAGGCAAAAGCTCATGCATATCTGAGTGTGGTTCCTTTGGTAATAGAAATAGGAGACCTAGCAAAAGATAATTCAGACTAGAATCTTATTCTTTGTGACTGACCAGGTGTATGAAGGAAGAGCAGGGAAAGGAAATCATCAGAAGGGTTCCAAGTTTTGAAACCTAGATAACGGGAAAATGTATTTGTGACATCAACCAAAATTAGAAATTCAGGAGGAAGAGAAAAGTTCATAAAACAGGATCTTGAAAAAAATAACTATACAGAAGGAATGGGAAGTGGAAATGCCCCTGTGAAGAAGCAGAAGTTAGCAGTAAATAGAGAAACAGAATAAAACCAGAAGAGGAGAAATTTCATCAAGAAAAATGTAATTGCCATCATCCTACAAATGTTTTGAAGAAATTGAGAAAAACTATTGAGGTATACCATTTAGTGCTTATTGATTACATTTGAAAGAAAAGTAGTGGAAGCATAAAACATATTGTTTAGGATCAAAGATGTCAGTGAATAAAGGCTGCTTTTTCTAGGAATTTGGCGGTAAACAGGGTTAATGAAAAGTGGAAATTATCTGAACCCAAAGGAACAAATAGAGAGGGAAGGAACTTTTCTTCCTCCTGAATAACAAGAAATAAAGAGATGAATGAAGAAAACTAAAATTGTTTTTAGTTGTTAAGAGAAGTAGAGGAAGTTTATGACTGCAGTATTTTTAAATAAAGTTTGAAACCAACTCATCTACTGAGAGTTAATGGACTTTGGCCAGGATACTGTATCCAATACTCATATATCTCCTTCAGAATCTTCATAAGACAATTGAAATGGAAGTGGTTTGGTTTCCTGGCATGGCACTGGTACACTATCCAGGTTTCACAGGCAGACAGCAATGAGGTCAGCACAATTTAGACCTTCAGTTTGGTAGTTATAGTCTAATGCTGCTGTTTTTCCACAACTTTCCTTTGGAGCCTCCTAAACATTGACTTGCTCTGGCAACAAATGCATCAACCTCATCATCTTAAGTACACCAATGGAAAGTACACTGCCAAAGCACAATATTCAAAATATCTCCATTTGTTATAACTGATGGTTCCACAGGTAATGCTGGCAGGTGGAGAACCTATCCTTTCTTGGTGCCAATTATCAGACCAAAATTAGCACAAGTCACAGAAAATCAATCCATACTTTATTGCATCTCAGGTTCTGAGGTTTCATCGAGTGCACAATCATCTGCAAACAGAAAGTTGCACACCAACTCTCCCTCCACTTCAGTCATGGCTTTGTAGCCTTTTCAAGTTAAATAATTTACTCTCAGGGCAGAATGCCATTTCCATCCTCCCTGAAATTTTCCTACAGTATCGCTGAAAACATCATGCAAGGGAGCAAGCATATAGCCTTGCTTTACTCCATTGGTAACTGGAAAAGTATAAGAGCATCATCTGTTTTCAGCATGACATCATGAAATTGATATACAATACTGATAAGCTTCTTGAGGCAACTAAATTTACTATGATTTTCCATAAGCCTTCAAGACTGACAGTACCAAAGGCTACGGACAAGTCAATATTGTATTATATGTAGACCATTGTTTTTCTCCTGGAGTTGTCAGGCAGCAAACCCTATATCAGTTATTCTTAGTCCTTTTTGAAGTCACTCTGCCTCTCAGGAAGCTGACCATCTTCCTAATGAAGGCTCAACCTATTTAGGAGGACTTTGGCAATGACTAAAAGAAAGTGATATCCCTATAATTGTCACAGGACAACCTATTTCCTTTTCCTATATAGAGATGAACAGTGAAGGCATCCTTGAACGCTTGGGGAATAACTTCCTCTTACCATATCACCCAGAAAATTTCCATCACCTTTATCTCAGCTGAAATAGAGTCGAGTGCTTTGCCACATGTGAGGAGTCTAATGGCATTCAAAACTCTTTAATTGGAAATTGGCTAAAGAGGGATTGGCTTAAACCTGAGGTCAATGACTTCAGCTTTAGATTGATTACTATGTTGAGAACCCTATGGAAATGTTTGTCTCTCCAAGATCACTAATCAACGAGGCTCCAACATTACTGAGTAGTTGAGTTGCGCCACAAGTTGTTGACCCATAAATAGCCTTCAAGGCATCAAAAAAACACTTTGGATTGTTAATATCTTTAGTAAAACTGAATTTGATCTACTGAGCCAAGAATACTACACCTCTCTAAGCTTTGCAAGGCTCTTTACTTTTGATGGAGTTAAAAACACTATCTTTTTGTTTTTGGGGGGTTTTTTTAGATTTTTGCAAGGCAAATGGGGTTAAGTGGCTTGCCCAAGGCCATACAGCTAGGTAATTATTAAGTGTCTGAGAGCGGATTTGAACCCAGGTACTCCTGACTCCAAGGCCAGTACTTTATCCACTACACCACCTAGCCGCCCCCAAAACACTACCTTCTTAAAGACACATTAACTTTCCTACTAATAAAACCCTGTCTATTTCTTTTTCATTTAGCAGCTTCTGAATTTCCCCAGCATTTTCATCATACTTGTCTTCATATTTTCAAGTATGCTGTCTCAGATGAGCAATAGCAATGCTGCACATCTTAGAAACTACCAGTCTGGTTATGACAGTTCTCAGACCAGGACAGGCCAGATGCCCAGGGGTTCTGAGTTTCCCTAGCACTCTGTCCTCCATTAGAGGGCCTTCAAAATCCAATACTCTTAAGATCCAGTGAAGTAGGGAAAGGAGGTGGCTAAACTGTAAGATGAGAACACTGCAGAAGCCCAAGGCAAGAACAATCAGGAGCAACCACCCTGCCCAAAACCATAGCAGGGAATGGAGCCTGGCCCAGGAATGAAACGCCAGTTCAGGAATTAAAACCAGGAAAAACACTTGACCAGTATTAAAAATTATTATAGTCTGGAAATGTCCCAACATCTAGTCTAGAAGGAGAAAGTAACTCCATAACCACTGTAAGTAGTGACTCAAAATAGAAAATTTGATGTTCATCAAGAACTATATGAATATGTAGAAGAAATGAAGCAAAAGACAAAATGAAATAAAAGCTCTGGAGGAAAGAATTAAAATAGTAAAAAAGCATCTTAGAAGAAAAAAGGGACAAAGCTAACCCAAGTATCAGCCTCCCTGAAAACTAGAATAGACCTAGAAGTATGAGAGAAGGTAGATAAGAGGGGGATGAAGATACTGCCAAGTGACAGTGAAGACTCAGTTGGAGTTAAATAGCACAAACTGACAATGGTCTCATGATTTCTTCCCACAATGCCGACAAACTGGTAGGAATGAAAGGGATTACCTGAAGGACAGGAGTTACCAGAAAAAAAATTTCAAGTTTGAGGTCTTGAATTTCAGGCCCTACTAATGATAAAAGGGTCAATGGTGTAACCAAGTAGTGAGTGGTTAAAGGGAATTATAGAGGTTCATAGTTAAAAATTGTAGAACTGGGTCTTCTTTAACCAGTCATTCCTGAGAGATCTTATGTGACTCAGTGTCCCTCCCTCCTCTTCATGGGGAAGGAACTTGGGGGCTTTCTCCTCCTAATAGTTAGACATGTTTTGTTTAATATCCCAAAGTCAGCACTGGTTCCTTAAAGACTCAAAATTGACAGGGGTTGTGATTGGGGGGTTACATACCAGGGTCCCTGTTCCTGCAGAGGGTCAAAGCTACTATATCAGTCAGCTGCCAGGGAAGGGGACCCTGAAGTTTGAGATGGAGGAACCTGCTCCTCAAAAAAATGTAAAAAAGATTGGAACCACCCCTTTGTTCGTGATTGGAAAAATAGCCTAGTTTTAAATGATCCTATGTCATATCTGAGAAGTCTGCAAGTCAAAGATGACAACCATTGATGAGGTTAACTAAATGCTTTCCTAACAATCCTGTGAGATAGGAACTATAATTATCCCCATTTTAAAGATGAGAAAACTGAAGTTCAGAGAAAGTGACTTGCCTCGGGTCATGTAGCTGAATAACCAGGCTGAGAGTTGAACCTTTTTCTGTGATCTCCAGGCTCTCTCAAATGTGTGTGTGTGTGTGTGTGTGTGTGTGTATACACAGACTTCTCTGTTACCTTAGGATAGTTAATTAACATGAAAAGGGGCTGCAAATCAGGAAATTGATGCTCATGAGTTTGAACAGTGAGTTTGAAGAGCTGAAATAATGAGTTTTTTTGATGCTGGCAAAAAGTCAGGATTTTTGTTATCTCCAGTTTGGTGTTTGTTCAGAGTGATATATGAGCCAAGCTGTGCTGTGTTTGAAAACTTGATAATGTATATTTGAACAGTGTGGCAGCCCAAAGTTGAATCTTTTCTTAAAAGTAAATATCTTTTTGTTTTTTAATCACCTCCAGCTAATTAATATCTCTCATATCAGAGTCATTCCTTATAACAAAGAATTTTAAAAGGCAAAACAAAAAACAGTTTAGCAAAATCACCAACACATTAGTTGAGTCTGAGAGTATTTGCAGTATGTTCCCTAACCATGATCTTCCTCATCTAAGAAAAATGTGGTGGGAGTGCATTTTCTTAGCTCTTTTGTTTTATCTTAAAGCTGATAAAACTGATTCTTTTAATTCATTACAGGCTGGACTTCAGGTCATTGATGAATCAGAAGCACAATTGTGGTGGGCAGCAAAGGAGTTAAAAAGAAATCAAAAACTTTCAGACTATGTGGGGAAAAATGAGAAAACTAAAATCATTGTCAAACTTCAGCAAGTAAGTACTTTATATTACTTTTACATTTTAACTTTGACTGGTTGTTACTTTCTAACTGGTGAAAAGTTATAATAAATCTGAGCTTTTTAAATCAGTGATGCAAATAAAATTTTTATAGGCCCAAGGTATTAAAATAAGTGTACATAATATTTATTATGCTCACTTTCAAAAGTAGAAAAGGAAAGTATAAAAGTAGCTTAGAGTAACTTTTACGTTACTTTTTTTGCATTCTGTAGGAAAATAAAAATATTATTTAAAATAGAAAATGTGGGCACTATGGCAAAAACCTAATGAAGGGTTGAGAATGTTTGGTGACATTTTTCAAAACTGTTAAACTGATTAGCACATCAGTGTGCTCCAAGCTCCTGAAATAGATTGATGGAGATCAGAAGGACCATTTCGCTCTTGAAAAAGTCATATGACTCCTGTCCTGAGGACAGTTGTTGACCTTGCCCTGATAGGGGAAGAGAGCTGCTTTCAGAGGCAAGAAGATCAGATCCTTGTTAACTTTAAATCTTTGATCCTGTGAATCAATTTTAAACCTTCCCCAAAGACTAAGGTTGCCATAAATCCATCTCCCCCCTCCCCCCCAATACCTGCAGGTGCAGTCCCTGCAATGACTTCATCTAATTGTTTTATTTCAGGGCAACTCCTAGTGCTAGACTGAGTGATTTCCTCAAGAATCCAAGAAACTTAGGGCTGAGAAGGGATCCAGATAGTCACTTATCCTAGTCCCTTCATTTTACAAGTGGAGATATTGAGGCCCAAAGAAGAAAACAAACTTGCTTATTTTAGGTGCAAGAAATGGGTTTTGAACTAAATTCTTCTGATACTAAATGCAAATCCTACTGACCCACTAACAAAGTTTAGTTTTCAGTAAAGATCATTTAAAGATACTTTACTATGTACCACACTGCCACACTTTTGTAGAGAATGCTAAGAAATGAGGCACAAAAAGCATTCAAGAAATATATGATTAGTCAGTATCAGGATTCCAGGTCATAGACAAGTGAAGGAAAAGGAGGTGGACTGACAGGCACCAGAGACAATCAGTAGACCATTCAACGACTGTTACATTGTGTACAGAGAATGTGAAAAGTTCTAGACTTTAGAGTATGGATGTCTAATCTTTTAGCTCTTTTGGGTCACACCACACAACACAAACTTGGCAAGTGCCACATATAGAATTTAATATTTATTTATGACTATAAATATAACCCATTTTTAGCAATGGGTATAATAAAATGTAATAATGTTCAAATGATGAGAGCTGTGAGTTGGACACACCTGCTCTAGAGGGGAAGAAGGCCTTCAACACCATGAGGAGAGAGCCTCTGGGAAGGATTTTATGGAAGGATGTGAACAAGAACCTTGCAGTTTTATCTCCATCTATGAGATCTCAGACTCAATGAAATAGAAGTAAATTTTACTTTAATATGAATTTTACCCTTTTCCATATTTCAACAGAAAGGTCAAGGAGCTCCAGCCAGGGAACCTGTTATAAGCAGTGAAGAACAAAAACAGATGATGCTGTATTACTACAAAAGGCAGGAGGAACTCAAGGTAACACAAAATAGGCTTTTATCAGAAGTCTAGTAGTAGGTTAGAAATCAAATTCTTTTCCCATGATCAACTGTGGTAGAGGGATAGCAATATGCATAAGAATGTTCTCAGATGTTTGGAGTTTGGAAAAAGGGGAAGATCAAGGAACTCAAAACTGTTTTCCTTTGTATATGAGCTCCCCTTTTACAACTCTCAGAAACCTTGGAATCTGAATGTGAAGTTGTCCGAGTAGAGCCTTAGGGAGAGCACCAAGCACCATTTTCTATTCTTTCTTATACTTTATTAAGTATCTTTCTAAAGTACTTAAAGTAAAAACTTTTTTTTTTCCAGAAATTGGAAGAAAATGATGATGACTCCTGTCTAGATTCTACATGGGCAGACAACACTGCTTTAAAGAAACATTTTCATGGTGTAAAAGATATAAAGTGGAGACCAAGATGAAATTCCTTATTGAGTTAATATTATTTTTAAAAATTAACTGGTCTTTCACTGTTAATAAAAGCTGTATGACTAGGAAATTTAGATTTCAAGTTGTTTAGCCTAGAATTTAAAATATGAATTATTTTAAAATTTATGAATAATAAATCTTTAAATTTGCATTTTGTCTACTTCCAAAATTAACATTTAATTTTTCTAGTTCTACAGTTTTTTTATTTCTCTTCCTGACTTGTTTAGTAGATGATTCTTGAAAAATTAGTTTATTCAAAAAATATTTATTGGATACTTAGTACTTACTAAGCTCTGTGGGGGCGGGGCATCATTAGGGAACTTAACAGACTAATAGGAAACAAAATTAAATAAATAGATCAGAGAAGAATTCTTGGAGGAGATAGCATTGAAGCTGAAGAACTGGGTCACAATCCAACTTCTGACATACAATAGCAAGTTCATATTCCCCAGGTTAAGAATCCCTGCTCAAAAACTAAATTTTAAGGTTCAAGTTTTTTTTCTCCTTCCCTCCCCCTCTCCCCAAGACAGCAAGCAATCTAATATAGGTTATACATATCCAATCAAGTTAAATATATTTTCATATTAGTGAAAGAAAAATCAGAACACCTGGAAAAGTCACAGGAAAGAAAAAAACAAAAGTGAAAATAGTAGGCTTTGATCTGCCTTCAGACCTCCCTAGTTCTTTCTTTGGATGTGAACAACATTTTCCCTCACGAGTCTTGGAATTGTCTTGGATTATTATGTGGAGAAGAGCCAGGCTGATCATCACACAGTGTTATTGGTACTATGTGCAGTGTTCTCCTGGTTCTGTTCACTTAACTCATTATCAGTTCCAAACTTTTCTAGGTTTTTCTGAAATCTACCTGCTCATGATTTCTTACAGCACAAAGATTCCATGATATTCATATACCACAATTTATTCAGCCATTTCCCAATTGATCAGCATCCCCTTGATTTCTTTTTTTTTTTATTGTAAAGTAATTTACTAAAGGCACTATTGTTTAAACATCAAACTAATCAATCATTTGTTAGCCAGTAAGGTACAGCATTATTTTAACATGACAGAATGGTTCCAAGAGATACATGGATGGATAGTAGGTAGTTACACATTTCTTAAATCCACAGCCTCCCTGCTTAACTAGATCACATCCCCCCCAAAGTTCAGCCAGTCTAGGACTTAGTACAATCATGGTCGCTGATGCTGTATCCCCCGGTCAGTCAGTCAGTCAGTCACTGGAGGGGAGCTTGTGCACATACAGAATTGGTCCAAGGATCCATCTGCAGGACTAGGATCATCTTAAGCCTCAGCATTCTACAGCGAGCTAGTCGGAAGGATATAGCAGTAGTAGTAAGTAACGTACTTATTGTACGTGGTAGTGATTATAGAGCATGCGTTTTGGTTGTCCTCCAAGTCCCCCTCCCCTCCTCTCCAAAGACACTTGTCACTCAAAAGGAGGATCCTGCTAGCTTTCATTTATTCTTTCATTCATCATTCTGTCAAGAGGCTGCTGGTTTAAGCTCCAGAGACGCCAAACCTCTCCCACTGAGGAAGTCATAGGTTTCTTTGTATTTGAGAACAGGATGGTTAGTGAACAAGACTAACAGAAACTAAAGTGATGTCCCACAGGCGATCACATCGTGAAGTGATGGTGACAGGACAGGAGCACACTTGGAAAGCAAGCATGCCCTTTGTTAAGGCTTTTTACCCTGGTACAAAAAATATCAAGCCCCCAAAATTACAGTTTTAAAGTTTTTGGGACAGTCCCAACTGAGTATTTATTTACAAGAAAGAAAAATTGGGATTTGACAGTCTGATCAAAACCCAAGTAAATATATGACCCTTCACAATGAATTATTTTGGAGGGATTTGCATACTTAGGCATTTACATTTCACATAACCGTTGCAGCATTGCAAACTCATCCCCTAAGTCCCTGATGTTGATTCATCCCCTTGATTTCTAATACTTTGCCACCACAAAAAGAGTTGCTCTCAATATTTTTGTACATGTGGATCCTTTCTCCTTTTTTGAGATCTCTTTCAGGTATAGACCTAATAATGGTATTGCTAATCAAAGTGTATGCACAGTTTTATAGCCCTTTGGACATAGATCCAGTTTGTTCTCCAGAATGGTTGGATCAATTTGCAACCCCACCAATTTTCCCATACCTTTCTCCAACATTTATCATTTTCCTTTTCTGTCATATTAGCCGAACTGATAGATGTGAGGTAGTATCTCAGAGTTGTATTTTGCATTTCTCTAATCAATAGTGATTTAGAGTATTTTTTCATATGACCAAAAAACTAATTTCTTCATCTGAAAAACTGCCTGTTCATATCCTTTAACCATTTATCAGTTGGAGAATGACTTGTATTCTTATAAATTTGACCCTCTTTTCTATCTATTTTAGAAATGAGTCCTTTATCAGAGATGCTAACTATAAAAATTGCTTATGACCATTCTGCATTCCTTCTAATCTTGGTTATGTTGTCTTTATTTGTGCAAAAACATTTTAATTTAATGTAATCAAAGTTATCCATTTTGTATTTTATAATGTTCTCTGTCTCTTGTTTGGTCATAAGCTTCTCCCTCTCCAAATATTACACAGGCAAACTATTCCTTGTTCTAGTAACATCCTTTATGTCTAAATGATGAGTGGAGTAGTTTTGAATACTGTGGACAAGTTCACTGACCTTGGCAGTGTCTATTCCAGGGAGGTGCACATTGACAATGAGATTGACACAGCATTGCCAGAGCTAACTGAAAGTGTGGAAGAGAAGAGTTATTAGACTGATTACTAAACTGAAGGTCCACAGAGCTGTTGTGCTGGCCAGGAAACCGAATCACTTCCATTTAGAAAGATTCTGAAATTCAACTGGCAGAAGAAGATACCAGACACTAAGGTCCTTCCTCAAGCTAAACTACACATTACTACAGAGAGCACAGCTATGATGGGCTACCCACTTTGTTAGAATGCCAGATGTACAATTGCAAAAAAAGACTATTTTATGGAGAATTCACAAAGCTCGGGGAGATCAGAAGAAGCCATACAGACACACCCTAAAGGTCCCAAGATCTTTAGAATTAATTGGCACAGGACCACCCAGTATGGTGTCCCCTCATCAAGGAGGGTACTTTACTCCAAGTAAGGTAGAATGGAAGTAGCTCAAAGAACATGTGAGATACGTAACAAACCAGGTGTTCCCATGGACTATTTGTGCCTGACCTGTGGTAGAAAATTCTGAACTCATATCAGTCTGATTAGCCACAATCAAACACAGTTACTTGGCTCTAAAATAATGACGTTTTGATCTTCAATAACAAAGGACAGGAACCAACTAACCAATCCTCTCCAGTGCTTACTACAACATCTGGCACATTATAGGCAGTTAATGTTTATTGACTTGACCAAGTGAGGAACCTTTGATTCTAAGAGGTGGAGGTAAGCAGCAAGTACATTCCCAGGAATAGGAGAGATAGGTAGTCATGAGTCTAGTGGTGGAAATCAGTACTATCAAGGAATCCAGATCTCTTACCCATCAGACCATGTATGGCAGGACTAGAGAGAACTGAGATAGCCCTGGGAAAAGACAGTGAACATCCCCCCCCCAAAATGAAAGCAATGACTAGTTTCAGTCACCGCAATAGATTAAAATGCATTAGCAAGGTTGAGAACCCCACACCAATTACTGGGATCCTGGATTTTCTGCCATGCTACTTTGGGAAGGTCCAGAAAAGACACAGCAAATGACCCAATCATTTTGTTCAACTCCATGTAGTAGACCATAAGCTGCCAGTTGTCATTCACTTACTTTACCACAGAGGTAAATGTGCTGGAAAGTTAAGTTTAGAAAAGTACTTGACCTACTTCATCGCCATCATTAAGGAGGAAATAGCTTATACCCCTCCTGGGACCCAGTGTTACTAACTACACAGGATAGTTTGGAAGCAATACCAAGGATTTCCATTAGGGAGCCACTTGAGGGGTTCAGCTCAATGGCGAATAGCTTTGAGAAATAATTTAGGTTTAAGAATAAAACCTTTTGTATCTCCTTTTTTAATCATACACATTTCTTATAAAAAAGAAAAGCAAAAGCAAAATGACTATATGCATAACTGGGAGAGAGTGACTTCAGGATAATATTGAAGTTGAAGACTGACAGATAGTAAAGTTTGGGAGAGAAGAGTATTTAGGACAAATGATAATGAGTTCTGTTTTGGACCTGTTGAGTTCGAAATATTTCTGGATTATCTATTTTGAAAGTTCTGTTAGACAATTGGCAACAGATGACAGATATTAAGGAGAGAAGCTGGGGTTATACTTCTATCCATCTATACATGTTTGTATACATATATACACGGAGAGTTGATGAGGTTACTGAGAGAATTTTGAAGAAAAAAAAAATACCCTGAGATATAGGACCCCATAGTTAGGGATTGTGAAATAGATGATGAAGCAATAATACTACCATATTCCAAAGAAATCATAAAAAAGGGGAAAGGACCAATGTACAAAAATATAGAAGCTCTTTTTGTGGTGGCAAAGAATTGGAAATAATAAGACTTGGTGTCTTCTCTTCTGCCACATCAGCTGAGTTCAACAGATACTACATCGTTCTAAAAAGTAAGACATCGTTGTTCCAGTCTTCTTGCTGCTGTGGTGAGAGTAAAGGATGCCATTCCATTGTCTAGCCTTATCTACCATAGAAAAAAGAATTGCACAATACTATTTTCTAAGTACTTGCTTCCTTCCTGAACTGCCTAAAACTCTTAAAAGATCTTTAATCTGAGGCTCCTCTATGGTCATTGGAAATATATCTAAAATGTTTTATTAACAAATGGTCCCCTGGTCATAATTTCCCTATCCCAGTAAATCTCCCCATAGGTCATTCAAACCCCATCCTCTGCACTCCATTGCTTAATCCTGTTCCCTCAATCCACACCTTTCTCTGTGCTCTATAGAATGCCTGCTCCATAGGCAACAAACTCAACATTCATCTTAAATCTTTTCTTTAGTATTCTTTGTATTCCTCTGCCCTCACTGCCATCTGGTTCCCTTCTGGTGCTGCTGCTGCTGCCTCCCTCCTCCTTTTTAGCACAACTGCACTTTTCACTGATTCTCTGAACTTACTAATCAAAGTGGGAAAGTTGAAATACTTACTGATCCCATTACCACAACCAGTTTCTTCCTCAAATACCAGCACTCAGGAACCTCTCCCAAGTCACTGATAATTCTGGTAGCTGTTTTATACAGACACACCTCTAACTTTCTCAGTGAGTTCAGTACTGACATACAATCTTTCTTCTCCAGCTCCTGCCTACAAAATAGGAGATCTTGACATACATATTAATAGTACCTCAACCACTCTAATCTACCAGTTTCTCACTTTATATTACTTACTTTATATACCTATTCTTCCCTCACACCTCAGTGATACCAAAAATGGTCATATGATGCTACTTCTATGTCCATGAACTCTGAAATTTATTCATCTGATCACAATCCATTATCATTCTACCTCTTCTTCTACCTTCTACAACCAATCCTATGCTTCATCCAAAACGTAATCTCTACTCTTTCAATGTGTCAATGCTTTCTGTATTAATCATATTCTTCTCCTTTCTCCATCCAGATGCTTTGATGAACCAATTCAACTCTATATTGTCCTCTTAGTTTGAAACCATTGCCCCCTTAATCAGATAGCTGATATTGCCCTGAAAAGTCTTAGCCTTGGTGCATTCTCACTATCCACTGCCTTTATTTGCTGCACAGGTTACTTAATGAACATGGAGAAAATTCTATGCTGTCAGTCAACTAAAAATTTGTTATGTGTTCTCAACTGGACCCTCACTACTTCAAAAGAATCCTTTTACATCTCCCTAATTAACTCACTATCTCACTATCCAAAACTTTTTATCTGTCTTCAGACTTCTTCTGGGTCCCCCTTTCTCTTATCCTCTCAGCTGAGAACCTTGATTCATATTTTACTGAAAAATAGGGGCCATTAACTGAGAGCTCACATTTCCAAGATAACTTCTTCCACCATCTCTTCCCTTACCACTGTCTTACATGAAGAGGTGACCCTTCTCCTTGACATGGAAAACCTGATGGACCTCACAAGTGATCCCATTTCATCCTATTTTCTCCAACAGACTGCCCTCTCTCCTCACTAACCACTTATTTTTAATCTCATCCTGTCTCCCTTACTGCCTACAAACGTTTCTCTCCTATCCTACAAACTCCTATTTTGCTTTTTAAAAATTCTTTCGGGGGTGGGGCAGAGCCAAGATGGTGACAAGAAGGGATCGAGTCTTAGGAGCTCTTTGATAAAACTCATCAGCTAAAGACTAACTAAACTTTCGACAGACAGAACCCACAAAGGGACCCAATGAGGCAGTTCTCCTACTCAAGGTAACCTGGAAAAGAGTGGAGAGGTGGCCTGCCAGAGGGGTGGGCTGCCAGAGCCAAAGAACTTCAGCCTCCCGGAGGCAGCCCCAGGGCGCTGGGAGTCTCAGCTCACAGCAGTGGGGGAGTCTCCTGAGCTGCACCCCGAGGAGCAACGGGCACAAAGTGGGGGAACAGCGGGGGGGGGGGGGAACCTCTGCCAGAGCGAGCACGTGGAGCCCAGCCCTCGGGGCACAAAGGGAGCAGCTTGGTCTTCCTGCAGCCCAGAGCCTGAAACAGAAGCAGGCAGAGCGGGTAAACAGGAGCCTCCAGGGCATGAGCCCATTGAGCTGAGGGAGGGGAGTGAAGAGAAACTGCAAGCTCAGTCCTCTGCCCCTGGAACAGGACTCTGGGGCTCTGACCACATTCAGATCCTGATCCCAGTCTAGGCCCCCCCATAGAACAGCAGGCCCCTCCCCACCTCAGCCCCGAGGCAGAGGGAGGCGCTTATGGTCATTCACAGACCAGGAGGGAGGACAGAGCCTCACACACTGAGACCCTTGTGGGAGTGTCCCAAAAGCTCAGGAAGCACCCCGAACCAGGCCTAGGCTGGGAAAATGAGCAAGCCGAGAAACAAAAGGAAGACTATTGAGAAATATTTTGCAAATGAGCCCAAGAAGGATCAAAATATTCAGTCTGAAGATGAGGAAGCACAAGCTCCTGCATCTAAAGACTCCAAGAAAAACAGAAATTGGGCTCAGGCTATGACAGAGCTCAAAAAAGACTTTGAAAATCGAAGGAGGGAGTTGGAAGAAAAACTGGGAAAAGAAAGAAGAGAGATGCAGGAAAAAACATGAAAATGAAGTCAGCAGCTTAGTCAAGGAAATCCAAAAAAATGCTGAAGAAAATAGCATGCTAAAAACCAGCTTAGGTCAAATGGATAAAACAGTTCAAACAGTTATTGAGGAGAAGAATGCTTTAAAAAGCAAAATTGGCCAGATGGAAAAAGAGATAAGAAAACTCTGAGGAGAACAAATCCTTCAGACAAAGAATAGAATTCAGGGAGACTGATGAATTTACCAGAAATCAGGAATCAATACTTCAAAACCAAAAAATTGAAGAATTAGAAGAAAATGTGAAATATCTCATTGAAAAAACAACTGATATGGAAAACAGACTGAGGAAAGATAATTTAAAAATTATTGAAATACCTGAAAGTCATGATCAGGAAAAGAGCCTTGACATCATTTTCAAAGAATTACTAGGAAAATTGCCCTGATATTCTAGAAGCAGAGGGCAAAATAGAAATGGAGAGAATCCACTGATCCCCTAGAGAAAGAGATCCCAAAAAACAAACCTCTAGGAATATTATAGCCAAGTTCCAAAACTCCCAATTCAAAGAGAAAATATTACAAGCAGCCAGAAGGACACAGTTCAAATATCGTGGAGCTTAGCAGCAACTACATTGGAAGCTCGTAGGGCTTGGAATACAATATACCAGAAGGCAAAAGAGCTTAGAATGCAGCCAAGAATGAACTACCCAGCAAGGCTGAATGTCCTCTTCCAGGGAAAAAGATGGACTTTCAATGAACCAGGGGAATTTCAAATGTTCCTTTTGGAATGGCCAGAGCTGAACAGAAGGTTTGATCTTCAGATACAGGACTCAGGTGAACCATGGAGATTGGAGGAGAGGGGGGAAATATGAGGGACTTAATGAGGATGAACTGCATGTATTCCTGCATAGAAAAATGACACCGATAATACTCATATGAACCTTCTCAGTTAATAGAGCAGGTAGAGAGAGCTTTCATAGTTGAAGCACAGGAGAAAGCTGAATTTGAAGATAAAATATGGTGTAAAAATGGAGTCAATAGAAAAAAAAGGGAAATGGAATGGGAGAAAGAAAAAGGAGAGGAGGAATAGTCCAAGATATTTCACATAAGTTTTTTTTATTACAATGAGCTATTGCAATGATATGGAAGGGGGGGCAAGGGGGAATGAGGGAACCTTTGTTCTCATCAGAGATGGCTAGGAGAGGAAACAGCATATATACTCAATGGGGTATAGGCATCTGGAGTAAGAAGGAGGGGGGGAGCAGGAAGAAGGGGTGGGGATGTGAATAAAGGAGGAGAGGATGGACCATGGTGGGAGAGTGGTCAGATATAACACATTTTCTTTTTTACTTCTTGCAAGGGGCTGGGATTGGAAGGCCTGCCCAGGACCATAGGGCCAGGTGGATTCTGGGCCTAAGGGGTGGTATGGGGGCCCAGGGCTTCTTGGCCCCAGGACCAGGGATCTGTCTGCTGCACCACTCAGTGACCCTACAGCAGAGTCAGAGTGAAAGGAGAGAAAAAAATATAGTACATGGTAGTGGAGAAATAAGAAAGGAGGGAGTTGCGATCAGCGGTGGCAACGGTGGAAAAATATGGAAGTAACTTTTGTGGTGGACTTATCATAAAGAATGAGATCCACCCATGACAGAGTTGTTGGTGTTGGAACAAATACTCAAGCACATTTTTTTGTTATTATTATTTGGGGGAGGGTGCAGGGGAAGTGGGGCTGGATGAACAGTGGTGGTGGATGTATTTGCTGTGGTGCACTACAGGTAGACAGGAGAACTTCAGCACAGCACCCAGACACCTATTTGGTCAGTTTGGCTGGTCTGGGAGACCCTGGCTGGGGAGCCCTGTGTTTTCATCAAATTCCTGGTGTTTCCCACTAGGTCTCTTCCCCACCCCACCCCCCATTCCAGTGGGATAGCATGACTTTCTCCAGAATGAACACAATAACAACTCCCAGGTGTTTGCACCTTGCCCCAAGGCCTGGGTGTGGGCAGCAGATCTCCCACTGTACTGATTGCTAATTAACTCTCTAGCCAATGGCCTAGCCCACATTGTGCTAGGGTGGGCCCAGATCCTGCATACCTCCTTTCCTCCCCCCACCCAGTGGATCAACATCACAGACAATCCAGAGAAATCTTCTGGCATCCCTTACAGGCTAGCACACTGAGGAATCCGCTGGAGTGGGCAAGGCCTCAAAGGTCTGTGAATTAGGCCCTCCCCCAATACAAGGGCCCAAAATGAAGAAGGGCCAGTGCAAAGAGGGGTTCATTGAATGTTACCTTGAAGACAAGGATTCTAACTCAGGACTGGAGCTTCAGAGGAGAATATGAATTGATCTCCTGCCTAGAAAGACTTCTTAGATCAGAAAGGAGTTTAAAAATCAAATGGGAAAAGTAGGTAAAGAAACACAAGAGAAAATTAAC
The DNA here is from genome assembly GCF_037893015.1 of Macrotis lagotis. Taxonomy (NCBI): domain Eukaryota; kingdom Metazoa; phylum Chordata; class Mammalia; order Peramelemorphia; family Peramelidae; genus Macrotis; species Macrotis lagotis. The sequence continues at coordinate 508,178,444 of NC_133658.1, forward strand.
ATCCTACAAGAAAACAAATCCTTTGGAACTACAATTGGACAAATGCAAAAAAAAAATAATTCTCTCAAAAACAATTGGACAAATGGAAAAGACAGCAACTCCTTCAAAAGTAGAATTGACCAATTGGAAAAGGAGACGCAAAAGGTTAATAAAGAAAACTCTTCTCTGAAAAAAAAAAGATTGAAATCTATGGAAACCAATGACTTCATGAGACCCCAAGAATCTGTTAAACAAATTTTTTAAATGGAAAAAAAATAAGAAAATGTAAAATACCTCATCAACAAAACAACAGACCTGGAAAATAGATCCAGAGGAGACAATTTAAGAATCATAGGACTTCCTGTAAACCTCAAAGAAAAAAAAAAGCCTGAATGCCATACTGGAGAACTGCCTGATATCCTGGAACCAGAGGGTAAAATAGTCATTGAAAGAATCATTGATCCCCTCCTGAAAGAGATCCCTGAAAATATTAAGGCCAAACTCCAGAACTAGATTAATGAGAAAATCTTGCGAGTGGCCAGAAAAAAATAATTGAAAGACCAAGGAGCCACAGTAAGTATTACATAGGACCTGGCTGCAGAAACATTAAGGGACCAAAGGGCCTGGAATATGCTTTTCTGGAGAGTAAGGAAGCTTGGAATGCAGCCAAGAATTCACTATGGTAGCAACAGTAAGCCTTCTCTTCCAGGGGAAAAGATGGACATTTAATGAAATGGGAGACTTTCCAATTTTCCTGATGAAAAGACCAGAGCTAAACAAAAAATGTAGTCTTCAAATAGGAGACTCAAATGATACATGAAAAGGTAAACAGGAGAAAAGAAAAAAAACTTAATCCAGTGAGATGAAACTGGCTATATCCCCACCTGAGAGGGAGATTCTTATAACTCTTGAAAATTGTAACTATTAGAGGGAATATAACTTAGCCAGAAGTAATGGACACTCAGGACTTGTCCATGATTCTGATGTAATGATTTTATTTTTTTGTTGTTTTTCTAGATTTTTTTTTAGGTTTTTGCTAGGCAATGGGGTTAAGTAGCTTGCCCAAGGCCACACAGCTAGGTAATTATTAAGTGTCTGAGGCCGGATTTGAACTCGGGTACTCCTGACTCCAGGGCTGGTGCTCTATCCACTACACCACCTAGCCGCCCCTGATGTAATGATTTTACAATATCTCCTTGGGGAAGGGGGAGGGACAGTAAAAAGAGGAAGGGGAAGATTGAATGGGGTAAATTACATTTCATTGAAGAGGTGCAAAGGACCTATTGCAATGGAGGAGGAGAAGGAAGAAGGTAAGAACCACTTGTCTCTTACTCTCATCAGATTTGGCTCAAAGTAGGATTAACACACACAGACTCAGTTGAGTTTAGAAATTTAGTACCTTTCAAGTATTAGGATAGGAAGAGAGGGTGAGAAAAGGAGAAATTGACTGAAGGGAAAGAAGAAGGGGTAAAAGGAAAGGGGAATGTAAGGAGCAGGGGTGGGATAGAAGGGGGTAAATACAGTGAAGGAGGTGATATTCAGAAGTAAAATACTGGGGAATATGGATAAGGGGAAAATACAAAATGGAAGATATGGAAGGCAATAAAGAGTTAGAATTTAAAAAAAAGAGTTAGAAATTATAAATTTGAATGTGATTGGAATGAACTCTCCCATAAAATGGAAGCAGATAACAGTGGATTAAAAACCAGAATCCTACAATTTGCTGCTTACAAGAAATGCATTTGAAGCAAAGAGATACCTATAGAGTAAAAGTAAAAGGCTAGTGCAGAATATATTATACTTCAGCTGAAGCAAAAAGGCAGGGGTAGCAATTCTTATCTCAGACAAAGCAGTTGCAAAAAAAATCTCATTAGGGGCGGCTAGGTGGCGCAGTGGATAAAACACCAGCCCTGGAGTCAGGAGTACCTGGGTTCAAATCCGGTCTCAGACACTTAATAATTAGCTAGCCGTGTGGCCTTGGGCAAGCCACTTAACCCCATTGCCTTGCAAAAACCTTAAAAAAAATAAATCTCATTAAAAGAGAAAAGGAAACTATATCCTCCTAAAAGATACCATAGGCAATGAAGTAATTTGAATACCAAATACATAGGTACCAAGTGGTATAGCATCCAAATTCTTAGAAGAGAAGCTGAATGAGTTACAGGAAGACATAGCAAAACTCTACTAGTGGAAGACCTCAACCTCCCTTTCTCAGTATTAGATAAATCTAACCACAAAAAAAAAAGAAAAAGGTAAATAGAATGTTAGAAAACTTAGATTTGATAGACCTTTGGAGAAAAATGGATGGGCATAGAATGGAATGTACCTTTTTTTTTCCTGCAGTACATGGCACCTACACAAAAATTGACCATGTACTAAGGCATTAAAAACCTCATAATCAAATATAGAAAGGCAAATATATTGAATTCATCCTTTTCAGACCATGATGCAAAAATCACATGCAATAATAGGCCATGGAGAGATAGAAGTAAAACAAATGGGAAACTAAATAACCTCATTTTAAAGAATGAATGGATCAAATAACAAATCATAGAATTAATGATTTCATCCAAGACAATGACAATAAATAGACAACATACCAAACCTTATGAGTTATAGCCAAAACAGTTATTAGGGGATATATTAATCACTAAATGCTTACATGAATAAAACAGAGAAAGGAAATCAATGAACTGAGAATGCAACTTAAAAAATTAGAGAAAGAACAAATTAAAAATCCTCAATTAAATACCAAATTAGAAATTCTAAAATTTAAAGGAGAAATTAATAAAATTGAAAACAAGAAAACTATTGAACTAATAAAACCAAGTTGATTTTATGAAAAAAGCAATAAAATCAATAAACCTTTGGTTAATTTGATTAGAAAGAAGAAAATGAAATTACCAGTATCAAAAATGAAAAAGGTGAACTCACTACCAATGAGAAGGAAATTGAAAATTATAATTCAGAACTATTTTGCCCAATAAATTTGAGAATCTAGGTGAAATGGATGAATATTTACAAAAACATAAACTTCCCAAGTTAAATGAAGAGGAAATTAAATGACTAAATAACCCTCAGAAAAAGAAATTCAACAAGCCATTAATGAACTCCCTAAGAAAGAATCTCCAGGGGCCAGATGAATTCCCAAGTGAATTCTACCAAATATTTAAGTAATATTCTATATAAAGTATTTGGAAAAATAGATGAAGACGGAACTCTGCCTATTTCTTTCTGTGACACCAATATGGTACTGATACCTAAACCAGGAAGAGTCAAAACAGAAAGAAAACTATAGACCAATTAACAACTTTAGCAAAGTTGAAGGATATAAAATAAACCCATATAAGTCCTCAGCATTTCTATATATTACTAACAAGATACAGCAGCAAGAGTTAGAGAAATCCCATTTAATATAACTTCAGATAACATAAAATACTTAGAAGTCTACCTGCCAAGACATATTCAGAAACTCTATGAAAGCAACTATAAAACACTTCATAGAAATAAAAATCAGATCTAAAATAACTGGGCAAATATCAACTGCTCATGGATAGGCCAAGCTAATGTAATAAAAATGACAATTCTATCTAAATTAAACTACTTATTTAGTGCCATACAAACTTCCAGAAAATTGCCTTAGTGAGCTAGAAAAAAATAGTAAATTCATATGGAGAAACAAAAAGTCTAGAATTTCAAGGTATTTAATAAAAGAAAATACAAAAGAAGTTGGTTTAGCTTTATCAGCTAGATCTAAGATTATATTATAAAGCATCAGTCATCACAACTGACTGGTACTGGCTAAGAAATAGGGTGGTTGATCAGTGGAATAGACTAGGTACAAAAGAAACAGCAAGAAATGAACAGAGTAATCTGCTGTTTGATAAACCCAAAGAGTCCATCTTCTGGGATAAGAACATTCTCCTTGATAAAAACTGCTGGGAAACTGGAAGATAGTATGGCAGAAACTAGGATTAGAATAGCATCTCACACCTACACTAAGATAAGATCAAAATGGGTACAGGATTTAGACATAAAAAATAATATTAAAAACGAACTAGGAGATCAAGGAATAGTTTACCTGTCAGATCTATGGAAAGGGAAGCAGTTTATGACCAAGGAAGAGATGGAGAACATCAGTAAAAACAGACTAGATAGTTTTGATTACATTAAATTAAAAAGCTTTTGCACAAACAAAACCAGTGTAACCAAGATCAAAAGAAATGTAGTAAACTGGGAAACAATTTTTACAACTGGTGTTTCTGACAAAGGACTCATTTCTAAAATATACAGAGAACTGAGTCAAATTTAAAATAAAAACAATCCACTCCCCAATTGACAAATGGTCAACGGATATGCAAAGGCAATTTACAGATGAAGAAATCAAGACAATTCATAGACATATGAAAAATTGCTCTAAATCACCGCTTATTAGAAAAATGCAAATTAAAGCCTCTCTTGAGGTACATCTCATACCTCTCAGACTGGCCAATATTACCAGAAAGGACAATGATCAATGTTAGAAGGGATGTGGGAAATCTGGGACACTATTACATTGTTGGTGGAGCTGTGAACTCATCCAACCTTTCTGGAGAGCAATTTGGAACTATGCCCAAAGGGCAACAAAAATGAACATACCCTTTGTTACTGCAATACCACTATTGAGTCTATACCCTAAAGAGATTATAAAAAAAGGATAAAAACATCACTTGTGCAAAAATAGTCATAGCAGCCCTGTTTGTGGTGGCAGAAAATTGGAAATTGAGTGAAGACCCTTCAATTGAGAAATGGCTTAATAAACTGGTATATGGGGGCAGCTAGGTGGCATAGTGGATAAAGCACTGGCCCTGGAGTCAGGAGTACCTGGGTTCAAATCCGGTCTCAGACACTTAATAATTACCTAGCTGTGTGACCTTGGGCAAGCCACTTAACCCCGTTTGCCTTGCAAAAACCTAAAAAAAAAATTAACTGGTATATGTATGTCATGGAACACTATTGTTCTATTAGAAACCAGAAGGGATGGGAACTCAGGGAAGCCTGGAATGATTTGCATGAACTGATGCTGAGCGAGATGAGCAGAACCAGAAGAACATTGTACACCCTAACAGCAATGTGGGGGGTGATGATCAACCTTAATGGACTTGCTCATTCCATCAGTGCAACAATCAGGCACTCTATCTGCAATGGAGAATACCATCTGTATCCAAAGAAAGAATTGTGGAGTTTTAACAAAGACCAAAGACTATTACGTTTAATTTCACCAAAAAAAACCACATTATTTTATTATGTAATTTTTCTATCTCTTATATTTTTTTTCCTTAAGGATATGATTTCTCTCTTATCACATTCAACTTAGATCAATGTATACCATGGAAACAGTGTAAAGACTAACAGACTGCCTTCTGAGGGGAGTGGGGGGAGGGAAGCGAGATTAGAGGAAAAATTGTAAAATTCAAAATAAACAAATTTTAAGAAAAAAAAAGAAAAGGGGAGCAGTTTATGGCCAAAGAAGAGAGATAGAGAACACTATACAAAACAAACTCTATAATTTTGATTATATTAAATTGAAAATCTTGTGCACAAACAAAACTACTGTATCCAAGGTTAAAAGAAGTGTAGTAAAGTGGGAAACAATTTTTACATCATGTTTCTGACAAAGGACTTATTTCTAAAATATATAGAGAAATCAGTCAAATTTATTTTAAAGAACAAGCCATTCCCCAATTGACAAATGGTCCAAGGATATGCAAGGGTAATTTACAGATGAGGAAATCAAAACTATCTATAGTCATATGAAAAATTGCTTTAGATCATTGATTAGAGAAATGAAAATTAAAAAATTTCTGATGTACCACCTCACACCTCTCAGATTATCAATATGACCAGAAAGGACAATGATTAATATTGGGAGGGATATGGAAAAATCAGGGACATTAATGCATTGTTGGTGGAGTTGTGAACTGATCCAATTGTTCTGGTGACCAATTTGGAATTATGCCCAAAGGGCAATGAAAATTGCGTATACCCTTTGATCCAGCAATACCACTACTGTGTCTGCATCCTAAAGAGATCATGAAAAGGGCTAAAAAAACCCAACTTCACATGTACAAAAACATTCATATTAGCTCTGTCTGTAGTGGCAAAGAATTGGAAATAGAGGGGATATCCATCAATTGGAAAATGGCTGAACAAATTGTAATGTGTGTGTGTGTGTGATGGAACAGTATTGTTCTATTAGAAACCAAGAGGGATGAAAATTTAGAGAAGCCTGGAAACACTTGCATTAATTGATGGTAAGGAAAATAAGCAGGACCAGAAAAACACTGAACATCTTAACAGCAACATGGGGGTGATGATCAACCTTGATGGACTTACTCATTCCATTAAAGCAATAATCAGGGACAATTTTAGAAGATCCATCATAGAGAATACCATCTGTATCCAGAGAAGGAACTGTTAAGTTTAAACAAATACCAAAGATTATTATCTTCAATTTTTAAAAAAGTTGTCTTATGTAATATGTAATTTTGCTATCCCTAATATTTTCTTTCTTCCTATGGATATGTTTTTTCTTTCAATAATTCAATTTTGATCTATGTATATCATGGAAATAAATGTAAAGACTATATCAAAGTGCCTTCTGTTGGGGGAAGAGAAGGGAAGGGATGGAGGGTAGAAAATTGTAAAATGCAAAACTTTTCCAAAAATTGATTGGTAGAAACTATTATTGTATATAATTGGAAAATAAATAATATTTATATAAATACAAAAAGATGACCTGCCAGATCCAACCTTGGGCACTTACTGAGTGACTCTTCAGCAAGGGTCTTAATCACCATCTGCTTTAGTTCCCTCTACTGTAAAATGGAGTTGCTGAGAGGATCAAATGAGATGATAGCTATAAAGCACTTTGTATAGTTCTTGGCACACAATAGGAACTAAATAAAAGCTTGTTCCCTTGCCCCTTCCCACTATTAGAATTAAAATTTTTTTTCAAATGAAAGGGACTATTTCATTCTTTATCTTTTATATCTCTAATATCTGGAATGATGACTGACATGTTGTAGGCACTTAATAATATATTTTTGAGTTGATTAATTACCCCCTCTGTGCCACCTTCAATTCTGATTTTTTTATTTTAAATTTTGAATTCAACAGTCTTTAACAACAAATATTTCAAGACTTTGAAAAAAAGGAGGAGAATTGTATAGGAGACAACTTCTATGTTGTGTTTTTAAAAAATATATTTGTGCATGTGTGTGGCTGTATGTATTTATAGTTATATATTAAAATATTTCTACTTGTTTCCCTTTTTCCATCACCCCTCCCTTCTCCCTGTTTGGTTCTCTTACTTCTGCATCATTTCTCTGACAAGAGATCAGAAGTGGGTTTAATTTATCAATCTTATGTAGCCAATGTTCTTTTTAATTTTATGTGATCAAAATTGCTTATTTTTTTCTTTTATGTTCTTCTCTCTTTCTTGTTTAGACAAAGATTCTCCATGTAGCCATAGCTGTGAAATGATATCTTTTCTTCTTCTAATTCCTTTGGTCATGTATTCTTTTGGATTTGAATATACAGCAATGAATTTGAATATATAATAATGTTGTAAGTTGTTAGTCAATTTGCTTAATTTCTGCCCAACTGCTTTCAAGTTTTGCCAATAGTGTTTGTTAAAATCCTAACCTCCTTGGTGTCCTTGGGATTTTGTTTTAATTTTTCTTGCTTTATAGCATAGTTTGAGATCTGGTACTTAAAAGTTTCCTTCATTTCTATTTCTAGTCATTATTTCTCCTGAGATTCTTTATCTTTTGTTTCTCTAGAGGAATTTGATTATTTCTGTCTTATTATAAAAAAAAATCCCACGGTAGTTTGGTAGAGTATTTACTGGCCAAGAGCTTCACACCATGTCACTTAAATTGTCATCTTTGTTGACATCAATTGAACAAAATAGTTTCTAACAATTTTCTTTATTGCTCCTTTATCTCTTATGATTTCTCCTTTTTCATTTCTTATATTGGCAATTTGGTTTTCCTCTTATTCTACTATCAAATTAACCAATAATTTGACAATTTTATTATTCATTTTTAACCTAATTTTATTTGGTAAGGGTTTTTTGATTTCAATTTTATCTCCTTTCATTTTCAGAATTTCTCTTTTAAATTCATTTCAGGACTTTTGATTTCTTTTTTTTTTTTAGTTGTTTTTTTTTGCAAGGCAAATGGGGTTAAATGGCTTGTCCAAGGCCACATAGCTAGGTAATTATTAAGTGTCTGAGACCAGATTTGAACCCAGGTACTCCTGACTCCAAGGCCAGTGCTTTATCCACTACGCCACCTAGCCACCCAGGACTTTTGATTTCTTTTAATTCTACATATTGAATCTTTCAAGATAAACATGTTTTTTGAGTTGTTTTTCAGTCATGCTCAATACTTTGTGACTCCATTTGGGTTTTCTTGGCAAAAATACTGGAGTAGTTTACCATTTCCTTCTCCAGCTCATTTTATAGACTGAGTAACTGAGGAAAACCGTGTTTTATGACTTGCCCAGAGTCACATAGCTGGTAAACATGGATTTGAGACTGAATTTGAACACAGTTTTTCCTGTCTCCAAGCCTAGCACTGTCTCCTAGTTGCCCTTGTTTAGCTGAACGTGTTTTGATAAGGGCAGTTAGGTGGTGCTATGGATAGAGCACTGGCCTTGGAGTCAGGAGGACAGGAATTCGAATATGAACTCAGACACTTGCCACTTACTAACTGTGACCTTGGGCAAGTCACTTAATCCTGATTGCCTCACATCCAGGGCCTTCTCCAGTTGTCCTGTTTCATATCTGGCCACTGGATCCAGATAGCTCTGGAGAAGAAAGTGAGATACTTTCAGAAAAGGTATTTCCTAGTAAGACCTAGCAAAGACAGTTGTTAGGCATAATGGATTGATTGGCAGACTTAGGAGTACAATCATTCTCAGGAAGAATTGACTTCATATTCTGACTCCTTAACTATGTGACCCTGGACAAGTCCCTTAATCTCACTCATCTATAAAATGAGAACAAAAATAGCATGACCTTCACTGGTGTGTTGTGAAAATCGAATGAGATTACTTATGTTAAATGCTCTGCAAATCTTAAAGCACTATTATTAATGCTGGCTATCATCCCCATCATTATCCCCATTCTGGGAGCACACACTCTCAAGATACACAGAAAACAGGGTTTAAGGAGCACATACAGAAAAGGGGGTTTAAGGAGCATATGCAGCCAAAGGGTGAATTCATAATTCTTTGTTCCTAGAAATCCTGGTCTCACCTTTGGAGAGTCTTCATGAAAATCTCCTTAGGTATCGAGCTTCATTTACTCTTAAAGTCAATGACATTGTTGAGTCTGGAAGTTGCCTCTCTTCAGTGTGTCTCTCAGATCTTAAAGCAGACACTGCCATTGTCCAATGGATGCTGGTCCTGACTCCAGTGGGAACTGCAGGTCTTCCTCCATTTCCCAAATTCAGTTCAATTAGACTATTATGAACCTGGTCAAAGTCGGAATGGAGTGAAATTTGATCCTCCCCTCCCAGTGTAATTCTTTTTTAGGAGCCCTTCACTACTTCATTTTAACTAGTTTTGCTAACGTGCTTCAATCCTGTAAGAGCTGAGACCTGGGTTGCTTTGGAAGTGGCCAGGACACAAGCTCAACATATAGTGGGATATGGCCTAGGCAAAGTGGAAATCTCCTATTTACCTGTTATTAAAACTGCCACTCTCACTATTTATGATTCATAGGAGATACCATCTGGAAGGAAGAGAAAAAGGAAGGAAAAGCACAGATTGATGGTATTTGTTGTTTCTGTCTTTGATCAGGAAGAGATTCCTGTCAAGTAAATCAGAGACCATAGCACTAGTTTGGGTTAGATCTCAACTATCACATTACAAATGTTCCCTCCATTGGTTTGGCTGCTCAAATATCATATGATAAGAACCACTGAAGAACCTTACTCTACTGGAGAAAGGGTTGATGAGAGCACAAACAACCTCTCTAGGTGCTAGCATTCAGAAGTGTTCACTGTTAGCTATGAATTAGGCAAACAATTGCAATTAAACAAAGACTACACATAAATGACTAGAAGGCCTCTGTGAATGTTTCCCTGATCCCCATTGTGGAAAACAATCCTTTCCCTCAGACCCTATACAGCCCTTTGATCTGCACCTGTCTTTTATCGTGTTTAACAGTTACTGCTGGTAAAGTTAACTGATTCAACCATTCTGAGGAAAAATTTGGAACAATGTCAGAGATCAAAGAAAAAGGAAAAGGACTTATATGTACAAAAATATTTATAATAGCTCTTTTTGTGGGAGCAAAGAATGGGAAACTAAAGGGATAACCATTATTTGAGGAATGACTGAATGGGATGGTATATTATTGTGCTGTAAGAAATGATAAAGGGGATGATCTCAGAAAAATCTGGGAAGACTAAAATGAACTGATACAATGTGAAGTTAGCAGAATCAAGAGAAAAATATACACAGTAACAATAATGTAAAGATAATCAATTGTGAAAAATTTAGTAACTGATCAGTGTAATGATCTACCACAATTCCAAAGGACTAATGATGAAAAATTATCTATCTCCTGAAAGAAATTTTGGAATTCAGAGTACAGAATGAACAATTTTTTTTCCTTTATTTTTATTGCTATTTTTAGAACATGGCTAAAGCAAAAAATGTGTATTGCATGACTTTATAGATGACCTAAACTCCCTTAAGGGTACCAGAGAATCCTCTGGGAGGGAGGGATATAACACACTTATCCTCCAGGTAGTGGGGATCAGGGGAGTCACTGTTACAAAGAAATGCAAGCCAGGTAGCTAAGTGGCACAGTGAATAGAACACTGGATCTGAGGTCAAGAGGACCTGAGTTCAAATGTGACCTTAGATGCTATATGACCTTGGGCTAGTCACTTAATCCTGATTGCTTCCAATTGTCCCAAAACAAAAATAACAACAACAAAACCCCAAAGGAAATGCAAGCATACATCCAGGGTGGAGGAGAGCTGTAGCAGAATCTCCTGTTATGGAAATAAAGTTTCACCATGGAAGTGGATTTGTAGTGGATGCCTTATGATGGCACACAATTCCCTGTGAGTGCCTGCTGAATATAGGACCAAAAGAAAAGAGTATGAAATTTGGGGAAGCAATCCAAGGTATGGTCCCACATTGCTTTCTGTTAATGAATCAACATTTTAAAGGTCTGCTCATTTGTTTAGTCTAAGCTGACAGATGACTACCACTTCTCCAGCAGGGAAGAGTCTACAGTGGACCTGGATTTCCACCATGACCTTCTTGAGGTCCCATAGCTTACAACTTTTCCAGTCAGTACTTGTTTTTGTTTTGTTTTGCTTTGTTTTTTAGGTTTTTGCAAGGCAATGGGGTTAAGTGGCTTGCCCAAGGCCACACAGCTAGGTAATTATTAAGTGTCAGGCAGGATTGGAACTCAGGTCTTCCTGACTCCAGGTGCTCTATCCACTGCGCCACCTAGCCTCCCCTCCAGTCTACTTCTGCAGAATCTTATTTGCATCCCACTACCTGTTGCCTGTTGCTCTTTTCAGCGGTATTTGATGTGGTAAGAAAGCTAAGATGGGTGTGTCTGAACAGATTTATAATCAAGAATGCCTAGATTTCCCTTGTGTGCTTTGGAAATGGAGTTCATTTTTTAATCTCAAAGAAATGTTCACAATAAATGAAACTCAAAGTTCATGAGTTGTTTAGTAAAAGGAAGTTTATATAAAGCACTGGGAAACTTAGCACTTCCTCGGAAAAAACAAATCACAATTATGCATCCTTCCAAGATCTTGTTATTGCAAGGAAAAAAACTTTCATTACCTAGAGATGAGGAAGAACACATGCATTTAAAAATCCATTACTATTATTTTTAGAAGTGATAGCTACTCTACAAATACTCTTTACCAGTACAAGGGCAGCTAGATGACTTCAGCTAGTAAAGTGCTCCCTGAGGACCTGAGTTCAAATTCAGCCTCAGATGCTTAATAATTATCTACCTGTGTGACCAAGGGCGAGTCACTTAACCCCTTTGTCTTGCAAAACAAAAAAAAAAAACCAAACAAACAAAAAATCTGGCCACAGACTATTACAAGCTATGTGACCTTGGGCAAGTCACTTACCTTGATTACCTCACATCTAGAGCCATCTCCAGTCTTCCTGATTCATATCTGATAGCTCTGGAGGAGAAAGTGAGGCTGGTGATTAAGCCCAGCACACCCTTACTCAAAGCTAATTCATGTGCTTGTCATGGCATCACCCCTTTGACATCATGGTCTTCTTCAAAAATGAAGGACAGGGGCGGCTAGGTGGTACAGTGGATAGAGCATCAGCCCTGGAGTCAGGAAGACCTGAGTTCCAATCCGGCCTCAGACATTTAATAATTACCTAGCTGTGTGGCCTTGGACAAGCCACTTAACCCCATTTGCCTTGCACAAAAAAAAAACCCCTAAAACCATGAAGGACAAACATTACCTACTGGTACAATTCTTCCTATGTGTGTTCCCTTACTAGCTCATTTCTGGACATCAATAATTAACTCTAATATTCAAGTTTCAGTCAATCCTTTTTCTTTTTTTGTTTGTTTGAGGTTTTTGCAAGGCAAATGGGGTTAAGTGGCTTGCCCAAGGCCACACAGCTAGGTAATTATTAAGTGTCTGAGACCAGATTGGAACCCAGGTACTCCTGACTCCAAGGTAGGTGCTTTATCCACTACGCCACCTAGCTGCCCCAGTCAATCCTTTTTCAAAAATAATTATAGATTTTATTACAACTTCAGAAATAATCACCTAAGGAAAAAAGCATGGATGAGGTTTAGATGCATTACTGATAGAAACAGCCCATCAAAGTTTTTCAGAAAGCATTCTGTTGATGGTGACAAAACCTCCCTCTTCTCATAGTGGAGGACTAAGTGGGTGGAATATTACATATCTGTCAGATAATATTGCTGTTTGATTTGGCTTTACTTAACTTGGTCTTTGTAGAAAGGGAAAATCATTGTGGAGATAAATTGAGAAATTGAGAAATCAGAAGTCATCAATAAAGTTTTTGTATTTTTTTGGGATATCTGTGATGGAGAATGCCATCTGTATCCTGAGAAAATTGTGGAGTTTGAACAAAGACCAAAGACTATTACCTTTAATTTTTAAAAAAATTGTCTTATTATGTAATTCTACTATATCTCATACTATATGTTTCTTCCTTAAGGATATGATTTCTTTCTCATCACATTCAGCTTAGGTCAATGCATACTATGGGAATGATGTAAAGACTAACAAACTGCCTTCTGTGTGGGGGTGGGAGGAGGGAAGCAAGGTTGGGGGGGAAATTGTAAAACTCAAAATAAAACCTTTCTAAAATTTAAAAAATAAAAGTATTTGGTCCACTTCTCCTCCTTAATCTTTTAAATTGTAATAAGTATATGTTGGCATTAATTTTTTTTTAACAAAAAACCTCACTACCCCATTCTTTAGCTACTCCTAAAGCTAAGAGATCTTTAGGATTTTTAAGAATGGATTTTTTTGCCATCAAAAGAGGAATTCAACTGACCACATTCATAACAGCATTAATTTTTTGATTGCCAAGATGAGCAGAATGAAGGCTAGCTACTGAATTTCTAGTCAGGATTAAAAGAGGATACTTTTAAATCTCTTATTATAGAAAAATATATTCCTATCCAAGGGTTTTCTTAATATATTGTCAACAGTGAAGGAAAAGTAGTAAAAGCATAGATAGCATCTCTCTTTCCTACTATACTTAAAATTACATAGGGGGTGAGTGTCTTCAGGAGGACCCTAGTTAGCTTAACTCTTTATTAATCAGGTGACAAAATGAAAAAAGGGAACTTTGTTCTGTTTCTTTTACAAAGTGTAAAAGCACTTGTTGCCACCATGGAGTCAATTTGTTCTAATTCTGAAGTTGTCTCCTAGATGAGTTTTGTGACTGTTTCTTATTCAGGTTATTCTTTGGTTCATTAACAACATATTGAATAACATTTCTGGTTTCCAGTTTGCCACCCACAGAGCATTGCCATAGAAACATAAGAGTTTAGAAATGGCAAATAGTCTGTCCCAGAGTTCTCTAGCTTGGTGATATCTTTTTGCAACTTGGCTTTGGAGACTTGTGGCACTAATCATTCTTCTGAATTTCAATCCTGAATTATTTATTGTTTGCTGAATGTCTCCTCCTGGATGTTCCAAAGGTCAAAAGCTGAACTTATTATCTCCCACTTTTGGTCTAGGCCAAGGCTAATTTGGCTGGCACAGTGGTTCAGGTTTGGGACTGGAATTAAATGAGATGCTTAGAGAAAATATATCATTTAACAAAAGAAAGTTTATGATGCTGAGCAAGATGACCAGAATCAGAAAAACATTATACACCCTAACAGCAACATGGGGATGATGTTCAACCTTGAAGGACTTGCTCATTCTATCAGTGCAACAATCAGGGACAATTTTGGTGTATCTGCAATGGAGAATACCATCTGTATCCAGAGACAGAATTGTGGAGTTTGAACAAAGGCCAAAGACTATTACCTTAAATTTAGAAAAAAAAACACACATTATCTTATTATGTAATTTTGCTATCTCTTATACTTTATTTTTCTTCCTTAAGGATATGATTTCTCTGTCATCACATTCAACTGAGATCGATGTATGCCATGGAAACAATGTAAAGACTAACAGACTGCCTTCTGTGGGGGGTGGGGGGAGGGAAGCAAGAATGGGGAGGAAATTGTAAAACTCAAAATAAATATAATCTTTCAAAAAAAAGAAAGTTTACTTTAACAATAGCATGGAAAAGATATTTTTTAAAAAATACAGCATTGGTTTAGGTGGAAGAAACTCTCCTTTCTCCATGTATTTATGTACTTAGATGATTTCTATGGAAACTGGGTTAGGAAGAACTCCCAACTTCCTTTGCACTGAACTTACATAGTTAAATAACCAGGAATTTATGTCAATGGTTCCTTGACTAACTAAATCTTGAGGATACTTTCATTGCCCTATAGGGATTAAACTAGATAAGTTTGAGTAGAAGTTTCTTCTTTCTCACCCTTAAATTTCCTTCTAAAGCTTTCTCCAAATTTCTATATTTCTATTAAGAGTATCACTATATTTCTAGTCTCCCAGGTGTGGAATGAAAGAGTCATCCGAGATCCACTCTCCCTCTATTTCCATATCCAAATAATTGTCAGTCTTGTCCATTCTACCTTTATAACATCTCATTCTCTCTTCCCTCTCTCCACTCATAGATATCATGTGTGCTAGGATCTCAATTACTAAGCCTCCCCTTCAGCCCCAACATACACACTTTCCTATACAAAGTGTAAAAGCACTTGTTGCCACCAAGGAGTCACCATGTAGATATCTTTCCCTAAAAGGTATTTTCCCCTAAAAGGTAAGGAAGTTTTTCCCCAAGTTTTGATTGTCCCAGGAAGATAAGACTCAAGATATGCCACTTTTGGCACAGTTTTCTGATGGCTTCAGCTCATGTTGATGTGGCTTCCTGGTCACATAAGGGCAAAAAGGTCCACCCATTTGGAGTAGAATCCCTTCAGAGTTGGCCGAAGTCCCAAGGCTGTGGAAATCATCACACCCTGCTCTGCCTACCTTTCCATAGGAAGCCTGGGACTGCTAGTTAATCAAGCTGAGAGCTATGTTCTTGTTTATCCTTTCTGTGCAAAGGCTAAGTAAATCTCCTTTTGTAACTGTGGAATTACTCCGAGTGTTTCAGTTCCTTCCAATATTGGCTCCCGGTCCACAGTAAATAAACATTAAGTTCTAGGATGGACCAGCACGGTGCTAAGTGCTGAGGATACAAAGAAAAGACAGTCCCTGCCCTCAAGGAGTTCACAGTCTAATGAGGAGGGAGATAAGTAAAGAATGATGTACAGCTCCCGCCTGCAGCCGCTCCAGCTTCCCCTCTCGCTTTGGCAGCCGGAGCGGCCGGAGCGGCCGGAGTGGCCGGCCGGAGTGGCCGTGGGTCAGGCGGAGCGTCTGTGGGTGGGTCCCGGCCGTGGGGGAGGGCGGCTGCCATGGCACTGTCGCGGGGACTGCCCCGGGAGCTGGCCGTGGCCGGACGCCGCGTCCCGGTGGTCGGCGCGGGAGGCATCGGCTGTGAGCTCCTCAAGAACCTGGTGCTGAGCGGCTTCGCGCACATCCACCTGATTGATTTGGATACCGTTGATGTCAGCAACCTCAACAGGCAGTTTTTGTTTCAAAAGAAACATGTTGGAAGGTCGAAGGCACAGGTTGCTAAGGAAAGTGTATTGCAGTTTTACCCAGACGCTAATATTATAGCCTACCACATCATGAACCCCGATTATAATGTGGAATTCTTTCGGTAGTTTACATTGGTCATGAATGCTTTGGATAACAGAGCTGCAAGGAACCATGTGAATAGGATGTGTCTGGCTGCTGATGTTCCTCTTATAGAGAGTGGAACTGCTGGCTATCTTGGACAAGTAACAGTTATCAAAAAGGGTATGACAGAATGTTATGAATGTCATCCTAAACCAACCCAGAAAACTTTCCCTGGATGTACAATTCGTAATACACCTTCAGAACCTATCCACTGTATCGTATGGGCAAAATATTTGTTCAACCAGTTATTTGGGGAAGAAGATGCTGATCAGGAAGTATCCCCTGATAGAGCTGATCCTGAAGCTGCCTGGGAACCAGCAGAAGCTGAAGCCAGAGCAAGAGCATCTAATGATGATGGTGATATCAAATGTATTTCTACTAAAGAATGGGCTAAATCAACTGGATATGATCCTGTTAAACTGTTCACCAAGCTTTTCAAGGATGATATCAGATATTTATTGACCATGGATAAACTGTGGAGGAAAAGGAAGCCTCCTGTGCCATTAGATTGGACTGAAGTGCAAAATCGAGAAATAAATGTAGCAGATCAATAAAATGAGTCCATGTTAGGTTTAAAAGATCAACAGGTTCTGGATGTCAAGAGCTATGCACATCTGTTTTCAAAGAGTATTGAAACCTTGAGAGTTCATCTTGCTGAAAAAGGTGATGGAGCTGAACTCATATGGGACAAGGATGATCCATCAGCAATGGATTTTGTTACATCTGCAGCAAACCTCAGGATGCATATTTTCAGTATGAATATGAAGAGCAGATTTGATATCAAATCTATGGCTGGAAATATCATTCCTGCAATAGCTACTACTAATACGGTGATTGCTGGGCTGATAGTCCTGGAAGGTTTGAAAATTTTATCAGGAAAAATAGATCAATGTAGAACGATCTTTTTGAACAAGCAGCCAAATCCAAGAAAGAAACTACTTGTGCCTTGTGCATTGGATCCTCCCAATCCTAATTGTTATGTTTGTGCCAGCAAGCCTGAGGTAACAGTGAAATTGAATGTCCACAAAGTCACAGTCCTTACATTACAGGATAAGATAGTGAAAGAAAAATTTGCTATGGTAGCACCAGATATACAGATTGAAGATGGCAAAGGAACCATTCTCATATCTTCAGAAGAGGGAGAAACAGAGGCTAATAATCATAAGAAGTTGTCAGAATTTGGAATAAAAAATGGCAGCAGGCTTCAAGCAGATGATTTTCTGCAGGATTATACATTATTGATCAATGTCCTCCATAGTGATGATCTAGAAAAAGATGTGGAATTTGAAGTTGTTGGAGATGCCCCTGAAAAAATGGGGCCAAAACCAGCAGAACAGACATCTAAAAACATCAGTAATGGCAGTGATGATGGGGCACAGCCATCCACATCAACAGCTCAAGATCAAGATGATGTGCTGATCGTTGATTCTGATGAAGAAGGCCCTTCAAGTAATGCTGATGTCACTGAGGAAGATTCAGCCCAAAAGAGAAAGTTAGATGATAAAGAACATGTCAACTCAAAGAGGCCACCTACAGAACAGTCTGAGGAGCTAGATGACATTATAGCATTAGACTGAATGAAAATAAACTTCATCATTTTATTACTGTCTTATGTAATCTGGGCATTTGTGTTAAATGGCCAGAACTAGACTATTTATGTCCTTTGTTCCAAAGGAAAATCACATCACTGACTTGACAATGAGTTTTTTTCCCTTGATAAAACATTCATTTGGATAGAACCATTAGAAATATTCCAGTATGCTATATTGAATGTAGTAGGACTTTAGTTTTAAACACTTGAAAAGAAGTATTTGCTTCAACAGTCATTAGATAAAATACAATACACGGTGCATGTTACAACTTTTTATGTAAATACCTTTAGGTATAATTCAGTAGTTAAAAATACTGTGGTTTAATAAAATTAATACTCTGGTTATAAATATTACACCTTTATTTTTGGCTAGTAAAAATACTTTAGCTCAGTTTTAATTTTTTTTTCACATCTTCTCCTAAACTGAGGTGGATTCAAAGATGCTTCAAGTGCTGTGTGTTGAAACTTGTTTTAAAATATCAACTGGCACTGTGTACATTACTGTAAAACAATGTTAATTTACTCAGTTTTTCAGCTTGTACTGCCTGGTATGTCAGCATCAGAAAATTTTTGTGTATTGTTATGGTTTCAGGTTATTTATATTTGATGTTTTGTAAAACTCAAATACTCCCATGCTGTACCTTTAAAGGACCAAATAAATATCTGAATACTTGCTAAAAAAAAAAAGAATTATTTACAATTATGTATGTGTATGTATTGTTAACCATAATTTTCTTAGACTTAAAATGAAATAACAAAGTTAGTTTTATAAATGAAGCTTTACTCTCTAGGATCTTACCAAAAACCCACGAGTGGATGGTATCCTTACAAATGCCAACCCTGATACAAAATTCAGGGGGCATTTTTACAGAAAGAACAAAGAATAATAAAAACTTGAGTTAAGTAACCAATGAGATTTCCCATAGATGACATGGTTTTACAATATGATTCTCTCATATCTTATATCTTTAAAATTCCTATTGTCAAGAATTCCACTTAAGCTGGACAGTAAATGTTTACAAATAACAACAACATTGCTCTCTTCTCGTCCTTATCTTGAGATTGGTTGATTGTGATAAGTGATTAGGTTTCATATTAGTAATGGAAAACTGAGGAAAGTAGTTTATATCTTACAGAGAAATAGCTAGGGAAGATGAGGAAAGACCTAATGAGGTAGAATCTGAGGAATGTGGGCCTAAAAGCTAATTTACATCTTGCTGGGAGCCAGGGGAATCTCCCTCTAGAGAGAGAAAGGGGTTAAATTGGAAGCAATCAAAATAACCAACAAGAGAAAGGCATTATATTTAAGAGACTTTGGGAAAGAGTTCCTAAAGAAGGTGGGATTTTAGTTGAGACTTGAAAGAAGCCAAGGAAGCCAAGAGACAGGGATGAGTAAGCTGAATACTCCAGTCATGGACAGCCAAAGAACGGGAAATAAGAGTATCTTGGTTGAGGATCAACAAGGAAATCAGTGTCTGGATTGAAGAATGAGGAGGGAAAGAGGGAGACTTGGAAAAGGCCTCATTTGGAATTTTGTTCTTTGGTGTAATGAATGCAATTGAACATTGCTGCACTGTGAGGAATGATGACTATGAAGAATTCAGAGAAACATGAAAAATGTGTGCAATGAGGAGTGACAGAAGCAAAATAAAAGATAAATATGTATGACTAAAATGTTTCAAAACAAACAAAAACAAAACCCAATGCTGAAACTAATTCTAGTAAATATAGTGGTCAGTTCTAGTACAATACTATCCAAATTAAAGGACCTATACTATCCTCCTTTTTTATTAAACATCACTTAACTCTTTTTTAGGAACTATATGTTGTGGAGGATTTGTTGAAAAATGTTTGCTGTATCGAAACAAAATATGTAATAAATGTATAATTGTTACTGCTGGCTTCTACTGCCTGTGTGGAATCACTATTAGACCCAGGAAAGCAGGTGTGGAAAGAAAAATAAAGATTTATTAAAAGAAATTACAACATATAAGAAAATGATAGAAAAGTTAAGAAGAGTTTAAAGAGAAGACCATGTGAGTTGCTGATTGAACTGGTCAGGCCAGCTGACCAGAGTGTCAACAGGGATCTGGAAGGTAAAAGAGACAGAGCCCCTTTCTCCATCTCCTTACATTCTCCCTCAGAGTCCACGGGAGGGGTGGTGAGCTGGGAGTGACTCAAGTCCCGCATTGGAGATCTGACCTTTGGGGGAAGGTCTCTTTTGGGTGGTCTTGGATATTCTTCCAGTGCCTTTGCTCCCTGACCACCCCAACCAGAAGACAAGGCAATCCAGATCAGGATGAAGGTCGGGTCCTCAGGTGTGGCCTAAATTAGATGATAAAGGAAGAAGGAAGATTCCCTTAACAATGCAAAGAAAAGATTTACAAAGTTTGTCTCCAACTGAATCCAACACTCCATTTCTCTGTATCATAATAATTTATAAAATTATAAAAATGTATAATTAAAAAATTTAAAGAACAATCTTTGACCATAATAATAATAAAGAGTAGAAAAGAGAAGGTTCTCTGGCAGCTGACGATCATTATTCAAATGACTGAAGAAGAATTGGGACCCAAATCAAATTACTTCTATTCCTTATATTGAAATTTTGTGACATTAAAATCCAGGCTGCTTGTTCCATATAAAACCAGATGGCTAATAATAGGAAAAACTGGAGATTCATGCAAAGGGGAGGGGCGGGCCTGTCAAAATGATCATTTATGCTTCTTTCTTAAAGAAAGAAAACTTAAATTCTTACAAAAAGAAGGCTAAATTCAACACTGTAACACTATATTGCCAAGATAACAAATGTAGGAATATCCTGTAATCCATGACTCACTCTTCAATCTGGTGACCTTTTCTTTCTGCATTACTGAGAATATTTTGTTGACATTTTTTAAATGTTAAGAGATGAACATGGGCTCAAAAAAGTGACCATTTAACAAGCACATTTCTTTAAGGAGAATCTATGTGAAGATAACATTAAACTGTGACAGATGAGTTATTGGATTATCAGTTAGGGTACATTTTATATGAAATCTTTTATATGAAATCTTTCCTGAATTCCCCTGCTCCAACTTCTATTGCTCTTTCTCCCAAACCATCTTGAACTTAACTGCTTTATTTTTATTCTCTTTACATTCATTTTGTATGTTTTAATAAATGTACTATCTTCCCCATTAGAATAGAAATGCCTGGAAAGTAATGAATTTTTGGCTCTTATTTGCAGTGACCCTGGGCAATAGACTTTTTAGCTGTATAACCCTGTTTGACAAGTTCACTCATCTATAAAATGAACTGGAGAAGGAAACAATGAACCACTCCAGGATCTTTGCCAAAAAAATCCCAAATAGGATCATGGACGATCTGAAGCAACTGAACAGCAATACAACACTCTCAGGCCTTGTGTTATGGATGTAAGGAAGTTAGAACTAACATCTAATTTCACATTCTTGTCTAGAGCAAAATAGAGCATGAAAAATATAAAGAGAAAAATATAAAATATCAAAATGGACAAATCAGGAAATAAACTGTTTAAAAATCTTTTTTTCAAAAAGAAGTTGAACAAATTGTAAATGAGCTGTCATAATAAAAAAATCACTGACAAATTATATCAAATTGGGCAAAGAACAAATAATTCTCTTATGTGATATAAACTGTTTTCATGATAACTCTTTGTCTAATTCTATGAGACAAATGCTAGCCAAAGCAGGGAAGAGACTAAAGATTGATGTGATTAAGTCCTAGTTAAAATCCCATCCTTCTAGAGAAAGCCCTTCTAATTCCTCTTAATTCAGGTTACTTTGTTATTTTCTTTGTTATTTCCTATTTATCCTGTATATAACTTATTTTTTTTAATTTTTATTTATTTATTTGCCCTAGGTCACACAGCTAGGCAATTATTAAGTGTCTGAGGCTGGATTTGAACTCAGGTCTTCCTGTCTCCAGGACTAGGTGTGTCACCTAGCTGCACTCATATAACTTGTTTTTATATAGTTGTTTGCATATTGTCTCCCTATAAGATTGTGAGCAAAGTACTAATGCTATTCCCCTATGGAAGAAACTGGAGAACATGCTTCTGGGAGAGTTGTGATGATGCATTAATGGACATACCTCAGAGAAACTTTGGAGCAAGGATAAACATTATGTAACTGGTTCCAGTCTGTTAACCATGTGGTGAATACCATCTTCTTTAAAGGGTTGCAATTGTGGAATCAGAACTAAGGCAACTCCAGAAAACTTTAGTTAAGAAAAATCTGCTCTTGTTTTGACTCTTTCCCTGGCAGCATCTGGTGAGAGACAATGCTATAAGGGCACCTTGGAACTTCTCTGTAGGATAGCTATATAATGATTTCATGAATACAGTTATATGGACACCTCAGCACACTTTAAAATTTTTAGGCAAAGCTTAATCTGGAGGCTTCAATCTTGCGAGTTTTACAAGGTTAGGAAAATGAACCAATTTCCTGAGCATCTGGTGGGATCAATATTATATGGAAACTGAGTAAGGTATAAACTCACTCTTTTCAAAGACCAAGTTAATACAGAAGAGAATGCCTCTTGGCTCACTGGAGGGGAAAATGTTTGTACTTTAGTTCTTACTATATCTTTTAAATAAATATACCTTGATAAAAGTCAATTGATACTTATTGATTAAATAGAATTGGAATATAAGTCACTGTACCCCAATCATTGGGAGAAACAGAACCATGGAATAGGGGCTCAAGTTGATAGTGCTGGAGAAGAAACAGTACCCTGAGAATCCCGAGAGGAACATATAGCAGTGTGACTCTAGGTTAGTAAACCCAAAATATGCTCATTAAAATAATATAGAAGTATGAAACTTCTGTATAATCTATGAATCTTTGACCTCTCTCGTTTCTTGCTCCTGATCCATACTTTTCCATATATTTTCCCCTAACCTTTTTTCCAATTTTTGCATTGAAGTTCTTACTTGAGGTCATTCACTCAGATATGGTGATTTGATTTGGAAGATTTTTATCAAATTCTTCACAGATGTTTTACTAACCCTATGTCCTCAGTAACTGATTTTATAAAAGTTATAATTATTTTCATAGTAGTTTTTTCAAATACATATTATAATTACAGCAGTATACCTAATCAATCAATCAATAAACATTTATTAGGTACCTATATATGTCAAACACTGTGGTGATCACAAGTACCATAAAATAGTAATTCTTTTAGCTTTTGGATAAACAATAATTTCCATGCCACCAGCTCTTTGTTTCTTTCTCTAAAGAGTACCTGTGACTCATCTTTCCATTTCATTGCAGTTTTCTTTTTTTCCTAGTTTTGTTTGTAGCAAAGATGTCAAAACTGATGATTCAGCTTTTCTAACAATATGTTTTTTCATGAATCATCTAGAAAAGGAGTTCCCATTTAAAGACCAACAGGGGAGACAGCAAGGGAGGAAAATTTAGTTTAGCATGTTCTATGTACAGGCACTGTGTTGAGTACTTTACAAATATTATCTCATTCACACTTACCGGATTGGCTAAAACAACAGAAAAGGTAAATGATACCTGCTGGAGAGAATATGTGAAAATAGATACACTAATGCACTGTTGGTGGCACTGTGAACTAGTCCAAACATTCTGGAGAAAAATTGGGAACTATGCCCAAAATGCTATTAAATTATTTATACCCTTTCACTCGGCAATAGATCTATATTCCAAAGAGATCAAGGGAAAAAAGAAAAGAACCCATAAATACAAAAATATTTTTAGTAAAGTGATCTAAGCATACCAGATCTAAATTATATGATAAAGCATCAGTCATTAAAACTATTTGGTACTGGCTAAGAAATAGAATGATGGATCAGTGGAATAGATTTAGGTGTAAAAGAGACAGCATGAAATGATTATAATAATCTCCTGTTTGATAGACCCAGAGAGTCCAGTTTCTTGGATAAGAACTCACTCCAATAAAAATGGCTGGGAAAACTGAATGATAGTATGGCAGAAACTAGGCGTAGACCTACATCTCATACCTTACACCAAGATAAGGTCAACATGGGTACAGGATTTAGACATAAAGGGTGATACTCTAAACCAATTAGGAGAACAAGAAATGGTTTATCTGTCTGATTTATGGAAAGGGAGGAGTTTATGACCAAAGAAGAGAGACAGAGAAAATTGTAAAAGACAAAAATGGATAATTTCAATTACATTAAATTGAAAAGTTTTCCCACAAATAAAACCAATGCAGTCGAGATCACAAGGAATGTAGTAAGCTGGGAAACAATTTTTACAATTAGTGTTTCTGGCAAAGGACTAATTTCTAAAATATATAGAGAATTGAGTGAAAATTTTTAAGACTACAAGTCATTCCCCAATTGAAAAATGGTCAAAGATATGAAAAGTCAATTCTCAGATGAAAGAAATTAAAGTTACTTATATCATATGAAAAAAATGCTATAAATCATTATTGATTAGAGAAATGCAAATTAAAAAACTCAGGTACCATATCATACCTATCAGATTGATCAATATGACTAAAAAGGAAAATGACCAATGTTGCAGGGGATGTGGGAAACTGGAACACTAAAGCATTGTTGGTGGAGTAGTGAACTGATCCAATCTTTCTGGAAAGCAATTTGGAATTATGCCCAAAAGGCAGTAAAACCATGTATACCCTTTGATCCAGCAATACCACTACTAGATCTGTATCCCAAAGAGATCACAAAAAAGGATAAAAAACCCAAATGTCCAAAAAATATTTTTAGCAGCTCTTTTTATTGTAGCAAATAATTGGGAATTGAAGAGATGCCTATCATTTGGGGAATGGCTGAAAAAAAATTGTGGTATATGTAATGTGATGGAACACTATTGTCCTATGAGAAATTATGAGGGATGGGACTTCAAAAGAGCCTGAAAAGACTTGTATGTACTGATGCTGAGTGACATGAGCAGAATCAGAAGAATATTATATACACTAACAGCAATATGGGATGATGATCAACTACGATGGACTTAAGAACAATAGTCAAAGACAGAGTACTAAAAGACTTATGATGGAGAATACTACCATATGCAGAGAAGTAACTGAGGAGTTTAAATGCAGACCAAGTTTAATTTAATTCAATTTTTTAAAAAAAGTTTTCTTATGAATTATGTTGCCTTTTCTAATTTTTTTCTTCTATTTTGATGTGATTCTTCTTTCACAATATGAATAAAATAGATCTGTGTTTTGCATGGTTATAGATGTGGAGCCTTTATTACATTGCTTTCTGTCAAGGGGAGAAGGAAGGAAAGGAGAGAGAAACAAAAATTAAAAAAAGTTTGTTGAAAACTATGACAGGTAGTTGGAAAAATAAATAATTAAATGAAGAAAAACTATAATAAAAACATTTATAGCAACTCTGTGATGGCAAGAATTAGGTACTAAGAGGATATACTCCATCAATTGGGAAATGGCTGAACAAGTTATGGTATATGAGTTTGATGAAATATTGTTATGCTATAAGAAATGATGAAGGAGATGGTCTCAGAAAATTCTGGGAAAATTTATATGACCTAATGCAAGTGAAGTGAACTGAACTAGAGAAAAATGTTCATGGTAACAGCAATATTATATAGATACATTGATATATTGATACATTTCCCCTCCAATAGACTAATGATCAAAAATGTTATACATCTCCACATAGAGAACTGATAGACTCAGAATGCAGATTGAAGCATTTTTTTCATTCTCTATTTTTCGTGTTTTAAAAAAAAGCATGGCTAATGCAGAATATGTTTCAACAGAAGGAATGGAAAGAATTATATGAACTGATGCAAACTGAAGTGGGCAGAACCAGGAGAAAAATTTACATAATAACAGCAATATTGTAAAGATAATCAACTCTGAAAGACTTAGTAGCTCTAAATAATACAATAACCCATCACAATTCCAAAAAATTCATGACAAAAAATGCTACCCACTTCCAGCTAGAGAATGAATGGACTCAAATTGAATTTTTCCCTTCTTTTTTTCTTTTTCTTCTTCTTTTCCTTCTTCCTCATCCTCCTAATCTGGAAGTCTGTTTTGCATGACTTCATATTCATAATGGTTTTCTTTTTTCTTGCCTTCTCAACTGGAAGGAGAAAGCTTAGGAAGAAGAGAATTTGGAATTGAAAAATAGAATATAATTAATAAACAAATATTATCTCACTGACCCTCAGCAACAATCTAATAGTAAAATTAAAGTTGTTGATCATTTAACAACTTCATAATGCTTACTTTAATTTATAGATTCAGAGCCACAGCTATCAAACTACAAAAGGCTGACTTTTTATAACTAGGAAAAATAGTAACAAAAGGAACAAATTTTCAAGAATCTCAAGAGAAATAATTTTAAAAGATTAATAAGGAAAAAGAATCAGCAGTATCAGATCTCAATCTATACTACAATGCAGAATCATCAAAATTGTTTGGTCCTGTTGATCAGTGGAAACAATTAGATATTGAAGAACAAGTTGCATACAAGCTAGGTAGTATTGCAGTGTGCAGTAAGTTCAAAGACTAACTGGTGAGGCCAGAGCCCTCTAACAATAGAAACTACAAGGAAAACTTGAAAGCAGTCTGGAAGACATTAGTTTTGAAACATTCCCCCCCCCCCCCATTCTATCCCAGGATACTTTCCCTTTTCTCTTCTAAAGAGGCATTCTATATAACAAATAATAGCTTAAAAAAAAGAAAAAGAAGAAGAATGGGGTGGGAAATAGGTAAAACTGATCAATATATCAAACAAATCTGAAAATATATATTATGTTCCAACCTATAGACATCTCATCTCTGCAAAGAAGTGGGCTCCACCCAGGACATGCTCATCAGCAGGAAACTCATCACCTTAGAGATTGCTTCAGTTTTGGTACATCTCTCGTCTCTGCCCCTCTGATTGGGGAGCTGGAGGGTAAGCAAATAATTCTCCCTTAAAGAGATTTTAGAAGCACAGACAACCTTCTTCCTCACCAGCTGCTCTGCTTATCAACTCCACTATTATTAACCCTCACCCAGAGGTATCCCATGCTCTACCTCCCCCCCCAACTACTTTTCATCTTCCTTTTGTCCCCCCCATTAGATTGTTAAGGTTCTTGAGAGTCACCACTGAAACTTTTTTCTTGTTTGTATCCCCAGTGCTTATCAAGTAATTGTCACATAGTAGACACCTAATAAATGTTTATTTTATCACATTATAATGTATTTCTGTGAAACATATGATCTGTTTGTCTTCTAATTTTTATACTGATGTTTATAATGTCACATTATATATATATATATATATATATACATATATTTATTTATTAAATTTTCTATGGAATATTGTATTAGGTTTTAGTGTAAATAATTTTTACCACATGCTTTCCAGTTTTCCCAGCAGTTTTTATCAAATAGGGAATTCTTTCCTAAGTAATGTTTTTTTCTTGTTTATCCAATATTGGATTTTGCATGCAATTGTTCCTGGTTCTCTTTAACCTAGACTGTTTCATTAATCTATTTTTAAATTAATTTTTTAACTTAAATTTTTAAAACTAAATTAATACCAAATACTTTTGATGAACTACAAAATAGTTTGAGGTCTGGAAGTGCAATCTCCCCTTTATTCTTAAATTTTTTCCATTATTTATCTTAATATTTTAGACTTTTGTTTCTCCATATGAATTTTGACATTATTTTATCAACTTCTATAGTGTATACTTTTGATAGTTTAATTACTATATTATTAAACTATAAATTAACTTTGGCAGTATTACCATTTTTATCTTATTGACATGATACAACCATGAACATTCTTAAAGCTATTTACATTGTTCATTATTTGTTTAAGGAAAACATTGTAATCAAATTTATTCAAGTATTTTTTGAATTTTGGGAGTTTGAACTCAAAATATTTCATGCATTTTGTAGCTTTTTGGAATGGAATTTCTCTTTCAGTTACTGCCTCTTGGATTTTTGTTATTTCAACAGGTAGAGATGTGGAGAAAATGTATTAGATATCTAAAAGATGATCTGCATGAATACACTTCTTTGAGAGAGAACCAGATGAGATTGGGGAATAACTGGGAGTTCAATTTTACTAGAACAGAAGAGCTTGTAGGGAGAAAAAATGGGTGATTGAAAAAGTATTTACCTAAGAAAATGTTTGCTATTTTTTCAAGGAACTGTGCCTAAATGCAATTCTCTTCCCTTTATAGCTATTCCAAATTTTAATTCCTTAATTCCTTGGCCTTAGACTTTGTTTTTCCTTGCCTAGCTTCTGTATTCTTCATGGAATTGTTCCTTCTTCTAAACAATTTCTATGGATTGTCTAGTAAATCTTCCCCTCTTCTTTTTATGGTTGTCACTAATTCTTAGAAATGTCAATTCTTGTAGGAGATAAATAGAATAGAAATCTTGTACCTTTGTAGAAATTTTCTTGTATCCCTGATTTTGTGGATCGTTTATACTCCCTCCCTTCCTATTACTATTCTCTTTCCTATTTGCCTTAAAATCTTTTGGGGGGGGGGGGTTCATAGTATCCCACCCTTCTAGATATCAATTGTCCCCAGGAGCTTTGATTTCCCTTGTCCTGGGGCAGGAGATTTTCCATATTCTCTCAGAAGTACTGACCATTCTAAGCATCAAATCACTAACATTTATACCCATAAAAAAGTCTTTATCTCTCCATCTCCAACTAAAGAATATATCTGTCCCACATCAGTGTGTTCTTTCTTGATCCATTCCTGACTTTCTTGGTTTCAAATCCATGTCTTTTCTTCTTTATTTCTAGTCTTCTAATGTTATTGGTTGCATGACAATTCACTGAGCTTTATTTTCTTGAGGAAGCTGTTTAGTGATATAAACTTTACCTTAATGATTGTTTTAGTTGAATGACAAAAATGACAGTCATTTTTTTCATGAAATTATCTATCATTTCCATGCTTTTTTCTTTGATTAGAATTAAATTATTTTGTGTCCACTGAAGCTTGTTTCCTTTCTACAAAGTCATTTTATTGATTATAATTTTTGTTACACTGTGGTCAGTAAAGGATGCATTTAATATTTCTTCTTTTCTGTGGTGGCATGTACAGCTCAGAAATATATATATATATATATATATATCTTGCTTTTCTTATTTAGTAATCACCAGAGGTATATAATTTCTAAATTTTATAAAATATTATTCAGTACTTTAACTTTTTCTTCTTTATCTTTTTGTTAGATTTTTTTAGATATGAAAGGGGCATATTGAATTCTTCAACTATCATAATTTTGCTATTTATCCCTATTTTTAAATTAACTTTAAATGGTTATATATTCTATGACATTGGTGCATATAAAGTTAGTATTACTTCATTAGCTCTGGAACTTTTAAATATAAAATATTTTCCCTTTTTATATCATTTATGCATGTTTATTTTCCCCCATGCTTTGTCTAAGATCATTAATCCTACCTCTGCTATTCTGAGTTTTCCTGACACTTTAAAAATTTTGCTCCAACTCCACATTTTAACTCCATGTAAATATTTATATTTCAGGTATGGTTCTTATGAACAATATACTGCAAAAAGAGTGTTGTTGATAATATCATGTTAAAGTTGATGCATATTTTATAATAATGGTGTATGTAGCAGAATCAGTTTTATTTGCATTCCTCTTTTTCCTCTCCTTTGTATATGAAAATGTTCATTTTTGGTGAATATAAACTTGATAAGATGTTTTTTTATCATTAAGATATCATTAATTTATCAAAAGGATAAAATAAAAACCAAAAAAAGCTTTATAATGTTGTATTCTGCTCTCTAATCCATTTTGATATGCCACTACAAATCATATTCATAGTTGATTGTTTGATTTCATTCTAACATAACCTCTTATTCATTTTCCTTTCTTTGCCCTTTCCCTCTTCACAAAGAAAAAGACATTTTACGACAAGGAAAGTAGGGGCAGCTAGGTGGCACAGTGGACAGAGTCCTGGAGTCAGGCAGAATTGAGTTCAATCTGGCCTCAGACACTTAATAATTACCTAGCTGTGTGGTCTTGGACAAGCTGCTTAGCCACAGTGCCTTGCAAAAAGAAATAAAAAGTATTCAATACTTACCACCATTTTGGAAAATGTATGAGACATGAACAGTAACAGACTAGGGAAAATTGAGTGGTTGGTATATTTATTCCTAAATATACGAAAGGCATCCTTATATTTATGTATTTATTTTATTTATGATTTTTTATATATATATATATGTAATCTCTCCTGAAAAAATTATAATCTACTTGACATCAGAGAATGTTTTACCTATGCATCCTGTATCTAATATATTGCCTTGCATATAGTGAGTGTGTAGTTGATTGTTAGATTGAATATTGTGTAGTAGATGGTGCTTGACAAATAATTCAATGTTTAGGATAAAGAGGAAGAACAAAAAAAGAAGAAAAAATAAATTAAGCTTTTAAGTCTGGGTGGAAGAGAAAGATATGATCTTCTCTTCATGTGAAAAAAGAAGAAATTAGACTATATGACCCACATATTCCTTTTGGAGGTACTGTCATCTTTGGGGAGGAGCAAATTTTAGGGCAAAGATGTTGAATTAAATTTTGGGCATATTGTTAAATACCAGCAGGCAACTGGAAATATGGGATTGGACTTCACAACAAACATCACTGTTGAGTATACATGCATGCAGATATATGTATGTTGACATACACATACATATGATTATAGGAGTTGTGCATCCATGTATACACAATATATCTGAATGTATGCCTCTGTATAGAGGTGATAATTGGAGTTAGAAGCATGGATATAATGAGCAGCCTCAGGAGAGGAGAACTGAGGCTACAGGATGTAGCCTGGGGCATAGTTACATGTGGGAGTCAAAAGAAGAAAGATGAACCATCCAAGGAGACTGATGACTGTGGTAGGAGGAGAACCAGGGAATAAGTATTATAGAAACCACAGCAGGGAATCAAAAAGGAAAGGGTGGAGTGGACACCAGTGGCAGACTTGTAAGAGTTCATGAGGGTTTCTATTATTTACTCTTCCCAAGAAGAAAAGTATTATTAACCAATATTATTTGAGTCCATGAACAGGTAAACAATTTTTGTGACAACAATCTCACATCTGATTCTTTTGCACCCTAGAATAAATATTGAGGTGTTAACTACTTCCAAACAAGGGCCAAATGTTTTGAAAGAATACAGATGGATCTACTTTATTTATAGAGTCAGAAGAGTCATCTTATACCTCAATTTTTAAAAAATTCTTTTGTATATAATACTATGTACTTGAAACAAGTTCATTTCTCTAATATCAACACTTTTCTGGTGCTATTGTGTGGTTGTAAATCAAGACTGAGGATCATCCCAAAATCAAGGCTTATATTGGAAGATAGGTTGCAACATGTTACAAACCAGAAGTTATGGGGGTGGCTAGGTGGCATAGTGGTTAAAGCACTGGCCTTGGAGTCAGGAGTACCTAGGTTCAAATCTGGTCTTGTGTGGCCTTGGGCAAGCCACTTAACCCCATTTGCTTTGCAAAAAGATAAAAAACAAGCAAACAAAAAAACAAAATAAGAAGTTATGTCATGCAAAGGATGTCATCAGAAAGTGTATGCACAAAAACAGATGGGCTTAACACTTGGTGTTAAGAAAAACTACGGCTTAGCCCACATTCTCAACTAGTTTCCTTGTGTCACATATGTACTCTCTATGACAAATTTGTGGGAGAATATGAATGAAAGTCACATGACAGATGGGCAGGCATGGATGGATTATGCTTGAAAATGTTGGAGGAAATCCCCAGACCTATGAAATCACAGGTTCTTTCGATTATTTGAGTGTGTGGATGCAATATACTTTTCCTAGAAATGACTTCTTAACATTTTTCTCTACTTTCTACTAGTTTCTTCGGGAAGTTAGAATTTTGTCCAAAATGTATAATCTTGAGAAAGTAACTTTCCATGTGAATTATATAGCTTATATGGACAAAAAAAAATTTAACAATCTAAAAATTCACCCCTTGTCAATGCCAAGTCAGGTCTTTGATCTCTCCTCTGACCCCCTCATACCACATCTTCACGTTTCTCTCAACCTATGACAAACCAAAGTTACGTAGCTTTATGAATGATTATTGGAAGTTCAGAATTGGAAGGGTGACATCAATTTGCAAATTCTTACTGACTTAGAAACACTTTCTACTATTTTATTGTGGGTGATTTGAGAAAAAACATTTTAAATATACTTCGTGAGCTAATGCCATTATTATTTTACATGTCTCTCTTATTGAAGCTCCTTTCCTCCCTTCCCAGGAAAAAGTCTAAATATTTTCCAGTTTAGTGGGTGAGATTGGTGCTGACTTACAAATTTGAATTAGAGTCACTTCCTCTTTTCAAAATCTTTCCCAGACTGAATTTTTACTTTTAAACAATAGGAAATGACAAGCTCTATTTTCCTTTTCTTTAAAGAATTTGATACATGGAGTCATGGGTTTTAAACATAGAAAGTATGGTGAACTAATAAGTATTAGCAATAGGAAGTGACATTTTTCCTCCTTTTGTCCTGTTGAATCACACCAGGCAACACTTATAATTTTGGATCAGGAAGGCTGAATTTTCACCTAAAAAAAAAATTTCCTGATTGAACTCTTTGTTGGAGCAAAGGATGTAGGATTAGGTCTGAAATACTTTTTTTAGCAAAAAAAATCTAGAAGGCTATTTCCAAGAGGTTTGCTAATCATTAGGATTTATGAATTTGACATTAGTAAAAGATTGCATTTTTAAAATGCCCATAAGACTCTAAAATAAATTTTTTCTAACAATGTCAATTTCAGTTTTTCTAGCTGAGTTGAATTGAATGAAGATATTTCAAAGGTCAAACTTGAAGAAGCACAGCCAAGTTGTCTGGTCCTCTCATGCTAAGTCACTCAGGATGAGCAGACATGGAAGGGTTGCAAGTCCCCATCATATCATTGAAGGGAATGTCCATATGGCTGACACTGCCAGTCTATTGAAGCAGTGGAGTACTGCAATAATTCAAAAGCATTATTAACATTATTTAGTATCATTATTAGTAACTTTTAAAATTCCTCCTCTTTTTTCCTTTAAAAGATTACTGTGGGGGCAGCTAGGTGGCGCAGTGGATAAAGCACCAGCCTTGTAGTCAGGAGTACCTGGGTTCAAATCCAGTCTCAGACACTTAATAATTACCTAGCTGTGCGGCCACTGGCAAGCCACTTAATCCCGTTTGCCTTGCAAAAAACCTAAAAAAAAAAAAAAAAGATTACTGTGACATTTAGTTGTCAGCTTCTTGGATTCTTGTAAAACTCATGTCTAAGTGTGGACTCATTGCCTTATGTCTTCCGGTAAAATTCTATCTTCTGCAAAAACACCTTAATTCTATTAACCAATTAATAGATTTACTAATTAATATATAATACATTAAATATTATTGTAATATATATTAAAGTAGTAGATTTGTTAATAGAATTAATTTTATGCCTTTCCTCTATTAACTTCAATATATCTTGAGTGATTCTTTTTTTGTTCATAGTTGTCTTCATGTTGTTTCTTCCTTTAGATAGTGAGCTCCTTGAAGGGCAGGGTCTGTCTTTTGCATCCCCAGTGCTTAATACTATGTGTCTGGAACTCAGAAGGAGCTTAATAAATGCTTATTTACTGTCTTACAATTTTCTTTGCCATGTTTTAGATGGATCTCTGAGCTACAAAGGACACCTTGGCATGCTAATCACCCAACAGAGGGGTAAGTCTTGGCAGAAGGTGGAATTTCGAGTTTAAAATTCAGTGCTCATAGTGTAAGATTTCTGACTAGTGATAAGCTGCTTCTTTCAAGTGTTTGCAGCATCACTTCAAGCAACTTGACTATGTGACTGAAGAAAGTTCAGACCAATCTCTAAAAACTCTAGTCCTTTCTATCTCATCCAGGGCAGTATTATTTTATTATTTCTTCAGCAATTATTATATGAACAAAGGGGGTAATGTATTTTAGCAATATTCCTGCAACTTATCATTTTAAACTGAGGCCAGTTTTCTCTTCACCATACCAATCTCTCTCACTATACCAATGGTCTCTCATTTTTGCTCTTTTTTTTTTAAGGTTTTTGCAAGGCAAATGGGGTTAAGTGGCTTGCCAGTGGCCACACAGCTAGGTAATTATTAAGTGTCTGAGACTGGATTTGAACCCAGGTACGCCTGACTCCAGGGCTGGTGCTTTATCCACTATGCCACCTAGCCACCCCTCATTTTTGCTCTTACTGAAGACACTGGTTATTTTTGTTTTTCAAATTTGTACAACTTAGTAGGTTGGTTCAAATTGTTCAAAAAGATGCTCCTTAATACTATAGTGGCCTCAAAGGAGCAGTTATTTCTGGAGTTGTCCTTATGTCTATCCATAGCTTATACAATATGTTTTCCTATATGAACTTCACAAACCTAATACTACCATGGATAGATGCCTATGTTCATAATTAAAGGAATTACTAAATTAATTAAAGGAAATACTAAATTTCAGTTAAAGGCTAGTGAAAATAAAGCTGCAAGTTCACACATCCTCTGAAAACTATCCATGAGCTCTACATTAGGAACTTGTCCAAAAGAAGGTAAAACTATTAAATCCTAATACATTGGGTGTATTCTGGTGCATTCCCACTTAACTATACTTGAAAACACTGGGTTTTACAAAAAGAATTACCAACATTCAAACTAGACTTTCCACTGAAACCTATTTCTCACAAACATGGATTTAACAGAAGTTAAAACGCTGCTCCATCAAGTGCTGGCTTATGTCTTTGAGGCTTTATCAACAATTAGCTCAGAATCAAGCAGGTGGTCTCTTGTTGTGAAGGACCACATCAGTTGCATGAGGGATCATGCTGTGACTACCCTATCCCCTCTCCTTTGGGTATTTTCTCCCCCTGCCTTTGCATTGTGCCAGCTCCAACTCATTCAAATCTGTCTCTGTTGTTTTTCTTCTGGGCTTTCTGCCCACATAAACACATTCACGACAGGATGTTTAAAACCCTTTCATGACCAACAAAACCAAGCCTTTTTCTCTGATGCTAAATGAAATTCAAATATCACAAAATTTAAAGCATTGTCATTTCTAAACCAATGCTGACTGAGTTCTCATAATAGAGCTTCGAGGAGCAATAGGTACATCATCCAGATGCCTCTGCAGGGGGACTATAGGATTTTGATGATAAAAAGGAAATATGGGTTACAGTAAAGACTGCCATGGATGGTGGTGTTTCAACAATGGGATTTTTTCAGTGGGTAAGAAGAATACCATTTAATAAACACAATAACTGAGGGATAATCCTACAAATCTGGACCAGGAATCCCATCATCCCAATGAGATGCTAAGGATAAGAACTGGAAAGAAAGATAGATGATGGGAGTTGAAGATAAACTGTCACCTGCATCAGAACAGTGACAGATGGGCTCAACATTGCTTACAATGGAGAACAAACTGGGATTCAGAAAAAACTAGAAGGTGTTTAGCCAAGGGAAGCTGGGTGGTTAATAGATAGAGCATCGTTCCTGGAGTCAGGAAGTCTGAGGTCAAATCCAGCCTCACTTACTAGCTGTATGACCCTGGGCAAGTCAATGAATCCTGATTGCCTCCAAAAAAAAGTGTTATAGCTGCCCCTCCACTTTTCCCCATCTTATAACAAAGGAGTATCTTAGAATTGGATGAAAGGATTTTTAAATGGAAATATTAACTAAAAGTAGGATCCCTGGGATTTCATATAGTAGCATGCACTGCCTGCACCTCTTCCTCATCCCCTCTTCCACAGAAGCTAAGGTTGCACAGTTAGTCAGCTGTTATTTATTAAGAATCCGGAAGGTACTGTTTTTTCTAATTTTTGTTTTGTTTGGGTTTTTTTTTTTTGCAGTGTTAAAACTAAGTATAGAGGAACTGGATTTGCTGTAGGGTTTGGGCTTTCTACTAATTCTAAATAAAAGGGTTTTGAGGGGATGATTTTTAGACACACACAACTGTGGATACAGCATAAATTTCACCCACGACACCATGAATATGAACAGGCAGAATGTGTTTCTGCCAGCTTTCAGCCTCTATCAAATTAATGTTTGATTAGTTTTTTGCAGGCAGCATCAGGAGACACTGGTAGAGGAAGCAATATGGTGCCTTGGGAAAAGGACTGGATTGAGTGTCTGAGGATACTGGTTTGAATAATGACTCCTACTTTTGTGAATCCTTAACTACTCTGGGTCTTAATTTCCCCCATCAATAAAAAAAAATTCCCATCCTCCATAAGAGGATGTAGACCAGATGCTTATAAGACTTTCTAATATCAGCTTGACAGTCAAAGAAGCCTAGGGCAGATGCCTTGGCCTCAGGTCACACAACAGAGAGCTGGTGAGGTCTTTTCATCCCCTTGAGACCAGCTGCTGTGATAGATATGTGGGAAATACCAAATGTTTCCTTCTACCTGTCTGAGAAATGGTGCTTCACTCAGGCCCTCTAGAGCAGGAACTCCCCCTCTTCCATTTTCCCTCCACACTTAAACTGGAGTGATCATCTACCAGAACCTTCTCCTTGTTCCAGCAAATTTTATAATTAGGGAATAACAAAAGGAACTTTAGAACAGAGACCACCAATCTCATCAGTCTGATCTCTTCCTTTTTATATTTGAGCAAATAGACTTGCTGAGGTTATATATCAATTGTCACAGAGCTAGCTAAACTGGCCCATCACAGAATCATAGAAATGGAAAGGACTTCATAGGTTATCTGGTATATCCTAAAATTTAGACTTCTTCAGTCAACTAGCATTGTCAATTATCCATTATGTGTCAAGGTATTCTGCTAGTCCATGAGTAGTTAATGAAAAGAGAATTAGATGGTCCCCTCTAGGTGGTACAGTGGTTAGCACACTAGACCTGGGTTTGGGAAGACCTGAATTCACATTTGGTCTCAGATATTATTAACTGTGACCCTGAGCTATTCACTTAACCTGTGTCTGTCTCAGTTTCTTTATCTAAAAATGGGGATACCATTTTGTAGATAGGAGCATTGACACCCTCCCCCAGAGTTGTTCTGATAAAATGAAATAATTTGCAAAGCTGACAACACTTTATCAATTCATTATCACTATTTAAACACTGTATCTTAAACTATTATTAACTAATAGTAATTATGGATATGATTTATTATTATTATTATTATTATCATTATTATTATTATTATTAACCTCTTGTACACAAGGAGTCCTCTTACTTCTCCATCAACCCAGTACTGAAACCCAGGTCTCCTGACTCCTGGTGCAGAGCTCTTTGATCTTGCTTAATAGTCCATGACTCATCTCTGGTCATTGCTTATTCTGACCTTCTTTAATTGAGTTACTTCTCATTATTCCTGCTAGGATTATGGTAAGGACAATAACTTGATGTTCTGTTAAAAGAAGTACATGAGTTTTAAATAGAATTAGATGAAAGAGAATGATAAAATCTAATGTTGGCAAACACCTTATCTAAGTTTCTATTTATTGTCCTGGTTTCTTCATTGTCTTTTTAAGAGCAAGGATGTTTTGGGAGCTTCAGTATATAAGTAAGCACAATTAAGGAATACTTTTCCCTTTATCCTTTATTCTGGAATGTGCTTCATGGTACCAAATAATTAAAATCATTCCTTTTTATTATCATTTTTTCCCATTTCATTAATATTAGGTGTTGTTGCAAATCTGCCTTCACAGAAGGTACAAATGACAAACCTTAAAGGAAGATTTTGAAATCTCATAATTCTCATACTGATGATCCTCCCTCCACCCCTCATTGGAAAGGACATTCTCCTTGGTCCATGTTTGATTTTCAATAATACTGATCCATATTCCTTGGAGAAGAGGTTTCCAATCCACTATTCATCCATATCTCCTGAATGATCTGATCTCTTCGCTCTATCCTTTCTGCCACCTCAGCAGCTTCTGTGGAACTATAGACTGGATAAGGAGTCCGGAAAAATTCTGTCATTTCATCTGGAAAGTCTGAATCTGAAGAATCTTCCACTTCTTCATTCTCACTGTCCTCCTCTGCATTGTTGATTTCCGGCACTAAGAGTTTCTTCTGGTTTAGTTTCTTTAAGTCTTTGGTGCATGATACTCTGATCACCACTGCAAATAGTGTGATGACTAAACCAATGCAAACACTGGACACAAACAGAAGAGCCGCTCTTTCAGAGTGAGCTGAGGAGAGAAACATGAACAAAAAAAAAATTGATGAAGATCTTGGCCATTCAGAAAAAAATCATCTTAAGAAACAGCATCAATAATTTCAGTCATTAAAATGCATAGTTGCATATCTGTTTAAGTAATCCTAATCTAAACCTCTGACTTCAGAGATGAGAAAACAGAGATCCAGAGAAGTGAGGGAAATTGTACTGGGTCACACAGCTAACTAGTGGAAATCCTAAAACTATAATCCAGGTTTCTTAATTTTTACCTCTAGATCTTATTTTCTAGGAATTTTATTACAGAAGAACTGTATAACACAGAATTCTGATTCTATTTATTGCATATCTTCTGAGTGAGTTGATGATTTAAAAAATACAACACAATACACAAATAAAAATTTTGAAAACTGGTAATTTTTTCATTCTTGAGAGTCTTCTCAATGATATAAGCTGAATTTAGTAAAGTCTAAAACTGTCACATTCAAATCTTTGTTGTCAAGGTTTTTTTTATCAATCTCTCATTAGACTGACACATGTTTATTACTGTCAAAGTTGCCTCTAATGTTGTTGGGTAGTCAACTGGTCATGCCCATTTGGGGTTTTTAATGGCAAAGACACTGGAGTGGTTTGTCATTGCCTTCTCCAGCTCATTTTATAGATGAGAAATGGAGGCAAACAAGTTAACTGACTTGCCCAGCGCCACATAGCTAGTAAGTGTCTGAGGCTGGATTTGAATTCAGGTCCTCCTCAGAGCTGGCATTCTATCCACCTATTTCCCCCTTGCTTCTATTGGCATAATCTTAACCCTGTCACTGAGGCAGTGTGATACCTACTCTGGGATAATTTTCCCAACTCACAAAGTTGCATCTCCAGTGGCAGAATGGCAACCTTAGGATCTAGGGTACTCTTTGGGTGGCTATCCTACCACTGTGACAAGCTAATGAGTCCATATAAAGGCACTCCCCCTTAAAAAAATCAGCCAGTAAACACAATTAACTTTTAGAAAAGATATCTACTCAAATATCAATTTAGAAAAGTAGTTATAAAGCAGTTTCTCCTAAACCCTGGGATACCTTCTTCCACACATAGAATCCACATGAGGAAACAGGAGAACAAACAAATACAGTGGCATTAAGGTATCTATAGGCAGGGAAGTTCTGTGGACAAGGCAATTCACAACTTAGGAATGGTAGGTCTTGATACCCTTTCTTTCTCTGGGAATTCATCATGAAGTTCATTGTGTTTTTAGGGGGCTTTTTGCAAGGCAAATGGGGTTAAGTGGCTTGTCCAAGGCCACACATCTAGGTAATTATTAAGTGTCTGAAGCCAGATTTGAATTCAGGTACTCCTGACTCCAGGGCTGGTGCTCCATCCACTGCACCACCTAGTCGCCCCATGAAGTTCATTGTGAAGAGGGTACATTTGACATTGGTGATTGCCAAGTTGCTGCATTGCTGGGCTGGGCTAACTCCTTACAAAAGACAAAAATCTGTAATGTGTGAGGGGCTTAGTTGGGCTTGTGGCACTGGGGCTGACTGGATCAATATGCTGCTGAGGTCACTTGGCTGCTGAACTGGCACTTCATCCAGCTTGGTTGCTGCCATGATGGGACAGGAAGACAGTTCTGCCATCAGGGAGCTAAAAAAAAATAGGCAGGTTCTTCTGCTATTTGACTGCTACATTAGGCCTGGGAGGTCTAACCTTTTTAGGCAAATAATCCCAGAGAAGACTGGGTCATCAAGCTGGCACATTATCTTCCTTGTATTCACATCAAATAAATCAATTGTCCAAGGCTTATGAAGGGTTAGTTGCTACCAAACTAGGGAGGGAAGATTTCTTTGCTGCTATTGGGTTCTTCACAATATGCAGTATCTCTGTGGGATGAATTGATCCACTATAGGTCTTCTTCTGGGTCTTAATGGACAGCCATCTCCAGTGTGATACCCATTCTGAGCTAATTCCCTGAACTCAGAAAGCTGCATCTCCATGGACTGTGAGTTCAAATAAAGGCACTTCCCTTATAAATCAGTCAGGATATACATTTAGTTTTCAGAAAAGACCACAGCACAAGATGGAAGTAGCCCCCATCTTAGGATCTTGCAAAGAGAAGATTACATCTACATTGGATTACCAGGACACTAACACAGACACCAAAGATTGAAGGAGATGGTAGAATAATAACCACTGTTTATTCAAATCATCAGTGGTGCTGACGGAAGGAGAGAACTGACCCAGAACTGAGGACAAAAATGTTTAAAACAAAGATGACAAACTTTACCCAAGTAATGAACTTTCTGAAAATTAAAACAAAGCAAACAGAGCTCAATGTTTTCATGAGACAATCACAAATATTGGAAAGACAATGTGATTGGAAAAAAATAGCAGAAAAAAGGTATCTACATCAAAATAAATGATCGGGGGGGAAGGTCAAAATAAGTTAAGAATCATCATATTCTCTGAAAACTGTTACTAAATTAAAATTTGGACCTCACATTTTGAAAAATCCTGTAAGAAAACTGCTTATGCTATCAGAACCATAGAAAAATGAAAAAGAAGATTTCATTAATCACTTCTTCAAAGAAAATTCACTGAAAAATACTCAAGAATGTCACAGTCAATATCTAAGTTAAATATATTATAAACAGTCAAAAAAAGAATTTCAGAATGAACAAGACTTGCCAGCTACAACTACAATGAAAAGAAAATCTTAGAACTGATATTCTAAAACACAAGATAAAGACTTAGAAAAATTACAATATAAGTTGAAAAATAAATATAATCCCTACATGGAGAAAAAATGAATCAGAACTTTCAAATTCTGCTGATGAAAGAGCAGAACTGAATAAAAATGCTAAAAAGCAATGGAAGGATTCAAGAGATGCCTGGGAAGATCATAATATTTAAGTAATTAAATTAAGTAATTAAAAGAGACTAAACTATGATTACAATCTGCTAGGGGAAAGAAGACAAGTGTTCCTGAATAATGATAATGTTTTCAAGTGGCGCAGAGTTATTTACACAAGAAAAAAATAGAGCCAGGGTATGGTAATGTTATTTTTTTTTTTTTTTGGCTTTAAGAGAAGAAATAAAAGAGAGAGAAAGGTAAATGGTAAGGAAGAATTTAAAGAAATAGGTATACAAAGAAAAAAAGGTAGAGGAAAGAGCATCACCCAAAGCTTATTCTTATCTGAACCAAACAAAAGAGATTTGAACAAAAGAAATTTCCTACAAACATATGTGCACACCCACACACCACTATCTGGTACTAAAAAAAATAAACTGAGCAGATAGACAGATAACAACAAAGAGCTAAGAGAGAGTGTAGAATAAAAGGAATAGTCACAAACAAAACAAATTCCAACTTCTCAGAATTGATCACAAAGGCTGGATTAGGTTGGGGTGGGGGGTAAGATCCAGGCATCTGTGTCTGGGTTTGGTGAAGAGAGAGGCAGCTAGATGGCACAGTGGATAGAGCACTGCCCTTGGAGTCAGAAGGATGGGAGTTCAAATCCAAATTTGGACACTTGCTACTTACTAGCTGTGTGACCTTAGGCAAGTCTCTTAACCCTGATTACCTTGCATCCAGGGCCAACTCTTGATTCATATCTGGCCACTGGACCCATATGGTTCCTGAGGAGAAAGTGAGGCTGGTGACTTAGCCCAGCAGCCCGTCACTCAAATCCAATTCATGCACTTTTCATGACATCACCTCCCTGATGTGGTCTTCTTTGAGAAAGAAGGACAAACATCAGTGGATGAAGAGAAGGGAAAACAATGTAGGAAGACATGACTTTATTTATAGCTGACTAGTGTTTATCAGGTTCTTTCTATTTCCATGTAAAGAGGAGAGCAGGAAGAGGGAAAGATGAAAAAGAATAAGGGAGAAAGTACCTATAGATAAATATGCAATTAGCAATTATAGTAGTGAATGTGACTGGGAGGGATTTACCAATAAAACAGTTAAGTGTAGTAGAACAGATTAGAAAGCAAAATCTACTTCTGGGAATAGCCCCAGGACACCTGGGTCCCTAGGAACACAGGCTCCTAGCAGCAGAAGCAGTTTCCTGGCCTGCCAACATGCAGAACTTGGAAGATCAGCAGGGAAACTTCTGCCAGAGGAAGCATGAAGCCCAGGCCAGCATGGCCCTCTTCAGTGCAGCCACAGCCCTTGGTGCAGCCCAGATCCCAGGAAGTGGAAGCAGGCACACAGAGCTGCCAAGCAAAGCCCTGCATCAGCTGCCCCCTGAGCACTCAGCCCATGGAAGGTAAAGGGTAGGGGGACAGGACTCTGGGGCTTTGACCATATTCAGACCCTGGTCACAGTCTGGGACCCCCTCACCATTGCCCTGGGGCAAGGGGAGTGCTTATGGCCATCCACAGACAGGAGAGTGGTTAGA
Organism: Macrotis lagotis; assembly: GCF_037893015.1. NCBI lineage: Eukaryota > Metazoa > Chordata > Mammalia > Peramelemorphia > Peramelidae > Macrotis > Macrotis lagotis. Next base: position 508,221,009 of record NC_133658.1, read on the forward strand.
GCCTCTCCCAAAGCCTTGAAGGAACTGGGGTCCTTGCAGGGGGTGTCAGGAAGCACCCCAAAACCAGGGCACATACTGGGGAAATGAGTAAACAGAAAAAAAAGGGAACCTGTGCAGAGACAATTATTTTGGTCCCATGGGGGATCAAAATACACTCAGAAGATAAGAAAGTTCAAGCTTCTGCATCTAAAGACACCAAGAAATAGAGAAGTTGGTCTCAGGCTATGACAAAGCTCAAAAAAGATTTTGAAAATCAAGTAAGGGAGGTAGAGGAAAAATTAGAAAGATAAATGAAAGAGATGCAGGAAAAACATGAAAATCAAGTCAGCAACTTGTCAAGGTGATCCCAAAAAATACTGAAGAAAATAACATGTTAAAAACCAGTTTATGTCAAATGGATAAAACAATCCAAAAAGTTAATGAGAAGAATGCCTTAAAAAGCAGAATTGGCCAGATGGAAAAGGAGATACAAAAGCTCTCTGAGGAAAATAAATCCTTCAAATATAGAATGAAGGTAAAGGAAACTGCTGACTTTGTGAGGAATCAAGACACAGTACTTCAACATCAAAAGAATGAAAAACTAGAAGAAAATGTGAAATAGCTCATTGAAAAAATAACTGATCTGGAAAACAGATCCAGAAAAAACAATGTAAAAATTATTGAGCTACATGAAAGTCATGATCAGGAAAAGAGCCTTGGCTTCATTTATATGTTAGGTTTTTACAAGGCAATGGGGTTAAGTGGCTTGCCCAAGGCCACACAGCTAGGTAATGATTAAGTGTCTGAGGCTGGATTTGAACTCAGTCCTCCTGACTCCAGGGCCAGTGCTCTATCCACTGAGCCACCTAGCTGCCTGCTATGATTTCAATTTTAAAGGATTTCTACAGGAAAATTGCCCTGATATCCTAGAAGCAGAGGGCAAAATAGAAATTAAGAGAATCCACCGATCTCAAACAATTCAAATATCGTGGAGCTGCTGTTAGAATCACACAGGACTTAGCAGCATCTACATTAAGGGCTTGTAGGACTTGAAATTTAATATTCTGGAAGGTAAAAGAACTTGGAATGCAACTGAGAATCAACTACCCAGCAAAACTGAACATCTTTTTCCAGGGGAAAAGATGGACTTTCAATGAAACAGGGGAATTTCAAATGTTCCTGTTGAAAGGACCAGAGCTTGAACTGAAAGTTTGACCTTCAAGTATAGGACTCAGGTGAAGCATAGAGAGGGTGGATGGGAAGGGTTAATTATGAGGGATTTAATGACGTTGAACTTCATATATTCCTGCATGGGAAGATGATACTGATAATATTCATATGAACCTTCTCATTTATTAGAGCAGTTGGAAGAAGCACATGTAGACAAGGTACAGAGAGAGCTGAATTTGAATATTGTAAAAATGGAGTCAATGGTGAGAAAGGAATGTACTGGGAGAAAGGGAAAGGAGAAGTGGAATAGGCTAAGATATTTCATGTAAAAGAATCAAAAAATTGCTTTTTGCAAAGGTATGGAAGGTGGGAAGGTGAGGGGGAATAAGGGAATCTTCATTTTCATAGGAAATGACTCAGAGAGAAAACAGCATACACACTCAATAGGGTATAGAAATCTAGAAGAAAAAGGAGAAAAAGGGGACTGGGGAGGGGAGGGGGGATGTGGGTGATAGAGGAGAAGGTAGATCATAGGAGAGGATAGTCAGATATAACACATTTTCTTTTTTACTTTTTTGCAAGGTGGTAGGATTGGGTGGTAAATCTGGGACCAAGGGACTGGGTGGTTGCTGGGTCTCTGGGGTGGGATGTAGGCTTGGGGCCTCTTGACCCCAGGGCTGGTGTTCTGTCCACTGCACCACTCGGCTGCCCCACATTTTTGAAGAGGGACAGAATGAAAGGAGGGAGAAAATATAATAAATGGTAGTGGGGAGGAATGGATGGAGGGAATTGCAATCAAGAACACCAACTGTGGAAAAATATGGAAATAACTTTTCTAATGGATTTATGATAAAGATGAGATCTACCCCAGAGACAGAACTGATGGTATCAGAATACAGACTGAAGCACATTTTTTCCTTCTTTCCTTCACTTTATTTCTCATGAGGTTTTATAGTTTTATGGGGGTTAGGGGGATTATGTTTATTCTTACAACAAGAATATTTTAGTAATGTGTAAATAAATAAATAAAGACAATAAATGTAAAAAAATTTTTTTAAAATAAATCAGAATCGAACAATATGTTGTTTTCAAGAAACATACATGCAACACTAATATTCCCAAAGAATTAAAATAAGGGTTTGGAGTAGAGGTAAATATATATATATATATATCTCATGATCACAGAAAAAAATTTAAAATGGATATAATTAAAAGAGATAATCAAGAAAATCTCACCATTCATAAAACATTCAATAAATGAACTGGAAATAAAGAAAATTATTAGAAAGTATTTTGCCTCCTCATGGAGCAAAATAATTTAAATGAAGTGGATAAATATTTGTAAAAATATATAATGTCCAGATTATAAAAATTTTGTCAAAAATTCAAAGAATATAGTAAGAAATGACAAAAGAGACATTTTCAAAGAGAAAGGTCTTACATCCATGGATACAGAGTTAATAATCAGGAGAATAATCAGGAGAACAATTTATACAGTTACTATAACATTTTTTTTTAGGTTTTTTGCAAGGCAAATGGGGTTAAGTGGCTTGCCCAAGGCCACACAGCTAGGTAATTATTAAGCGTCTGAGACCGGATTTGAACCCAGGTACTCCTGACTCCAGGGCCGGTGCTCTATCCACTGTGCCACCTAGCTGCCCCCTACTATAACATTTCAAAGGAAGATAATCAAAAGACCTAAAGAATACTTTTTTAAATGGTCAGAAGTTGGCCATTAATCATTAAAAATCACTCAGCTGATATCCTCAACTTAAAGAGAAAATGGACAGTGCTGGGAATACCTCCTAGAATGATTAGCTACCTAATTCACATCTGAAACAATTGCTTCTATAGCCAGCAAGGCCAATATTTTTTAAGTACTTTATTTACTCTGATCTTTCTTAAAATAATCTTCACCTACTGGACAATTATCAATATTTCTTCTCCATACCAGTACGTTATTATTTTAAATACTTTGGCTATAAGGAGGGTACTATCTATTTGGTAAAAATATACTTACTAGTTTATAATCATGAATGAATGACTTAAAATGCATCAGCAACCTTATCTGGTTTTCTACGGCTTATGAAGCCTTCCCACCAAATTAGACAGAAGTGGTACATACAGAAGTCTCTCAGAAGAAGTATAAATTGTGCAGAACCTTGTTCTGATAAGTCATGGACAATGGGTGCAAACTAGTAGTGTCAACTCAATTATCTATAGCAGTGAAAGCAAGTATACACACACTTACCTGTATTTATATTTAGTTTTCCAATATGTTATTAAGTTTCTATTTTAGGAGATGGGTCACATGACCAACAAGATGAAGGATTAGATATTTTCTCCAATCCTCACAACTTCTTCATCACCTCCAAAATAAGAATTACCAAAACAAAAACAAACCCACCAAGAGCTCTAATGAGGTAACAATCCAATGAATGAGCAGCAGATTTGACAACCTTAAATAGAAGTAGGCTAGTATGTGTTTAACAACCAGCTTGGGAGAGAAAAGGAAGGGAATGCATTCCTAAAAGATTTACTTTTGTTTTTTCAAGGCAATGGGGTTAAGTGACTTGCCCAAGGACACACAGCTATGTATTAAGTGTCTGAGGCCCAATTTGAACTCAGGCCCTCCTGACTCCAGGGCTGGTACTCTATCTACTGTGCCACCTTTCTTCCCCCATAACAGAATTTTAACAAGTATTATTAACATTTTTCCATCACTTCCCTGATGATCAATAAAACAATAAATCAAGCCCAGATTTTGTAGTTCTTTGGATTTCTAAGAGGTAGATAATACTGAAAAATTTAACCATTATTGGAAGCCAGTATAAACTGGGTCCAGTACATCACAAGAGAGGGATCATTAAGAGATTTTTTTCTGAAAGTAAAAGGGAGACAAATGTGTATTAAAACTCTTAACATTCTGAAAATAGGGGAACTGATTTTTTTTGTGCAACTAAATTGAAGAAAGGAGAGGATGCATAAAAGCAGGGAGAGGAGGAAGAAAAGTGGGGGATGTGAGATGTATACTAATCACATCAATGGTAAACAAATGAAGGGAAAATAATGTTTGTAGTTCTTTCAAGAAGAGGGGCTATGGGAGAATGTCTGAGATGGCAAAGGGAAGTATTGAAACAGAGATATAAAGGTGGAGGAGATCGAAATTCAAAAGAAGGAGGAGGTCCCACAGAAGAATGCTCCCATGGAGTGGGAGAAAAATATTCTATAATGGAAGATGGGCTCTTACAATGGGTTGTAATCTACAGAGATTTTGTGCTTAGAGAGAGCATTATATCTATGAGGTTGTGCCTCCATGGACAGTGTCTTATTTCAGGAAAAGGGTAAGAGAATTCCTAAGGGGCCAGCTGACATCCAGAAGAGTGGGAGAAAGGAGATTATCATGAATTGTACAATCAGGGACACAGGAAAATTTCCCCCATGGAGCAATATTCCTATTACTCTCTAATTCTTCCAAGAATTGTTATCTTTAGGAAAAAGGCAAAAAAATGAGGAAAGAGGCTAAGATCTACAAAATAACACCATAGAAATAATTTAAAAGATGTGGCTTAATTCCATGAAAAACAAGGAAACAAAAGAAAAAACAAATAAGCATGAAGACCTTGAATCAAAGAATAACAAACTAGGATAAATAGAAAAAGAATTAAGTAAAGAATGAGACAAAAAAAATCATCTTTAAAAGAAAAAGATGCCCAAAATTTAAAAACTAACAAAAATTGAAGGGGAGGAGGGGGATTTTACTTTATGTTTTAACTGAGAGGAGGAAAAAAAGAAGGAAAAACTTAGATAATTAGATAAAAGGAAGAAAGAAAAAAGAATGAATGTTAAGCAAAATTCCAAAACTGGGAAAAGGGATGACAAATAGGAGGGATGTAGAATTTTCAGGGTAAAAGGAAAATTCTGTGGGAACAGGATTGCCTTTAAGTAGATTAAAGGAAAAAAAAGGATAAAGTAATTCTGTTCATAGAGGAAGCAGAACAACAATACTCTCTGGCCCCAAAAATATTCTAATTCAAGAAATTATATTTGAGAATCGATATGTCTAGTATCTGAGGAATTCATACAAAATATAGTAACATGATAAAGAAGGATTGAGGAAAAGCAGAAAAACTAATATCCTCACCTGAATCCAATCAATTATTGCTGGCAAACCCCACTGTGCAAGGGACAGAAAGTATGGTTTCTTCTATGGTTTCAATTCTAGAAGTGTTTACCTATCTTACCTCAAACCCTCCAAATGAAAAATGTTTTGTAGCTATATTTAGGTTTCCAAAAAGCATCCCTACAGCCTGTATGAAGAATAAATGGAAAGAGCTAATGATCTAAAATAAAAAAATCAAATAATAAAGTTGAATAGGTGCTGTCAGAATATGAATAAAAGATGTTTTTCTGAAGATAAGCTTCCATAAAGGTTCATTGATTTTTTTTTAAAAACTGTTATTTAGAGTTAGACTGAAGAAAGTGTCATCCAGTAGTTATTGAAGGTTACAGGGAGTTTTAAGTAATTCTTCATTGCTTTTCAACTCGTTTACTGAATTTGCAAGTAACTCCCCTTTCAAAGGCTTTTCCTTTACCTTATTTTTTATATAACTTTAATCTAACATGATATCCAGGAATAAAAATGTGTTTACTGACCAAATGTCAACTCAAACTATTTTGAAAATGCTGCTCTTCATTCACCAAGAAAAGAACTTGAAAGATGATTTAAATAGCTAAAGGAAAGGGCAGTTTTAAAAACATTTCTCTCTCTCTCTCTCTCTCTCTCTCTCTCTCTCTCTCTCTCTCTCTCTCTCTCTCTCTCTCTTCTTGGTCATGCTAACTTGTTCCAGGAAGCAATAATCTTTATTAAAGGTCATTGAATGGAATAAATGCCTCTCATGTGGGGCGGTGGCTCTTCTATTTTCTAGGGAACTGTACAGTCTTTTAGACTGGGCAGGGCAATGTCTGTCTTCACTCATCCTATTTACTTGGGTTATCTTCAGCCCAAGTCCTCATTGCTTGTCTTCATTTTTTTTCATGGTTTCAACATTTTATTGTCTTCTTCCTCCATCTTCTGTCATAATACATATGAGAGCCAGCTGTCCAATTCTCAAAGTCCCTCCCAATCCCTCCCAAGAACTAACCCTGAATTTGCCACATTCTTCTGAATTTATGAACTCTGGTTCAGAATATCCAGACCTTTCAATAAAGCCCCAACGTTTCTGGCAGGAGTAATTGAAAGATCTCTTATGAGTTATTTTCCAACTTATTCTCACTTGCAGGTGGGAGTCTCCAGAGAGTGGCTGCTATTCTGAATTCTATCCTCTGTGTGAAACTTCCTTTCAAAGAGGACCAATGACATGATCAGAGATGTCTTAACTTTCATGTGAATTGGGCTCAAATAAGACGGAGTTGCAAAAAAGTCGTCAAACTCACTCTCTCTTCCAGAATTACTGAAATCCAATGGCAAAACAAAAGTTAAGACATTCCAAAGGATACAATGAATAGCCTTGCTGTCTTTGATGTTTGACCAAACTCTAAGTGCTCCACAGTCTCTCCTTCAACCACTTTCATGGTCCTTGGAAACTAGTTCTCATCTGCCCATTCTGCTGAGGGAAGTCCCTCACAAAGTTGGGGTAGATATCCCCCTAACTCACTGATGGGTTTCAGGCCTGTCAACTACCCCCCCAATCTGGGTTAGCCTATCTGCCAAGACAGTTTTCTCAGGGTGTGGCTACCGCACATGCTACAGCTTCTTGGAGCCACAGGTGAGAGTTGGGTGAAGGTGGATAAAAAAGAAGGATAAGCAGCCCTTGTTACCTTGTCATGATTTTCTTCTTTCTCAGTCCATTAATTAACAAACATTTATTAAAAGCAAATAATATATTCTAGGCACTATGCTAAACACTTATGATATAAGGAAAGATTAAAAAAAACCTTTCCCTTTCCTCAAGGAGCTTTCATTTTCTTGGTTGCTACTCCTAGCCCCAACCAATGTACTACCCAAGAACAATTATACAATTGAATTAATAAATTTTTATTAAAAGTCATTACTCAAATAGTATACAAAACAAGAGAATTACAAAAATGATTCCCCTAAACCTGAGGCACAATTTCCCCCACACAAACAATGCCACACAACCCAGAAGTCATTTCTCTCTTCTTAGAATCCAAAGGAATTTCTGTTTCAGGGGAGGGTCTTAGCTAGGTGGGTAGGTCTGAACTACCATGGTCTCCCTTCTTATCCCCAGAGTTGGCAATCTTCTCTATTCTCTATAGACTACCTCTATTTCCACTTCTGTCTTTGGGTGTGTGTCTCTGCTCTTTGTTGTACATGCCATCTCTTACTACTACACCAATTCCCAAAACTATGGTGGAAGGCAGGGGAGATTATATATACACCTCATAGATATATCCTATTTACACATTCAACTTCATGATGTGTGATTACAATCTGAGGTAGGGAGGAAAATTCTGCCCCTTATATAATAAACCACATTTCTTTAATAACAATTTGCATTTGTAAAGTACTAGGTATTTGAAATTTATGAAGTGTTTTCCTAATAAGTAGCTTGTGATGCAAGTTGTACAAAAATTATATTACCCCATCTTGCAGTTGAGAAAAGTTAGATGATTTGTCAATGTTTATATCACTCATAGATGTTGGACTTGGGCCTTGAACCCAGGTCTTTGGAATCTAACACCAGGACTCCTTCCAATCCTAGCAGGAGGAAGTTCTACTTCAAACAATAAAAATGTCTGACTGAGGAAGTTATGAAACAGACTAATTACATATTATTTCCTTGGTGGCAGGTTTTTTTTAAATTAAACCCATTTATAAAGAGGTAGAAATATGGTCCCTGAGGATCGGTGTATAAACCATACCTTCCCTCTCATACAACAGGGCACTTAGACACAGAAAAGTAAGCAAAGTTTCAAGGTCACTAAGATATTCAGTGACCCTGACCACCCTAATACAATCTCTCTCCCTCTCCCTCCTTCCCCCCCAGTCCTTCCCCCCTCCTCTCTCTCTCTCTCTCTCTCTCTCTCTCTCTCTCTCACACACACACACACACACACACACACACACACACACACACACACACACCCCTCCTCCTCTTCCTCCTCTTCTCTTTCCTTCACCGCTCTCTGATATGATCTCTATGTTTGATTGGACATTAAAAAATATAAATGTGAAATCAAGTAAATGCCCTTCAATTGGGGAATGGCTTAGCAAACTGTGGTATATGTATGTCATGGAACACTATTGTTCTTCTAGAAACCAAGAGAGATGGGAATTCAGGGAAGCCTGGAGGGATTTGCATGAACTGATACTGAGTGAGATGAGCAGAACCAGAAGAACACTGAACACCCTAAGAGCAACTGGGGGTGATGATCAACCTTGATGGACTCAATCATTCCATCAGTGCAACAATCAGGGACAGTTTTGGGCTGTCTACAAAGGAGAATACCATCTATATCCAGAGAAAGAACTGTGGAGTTTGAACAAAGTTCAAGGACTATTCCCTTTAATTTAGGAAAAAACTGATATCCTATTGTCTGATCTTGTTATCTCTTATACTTTATGTTTCTTCCTTAAGGATATGATTTCTCTCTCATCACACTCAATTTTGATCAATGGATAACATGGAAACAATGTAAAGACTGACAAATTGCCTTCTGTGGGGGTGGGGGGAAGGAAGTAAGATTAGGGGAAAATTTTTAAAACTCTAAATAAAATCTTTAATGAAAAAAATATATATTTATATATAAAATGTGCCTTGCTCACTAAGGAAAATTTTCTTGCACCACAACATCCAATAATTTTGTGGAGAATTTTAGAACTATAAATAGCATACAAGAAGGCCACCTTAGATATTACATTATTCCATACCAAGTTTTTAAAAAAAAGTGTTGTTTTTTTATTTACATTATCTACTTAGAAGATTTCAATTGTGCCTTTCACTAAGGATAATGTAGAGTAGTCATAGCTGGGAAATTTTGCAACCATACTACTACACAAACAGCACCTAGGGGATGTTGCACAAAGACCCTCAATTAAGGGCTATGAAGGATGGACTAGAACAATGGAATCACTTACCTCAGTCTACTACCTAATTATCTTATTTTAATTAATTTTAACTAGTTATCCTTACAAATTTTGTTCTAATTGCTATTCTTTTTTTTCTGAAGGATTTCGAATTCAACATCCTTGAGCAAAGCCCCAACAACCTTATCCTCATTATGGCTCTAACGATGAGGAACTTTGAAATTTTAGGAACAACAATAATAGTATTTCTATATGATTATGGTAAGTAAGTAATCTTGAAAATTATCAGGAAGAGAGGGAATGGCAAAATTTGGAGCTGGAGTGAGAAGAGAAAATTCATAGAGGGTAAAATAATAATGCAAAATTTCTTATTCAAATATATGACACTGAGAGAATCTCAGAAGTTTAAGATTAGTTGCAAAATTTCCCAAAATATTGGGTCAGCTAGGTGTTACAGTGGAGCCAGAAAGACCTCAATTCAAATCCAGCCTCAGACATGTGACCTTGGACAAGTCACTCAACCTCATTGCTTAAATAAATACAATTTAAAAATATTTCCTATAATTGAACCACTTTATTAAAGCTTTTCTTTTCTCATTAGAAGTCTTGTTCCTCTGATGCTGAGCAGGATGAGCAGAACCAGAAAAAACATTGTACACCCTAACATGGGGGTGATGATCAACCCCGATGAACTTGCTCATCCCTTCAGTGCAACAACCAGGAACAATTTTGAGCTATCTGCAATGGAGAATATCATCTGTATGCAGAGAAAGAATTATGGACTTTGAACAAAGACCAAAGACTGTCAAATTAGAAAAAAAAACCCATTATATTATTATGTAATTTTACTATTTCATACTATTTTTCTTCCTTAAGGATATGATTTCTCTGATCACATTCAACTGAGATCAATGTATAACATGGAACCAATGTAAAGACTAACAGAATGCCTTCTGTGGGGGGGGAGGGAAGCAAGAATGGGGGAAAAATTGTAAAACTCAAAATAAATAAAATCTTAAAAAAAAAAAAAGAAGTCTTGTTCCTTACTATAATAGCACTGGGCAGCTAAATGGCACTATGGATAGAGTTCCAGATATGAAGTCAAGACTCATTTTCCTGAGTACAAATCTGGCCTCAGATACTAACTATGTGATCCTGGGCAACTCACTTAAGCCTCTCTGCCTCAGTTTCCTCATTTATAAAATGAGTTGGAGAAGGAAATGGCATACCACTTTAGCATTTTTTCTCTCTCCCAAAATAAACCCAAATGGAGTTGCAAAGTCTTGAATATGATTCATATGACTGAACAATCATAGCTCTATTTGCTGTGAATATTGACAGAGCCAAAACATTAATGACAAATAATGTAATCCAAAAACTGAGTTAAGGTAACAGCTCTTGAAAAGTTTTTATATGCCTTATATAGGGCTATGTGTGTGTATATTCACATACATATTCACATATGTATATAGCATTTAGATGGCATTATATGCATATATACAAATATATATATATATTTATGATTCTGCTAAATTGGGAATACAATTTATACATTTTAAAAGTTATGACTTAAAAGTAACACCTAAATTTTATGAATGATTTGAGAAGAAAATTGGAATGATCCCCACATAAAGATAGTATAAATTTGCAGCATTCCGGACTTTTAAATCAAAATTATCTCTCCATTCATAGTAGAAGGGCAGAGGACTATTAAAAGAAAATGTGGGGTGGCTAGGTGATGTAGTGGATAAAGCACCAACCCTGGAGTCAGGAGTACCTGGGTTCAAATCGGGTCTCAGACACTTAATAATTACCTAGCTGTGTGGCCTTGGGCAAGCCACTTAACCCCATTTGCCTTGCAAAAACCTGAAAAAAAAAAGAAAGAAAATGTGGCATATATAATTGGCCATAGAAATTGAATTAGGTGGTTTTCACTTAATTATAATTCTTTGTCACGAAAGAGAGTTCAGTTGGGGCTAGGAAGGAAAGCTTTCCTCCCAGAAATTATTGTGGTGTAAAGGTAAAATGCATTAACAAAACTATATATATTTTTTAAAATTGAGGAAGAGAACCAGGCATTATGAAAACTTCTTGATGCAAAAATCCCAACTCATTTAAAAAGTGAGCAGGGAGGCTGCTGTCATAAAATGTTTATTCATTGAAGAAAATCTGCAGCAAGGCTACCCTAAGTTAAAAATTTACTGGTCCTTGCTAATTCAGAAGAATTGAGTCTTGGTACTTGAAGGTAGGGTTAATAAGGCCATAAGTGGAAGCTCAAAAAAATAACGTTGTTGGTTCCGATAGTGAAGCAACCTTGGCAATACATGATTCTGCCACTGGGCTAACGAAATCAGGTATGGTGTCTTTGATGTATGAACTAATCTTTCAATTTACTATTTTCCTAGCCATAGTGAGGGACTGAATATCCCTAACAACAATCCCCAATTTTAATCTTAGTGTATATCAAGTTCTGTCTGCTATTTTAAAGGAGGGAAAACCATCTTTTCATCATTGTCTCCCAAATGGATTATTTCATTATAGTATTCTTCTACTGGTCTTCCCCATTTATTTCATGATTTACATCTGGGTGGTCTGTGATTTAGGGTTGTGGAGAGGAGATCAAAAGTCAAAGGAAAAAAAACTTCTTTTTTTTAATTATTCAAATTCTAATTCTATAATTTTAAACAGTGTATTTGTTAGCAAGACTTAGATAAACCCATATTAGCACATTGTAGATAACCTCAATTCATTGACCTACCTCTAATGTAAGCAAATGTGGCCAAAGAGTTGCTGACAATAACTCCATCTTTCGGCAGAGCCTTTGATTCGCTTGGATCAAAATTTAAATCTGTTTTATGAAGATGTAAGACCAATTAATCACAATTGATTCATATGACACAGACCTATAAGTGATGCTGCTAAATCATACTCATTTATATAATATTAAGCACAGAACAGAAAACAAAGCCTCTAAGCTACAAAGCAACAGATTAGTTTGTCAGGAGTGTCAATGGACCCTGTAACATATTAGATGACAAGATATAGAGAAACAAGTTAGAAAAAGTCACAAGGGGCAGTGATGCTGTGAGCCATTCATTTCACTAGGGCAAGAAGTGATGAAAAGAAAAGCATGCATCACACATCTGTAATGTCTATCACAGTGCCTGGCAAACAGAAGACATTTAATACATGCTCTATCTATCTGTTTATCTTTTCATCTATCTATCTGTCTGTCTGCCTGTCCATCCATCCATCCATCTATCTATCCATTCATCCATCCATCCATTCATCTGTCTGTCTGTCCATCTGTCTGACCATCCATTTGTCTATGTATCTATCTGTCCATCCATCTGCTCATCCTTCTGCTCATCCATCCATCCATCTGTCTCTCTGTCTATCTATCCATCTGTCTCTCTGTCCATCCATCTGTCTCTCTGTCCATCCATCCATCTATCTGTCCATATGTCCATCCATCCATCCATCCATCTGTCCATCCATCTATCCATTCATTCATCCATATGTCCATCTGTCCATTTATCTGTCTATTTGTCCATCTATCCCTCTGTCTATCTATCCATCTATCCATCCATACATCCATTCATCTAACTATGAGTTGAAGAAGAGGCAGTCCAAAAACATCACAAACAAGCTCTGCTGTTTACATCTTTTGACCACAGTTAAAGACAAACCTAGAGAGTTACTGAAGGATAGTTGTTATGTTAGCTTTCTAGTAATGATTGAAAAATTATAAAAATGTAAGTTTAAGAAAACTTAATGGTTTCTTCCATGACTTTTTTAAACACCTTCTTAAAAGGCCCTCTAAGATTATAAATGACAGAGAAAGTACCAACCAGTATCAATAGAGGCAGTTTTCTCACATATTAATAGGAAAAAATTCAGTTCCTATCCATATCTAATAGAGCAGCTTTAGGGGCTCCAGGTTATAAGGCACTAAAGAGGTGGACAAGGGAGATAAAAGGGAAATATCCTGATCCTTCATGCTCTTATGGAAAAAACTAGGCTGGACAGCTGGGGCAGGGATCTCTTTCTAGAGGATTCTAGAATCCTCTAGAGTTTGTGTGGGGGATAAGTATAAAGAGGCTGGTAGAGTCCTGGGAAATATTCTTCTCTGATACTCATATTGACTGCTCATTTTTCCATGGAGATATCAAAGGGCCCTCCAGCTTCTATTACTTCTGTTTCCCTCCTAATGGCCCAGGAGAGAGAGGTGGTATAACTTTTCAGAGTCCCCACTCAACCTTGAGATTTTGCCTCTAATTTACTCTATACTAAGGTTGGTGTTAAGCATAGGTTAGTTTCATTAGTATTTGGAGATGCTCAAAAATTGAAAGGCCAAGATCTAATCAGTCAAGTGATCCTGTAAATCCATGGATGTTTTGGGAGGACCTAAGTGCTTTAGATGAACCCCAACAAGTTACTCCCAGAACATGCAACTACTCTCACTGGGTGATAGTGACAAGCAACACCCAGAGAGAAATGAATGGTGCTGGCATCTGGCTGGGATTCACAATCTTAAATTATGGCATATATGGGTGGGGCAGCCAAGTAGAGATGGGTCAGGCAAGTCTCATCTCTACACACATCTACTTTCATTATCTCTGTAATGTAAGAGCCTCTAGCTATCAAAAGCTCAATTTTTTCTTTTGAAAGATCTCCTGAAATGCTAAACCATTCAGGAATTCTGGAGGTGGAAATTCCAATCTAGATGAGATATGAAGGCCTGATCTTCATCCATGGAAAAAGAAAAAAGGAACTTGATGAGATTTCAGGTGATAATCCTAAAGAAGAAGCTGCACACTACTTCCAGTGATACATAAAGCCATCTACCATCTTGAACTAGTTTAAGTGGGTTCCTACGGATTGTGGCTAGTTTACCAAAAAGCTAATCAAACTTATAGATGTAGAACTAACCTCAAATCTCAGAATCCTGAGTGTATACTGTGCCTATTTTTCAATTGTGTGTATGTTTGTGTTTACAAAAGGGCATTTGTGACTAATGCCACCCCTCCCTATCAGCCAACCACATTATTAGTAGTAACATGATTACTATCCATTACTAGCCAATCAAACATGTCTTTTCCAAATATTTCCTTTCATTCTAATAGGTATGTACCTAACTGTGGTCACATGAACTGTCTACCTTTACTTAAAGAGATGTCAATTAAGTAAAGCCATAAATATTACCATAGTCACCATCTTTCTGCTTCAAAGAAGGGTTTAGATTAGAAACCATTGGATCAACCGCTGTAAGTATGTTTTGGGGAACTAAAAATAAAAAAGAGAAATTTTTAAACTGTCAATTGAAAGTAGTTATATCTGAGATTTTCTTTGAATTGCAGTGTAGATTGGGGATCACTTTTCAAAAAAGCATTTGAGTCACTGTGTCTATCAATCACAAAAATTCAATGTGTATACAAAAAAGTAGGCACTTAATAAATGTTTACCGAATTGAATTGAAATTGACTATTCTGGACAAACTGCATTTATAATTTAATCTTAAAACCCAGATAGATGGTCTCAAGATAGTCAATAGTGGACTAGCCTTGCAGTCAGGAAAATCTAAGTTCAAGATCTGCCACTAATACATGCAGTTTATGGGATGATGGGTAAGTAGCCTTACCTCTCAGTATTCTAAGCAACTCTTCAAGACTCTAAGTTACAGAAGAGGTATTCATTCACATTGTTGGAGGGAATTTCCAAACTAAGAGTTCCTCACACTGATGAAATCACAGAGACAAATAAAAAGGGAAAGGAAAGAAAAGGAAAGAAAAATCTAACAGATACCTTCTTAGAATGTGGGTTTCCCTATAGAACAGAAGTTAGTTCACTTCAGGGATATTACTTTTACTCAAATGAAAGACCAATAGTCACCAATGCCAAAATTTAGTTCTTTCCTCCCACAACTGCCTTGGTCTAATCTGCTTTTAATTCAGTGATTTTCAAAACTCTTCCTTTCAAATAAATATGAAGATTTTCCTGGAAATTACAAAAAAAACTGCTTCTCAGTGAATCAATGCCTTCACTGACTGCAGCCAAATCCTTGAAAATGATCAAGAGTCTGAGGCTGAAGATGCTAAGAGTATATCTGATCTCTAGCTTTCAGGAAGAAAATGCAAAGGCGATTGAAGAACAATGGTCAAACAAGACTACTATATAAAAAGGTTTTCATCTCCACTCTAAAGTGAACACCCACAAAATGCAGACAGAGGGTCATCAGGGTCTTCTAAGTATGGCCCTTTGTTACCTCCATTGTACAGCATCAAGAAGAATAGCTCTAACAATGTTCCAGAAATTTTGCATTGAGTGTCATGGAAAGTGTGAAAGGACATCCTTTGCCTCATTTTGGTTTTTGTTTATTAAAGATAGATGCTTGGTTTTTTCCTCTTTTAATGGTAGAGAGCAAGCATTTATTAAGAGCCTACTGTGCTAATCACTTTATATACATACTCTCATTTTTATAGTTAAGGAAACTTTAGGCAGATCTTTTTTTAAGTGATTTGCCCAAGGTGATCTCAGAGCTGGTCAATACCAGAGACTGGATTTGAACTCCTCTGACTTGAGACCTAGCACTCCATTTCCTACATCACTAACTGTCTCAGAGCGGGATGATGGTGAGGAAGGGCAATGGGATCAGGAAATGATGATGGTAGAAATGTGAGGTGGATAATAGCTATCTAAATCAAGGAATCTTTACAAACTGATGACTTTTAAATAATATATTTGCAAGGGATCTACAGGTAAAATTATTCTCAACTGAAACTTTCTAGGAATTCATCTAGGGGAAGGGACCAAATAAAGAGCCTTTGAATTGTTCTATTTTAGGGGAAGCTAGGTGGTGCAGTGCATAGAGCATTAGCTTTGGAATCAGGGAATTAAGTTCAAATCTGGTCTCAGACATTTAATAAACTTAGCTGTGTGACTTTGGACAAATCACTTAACCCTACTGCCTTGCAAAAGAAGAAGAATTGTTCTGTCTTCAGATGCAGCATGACCCAGGTATTTTTTTGCTGTATTGTTCCAAAATACACATCCTAGGAGAGTCAAATAGCTGAAATCTATCTTTCATGCAGTCAAAAAAGTTGTTTAATCATTTCAGTCCAGTTCAATTCTTCATGAACCCATTTTGGGTGGCAAAGACACTCTTTGCCACACTTTGAATGGTTTGTCATTTTCTTCTCCAGTTCATTTTACAATGAGGAACCTGAAGTAAACAGAGATAAATGACTTGTTCAAGGATTATAGATCTAGTTAAGTATTTGAGGTTGGGATTTGAACTCAGGAATCTCTGACTCCAGTCCCTATTCCTTATCTGCTGTACCTCCTAGCTTCCCAGCAAAGAAGTGACTCTTAGGACTCTTAGGATGGCTCATGAATCAGTTCACTGAATGAGAAAACTCAGCTGCACAGGTACAAAATGCTCTTTAAATTAAATAGCTACTAATTCCCTTCAGTTCCTAATGTTTTATCAATATAGCATGTTCTCTCCCAGCCAGGAAGTGACCTGCATTCATTATCTATCCTTTCATATATCTATCTGTCCATCTACAAACTGGATTTCAAAACATGGTCCAAAGGAGAAAAGCACCTTAATCCTTGATGAATAGTGGCAGCCTTTAAGAGAAGAAAGAAATCAACTTTATCCAAGTTGAAGCCCAAAGTGATAGAAATGTCAAGATGACCTTTTTAAAAAGATGATTTATGTAAATACAAATACATTTTAAAAAATAAGCCTATCCATCCACTAAGTGCAAAGAGCCAGATTTTAATTAAATCATTATGTAGATTGATTTTTAGCATCTTTTTAAAGAGACTTGATAGTAATTGAAAACAAAAGGGTTTTTTTTTCTTGCTATAGCAAAACAGTAAATTCATTAAAGGGATATAGGAGATAGTCTGACTTTAACAGCTTTGTTGTTGACTTTGTTGACTTTTATAAAGGAAAAACACCAAAAGTAGTTCACATTCAAACAGGGAATCATTTAGTACATTTTAACTAGACCTGGAGTTAATAATAATACTGATGACATGAAAGGACATGGCCTTTCCACCTGGTTATTTTTGAGCAGGAAAACTTTCTGCATATGATACTCCAATCCATGGGGTCTGGGATTTTAAAAAAGCAAAAATTTTGGGAACTATATCCCTGCAAGTTTAAAAATGCTTAATCCCCTCACTTTTTTTTCCAGGCCTTTTTTTTTGTTTTGTCAGTTGGAATGAAGTGGGTTTCTGTAATCTTCTCTGTTTCTGGTTTATTTTGTAAGAGCAAAAGGATTTATGACTTTCCAGAGATATAACTTCTGGGTAATTAATCGTTTTATTAATAATGTCAGTATTTTAATAAAAAAAAGTCAATTTATTAAATTCCATGGCAGCAGGCTCAGTTAACAATGAATGAGAGAATGAATATTATATTGAGAATTGGGCCTATTCTGAAGAACTTTCTTTATGTAATTTACATCTAAGTTATCCACCCCTCCCCCCACAGCCTCAGGCAATCTAGTCAAAGAACCTATCCCCACCCAAAATAGAGTAGAACACAATGGTTTTCCCTAACTGGGTGGGGCTTGAACTAGGTTGTTAAGAAAATTAATCCAATATCTTTATCAGCTATTGCCTTCAAGAGTCTAAACTTTAGGAATAGTGGTGCAGTAGAAGAGCACCAGCCCTGGAGTCAGGAGGACCTGAGTTCAAATCCAACCTCAAACACTTAATAAGTGCCTCGCTGCAGGACTTTGGGCAAGTCACTTAACCCCATTGCCTTAAATAAAATAAAAAATAAAAATAGGAGTCTAAACTTTAAAATGAAGACTATAGAAAAAGGGAAAGCTCTGTATCTCCCCAAATCTTTGGTTATCGATAATCATTTCTCTCAGATTGGGCATGCTTTTGGGAGACAGACTGCTGACCATAAATACCCAGGAAAGAATCTAAATATTAGAGCAACTATATAAAAAAGAAGGATAGCTGTAAAAATAACTAGGAAACTTAAAGGATATAAAATCCATGGCCTTAGATAAATTGTACGTGAATGCAGAAAATATGAGTTAACAAGCAAATTGAGTCAGATATGCTGATGCAATGAGGCAAATCTTTCTGCATGGATATCACTGAGATTTGATGGGAAGAGATATGCTGTTGAAATTATCATCCTGGAAAGGTAATACTTTATTTAATAGGAATAAGATGCAAAAACATTAAGTGAAAAGTAGCACTGCATATTAAAAAAGTGTATTTGTATGGGGAAATTCAAAAACCATATACAGAATGATGGCAGAGAACCTTTGGGAGAAGTCATTAAGAAAGGCACAAATGAAAGTACTTATTAGCTGGTGTTTAATAACAGAATATCTAGACAGAAAGAAAAACAGATGAGGGGTGTTAGAAACAAAACTAGAAGACTTCAACTATAGAGATATCTGTGGGAGCTCAACTGCCCAAAATAGAGTACCCTTAGCATTTAAAAGATAGAAGTATCATTGAGGAATCATCTGATTCCTACCAATCAATTGATAAATCAGCATTTCTTAAGTACCCATGAAATGACAAGTGCCCCAGATTTTGGGGATTCAAATACAAAAAAAGAATCAATCTCTAAGTTTTGTTTGTGTTTGTATGTGTGTGTGTATGTGTGAACATATATGCAGTTAACAGATGTGTATATATACTAATAATGCAGGGAAATGATGTTGAGAATTGTGAACTAGCAGAAACAATTTTCCAAGCAGGTGGAGATCTCTGCTCTTGAAATTCTGCCTCTCTTGGACACTGGTTTGTATTTCTACCTTGACCCTACTTGGCCTGAACATCGTCAGGCAGGAAATGACATGTTAAAAGTGGACATTAAGGACAAGCTCGTAGATTGCCATTGGAAGTTACCTGGTCTGAGTGAAAAGACCACACAGCAAATACCACCCTGTCCAACCTCCAGTGGAGGGGTATTCAACAGGAAGCACTGCCCCTTAGAGCTCATGCTTCTAGCCTCCCAACCAGAAGGATGGGCTCTCCTTTGGCTCTTCCTTAACCCACATAGAGCTCCTTGGGCTTCACCATGTGGCCTGGTTAACCCAAGCCTCATGGCTGCTTGCCCTTCTCTCTCTCTCTCTCCCTCTCTTCCTTTCCAAACTTCAGCTGATCTGCCAGTTCAATCGGCAACTCATGAGGTCTTCCTTTTAAACTCTTCTATCACTTTCTTACATATACACACAAATATACAAACACAGGTACAGGTCGACACAATACACATTTAGATGTGTAAATAAAACGTGCTATAAAAGCAATAGAATAAAAGCTACTCCTTTCTATATTGTAAGGAAACACAAAGAGTCCTTTCCTTTCCTTCTTTTAATAAATATCTACTTCTTCCACACCTGAATTCCTGGGTCTGAATCATGATTCTTTGCAGGCAGGATCAAACTTAAATCTAGCAGCAATACTACCCACACCTTTTATTTGTACACATAGATATGTATTTATCTTTGTGTACAATGGGTATGTTATACTGTGAATAGGTACACATCTATGACTGTATATGCATATTCATTAGCATGCATTCATACACCTATATAGCCCTGTGTGCATGTTTATACACATATATATGTGGAGAGTACACACACATGTTTGTGTATATGTGTATGTTTAAATATGTGTACAAAGATACACATGCACACACCTATGCCAACAAGGATATGCTTCTAGGAAAGGACTTTTGTGTTTCCTTACAATATAGAAAGGAGTAGCTTTTATTCTATTGCTTTTATAGCACGTTTTATTTACACATCTAAATGTGTATTGTGTCGACCTGTACCTGTGTTTGTATATTTGTGTGTATATATATATATATTACACTGTGCAAAGGTACAATGTATATTATATATATATATGTATACATATATATATATATACATATATGTATATATATATATATATATGTGTATGAAACTTGCCACTACCAACTTGCACAAGAAGTCTCTCTTTAGTGGCATCCAGGAGTGGAAGTTCTGTTCATCTGAAGCATGGGCACCATGCATGAAGTTGGGAGGGGGAAGGATAACCCTCCCTCCCCTTAAGTCTTGTGACCTCCCAAAAGTGAGCTTGAGATTTTGGTCTTGTTTTGTTTGTCCTTTTCAGTTCAAGGAGAAGAGTCCTAAAAGACTACCTACATCACCTGGTATTTGTGATTGAAAAGGCCTGCAAAGTCCTTCATCCTGGAGACCCAGAACAGGAATAGTTTAAATGAGATCAAGTTTTGGTATATCTTGCTTAAAACATTATTGAGAAGGAGGTGTGGCTCTTCAGACCTAAGGAACTTTTTGTTTCCAAGAGAACCATTGCACTGATTAATCTCCCTTGAATGGGGAACTGGAGAATAGCACTTATTATTCATCCTTGTTGATGGTTTGTATTTAGTAAAAAGGTTTTTTGTTAGTAACTGCCTGCTTCATTGACTCAACCTCTCCAATATTGACTGTATTTTGAGCCAATATGTACTTGATCTAAAACATTACAAAATAAATACTCACTGAAATTGTTTAGAGGTGGAAGTTAGCATTTAAGAGGAGAGAACTAACAATTAGATGTGAAAATGACAGGACCTTTGGTGGGATGATGCTTTTCTATTTCATAAACTGTAAAAATAGAGAGGATCAAAAAAAGGATGGGTAGGATCCCACAAATTAAAAGAGCTAACAAGAAAGTTAGCTCAAGATGTTCAGGAGAGTCCCAGAAATATAATCTTGAAAACATCGAAAGAAAACATTTTGACAAGAAGGAAAAGGAAAGCCAACCTAGAGAGACCAACTGGCATTGGCATTGACTACTTCATTTTTTTAAAAAATAAGACCAAAACAAGAGCAAGGAAGAGAGGAGTTTGCACATCTTGCAGAATCCTATTGAACAGTATTTGCAGTGCTTACAACTCAGAAGATGGCGAGCATGGTTTAAAATGCTGTAGACAACAAAGGAGGTTTAAGTGTATAAATCAAAAGAGAAGGCTCTAAGAAGAAGTCAAGTTGTATGGGATAATAATCAATGAAGGAAAGAAGGAAGAAGTACATGTCCCTTATTTTGCTTTCATTTTCTCTGTAAAGAAACATATTTTTTAGACATTTGTAAAGGTCAACACACAAAAAAGGGTTAATGGACAACCTTGAGAAATAGAGAGCAAGAATAGAGAATACCTGAGTACTCTTTATGAGCTACAGTCCCCTAGTCAGCATTCTTAAGTTATGACAGTTCTGGTAGATGAGGATTTGTTGGCAGTATTTAAAAGACTGTGGAGAATGGGTATGGTTCCATAGAAATGGAGAAGGGTAATGATTCCCTTGTTTTTAAAAAAGGAAGAGAATGGAACCAGTAACATGTATACCAAGTTGCCTAAAGTCAGTTTTTTGGCAATATATCATTAAATATGTAGAATTCTATAATATAGTAGTCTAGTTAGTTAGGAAGCAACTCCTACAAGGGGAAGTGGCATCAGAAAAAGACAGCACAGCTTGATGAAAACACATCATGGCAGATTAATGACATTCCTTCTTATGTCGATAAGGGCAGTACTCTAGATGTTTGCCTAGAATTTGATGTAGCTGTTTCAGTCTTGTTTGACTCCTCATAACTTCTATGCTATTTGATTGATCCTGTTGCCTCAAACCCCAGTTGCTCAGTTTCCTCCTCCATTAAATGAGCTGAAGAAGGAAGTAGCCAACCATTGCTCTATCTTTGCCAAGAAAATCCCAGATGGGGTCACAATAAAGAGGACCTCAAATCCACAAAACTCATTATCTTTCCCTGACAAGTCCTCCCTTTTCTAAACTTTCTTGTTTACTGTTGAGGGAACCATTATTCTTCTAGTCATCCAGGTTCACAACTTTGGTATCAGTCTCAACTCTTCTCTCCCACTCACTCCACAAGTTTTGCCAGTTGCCAAATCTGTATAATTTCTTTCTTTACCACATCTCCAAAGGTAACTAAGTGGCACAGTGAATAGAGCACTAGATCTGAAGTCAAGAAGACTCATCTTTCTGAGTTGAAATCTGGCCTCAGATACTTACTAGCTGTGTCACTCTGGGCAAGTCATTTAACCCTGTTTGCCTCAGTTTCCTCATTTGTAAAATGAACTGAGAAGGAAATGGCAAAGCCCTCCAGTATCTCTGACAAGAAAACCCCAGATGGGGCGGAGCCAAGATGGATACAAGAAGGGAAAGAGTTTTAGGAGTTCTCTGATAAAACTCACCAGCTAAGGACTCTAACTAAACTTTCAAGAGACAGAACCCACAAAGGGACCCAGTGAGGCAGTTCTCCTACTCAAGGTAACCTGGAAAAGAGCAGAAAGGCTCTGCTCCCTGGGATCGGAGAGGCGGCCTGCCAGAGGGGTGGCCCACCAGAGCCAAAGAACTTCAGCCTCCCGGAGGCAGCCCCAGGGCACTGGGAGCCGAGGCTCACAGCAGCGGGGGAGTCTCCTGAGCTGCACCCCAAGGAGCACTGGGCACAAAGTGGGGGAACAGCGGGGGACCTCTGCCAGAGCGAGCATGTGGAACCCAGCCCTCAGGGCACACAGGGAGCAGCTTGGTCTTTCTGCAGCCCAAAGCCTGAAACAGAAGCAGGCAGAGCTGGTAAGCAGGAGCCCCTAGGGCATGAGCCCATTGAGCTGAGGGAGGGGTGTGAAGAGAAACTGCGAGCTAGGTCCTCTACCCCTGGAACAGGACTCTGGGGCTCTGACCACATTCAGATCCTGATTGCAGTCTAGGCCCCCCCATAGAACAGCAGGGCCCCCCCACCTCAGCCCCATGGCAGAGGGAGATGCTTATGGTCATTCACAGACCAGGAGGGAGGACAGAGCCTCACACACTGAGACCCTTGTGGGAGTGTCCCAAAAGCTCAGGAAGCACCCCAAAAACCAGGCCCAGGCTGGGAAAATGAGCAAGCAGAGAAACAAAAGGAAGACTATTGAGAAATATTTTGCAAATGAGCCCAAGAAGGATCAAAATATTCAGTGTGAAGATGAGGAAGCACAAGCTCCTGCATCTAAAGACTCCAAGAAAAATAGAAATTGGGCTCAGGCTATGACAGAGCTCAAAAAAGACTTTAAAAATCAAATGAGGGAGTTGGAAGAAAAACTGGGAAAAGAAAGGAGAGAGAGATGCAGGAAAAACATGAAAATGAAGTCAGCAGCTTAGTCAAGGAAATCCAAAAAAATGCTGAAGAAAATAGCATGCTAAAAAACAGCTTAGGTCAAATGGATAAAACAGTTCAAAAAGTTATTGAGGAGAAGAATGCTTTAAAAAGCAAAATTGGCCAGATGGAAAAAGAGATAAGAAAACTCTCTGAGGAGAACAAATCCTTCAGACAAAGAATAGAGTTCAGGGAGATTGATGAATTTACCAGAAATCAGGAATCAATACTCCAAAACAAAAAAAATGAAAAATTAGAAGAAAATGTGAAATATCTCATTGAAAAGACAATTGATATGGAAAACAGACTTAGGAAATATAATTTAAAAATTTTTGGAATACCTGAAAGTCATGATCAGGAAAAGAGCCTTGACATCATTTTCAAAAAATTACTAGGAAAATTGCCCTGATATTCTAGAAGCAGAGGGCAAAATAGAAATGGAGAGAATCCACCGATCCCCCAGAGAAAGAGATCCCAAAAAACCAACCCCTAGGAATATTATAGCCAAGTTCCAGAACTCCCAAGTCAAAGAGAAAATATTACAAGCAGCCAGAAGGACACAGTTCAAATATCGTGGAGCTGCAGTCAGGATCGCACAGGACTTAGCAGCAACTACATTGGAAGCTCATAGGGCTTGGAGTACAATATACCAGAAGGCAAAAGAGCTTAGAATGCAGCCAAGAATGAACTACCCAGCAAGGCTGAATGTCCTCTTTCAGGGAAAAAGATGGACTTTCAATGAACCAGGGGAATTTCAAATGTTCCTTTTGGAATGGCCAGAGCTGAACAGAAGGTTTGATCTTCAGATACAGGACTCAGGTGAACTATGGAGATTGGAGGAGAGGGGGGAAATATGAGGGACTTAATGATGATGAACTGCATGCATTCCTGCATAGAAAAATGACACTGATAATACTCATATGAACCTTCTCAGTTAATAGAGCAGGTAGAGAGAGCTTTTATAGTTGAAGCACAGGAGAAAGCTGAATTCAAAGATAAAATATGGTGTAAAAATGGAGTCAATAGAAAAAAAAAGGGAAATGGAATGGGAGAAAGAAAAAGGAGAGGGGGAATAGTCCAAGATATTTCACATAAGATTTTTTTTATCACAATGAGATATTGCAATGATATGGAAGGAAGGGGGGTGGCAAGGGGGAATGAGGGAACCTTTGCTCTCATCAGAGATGACTAGGAGAGGAAACAGCATATATACTCAATGGGGTATAGACATCTGAAGTAAGAAGGAGGGGGGAGCAGGGGGAAGGGGTGGGGATGTGAATAAAGGAGGAGAGGATGGACCATGGAGGGAGAGTGGTCAGATATAACACAGTTTCTTTCTTACTTCTTGCAAAGGGCTGGGATTGGAAGTTCCTGCCCAGGACCATAGGGCCAGGTGGATTCTGGGCCTAAGGGGTGGTATGGGAGCTTAGGGCTTCTTGGCCCCAGGACCAGGGATCTGTCTGCTGAGCCAGTCAACGACCCTACAGTGGAGTCAGAGTGAAAGGAGAGAGAAAATAGAGTACATGGTAGTGAAGAAATAAGAAAGGAGGGAGTTGTGATCAGCAATGGCAATGGTGGAAAAATATGGAAGTAACTTTTGTGATGGACTTATCATAAAGAATGAGATCCACTCATGACAGAATTGTTGGTGTTGGAACAAAGACTGAAGCACATTTTTTGTTATTATTATTGGGGGGGAGGGTGCAGGGAAAGTGGGGCTGGATAGCCTGCCTGGGGCCACATAGCAGGGTGATCTTTGGGTGTCTAGGGTCGGATTTGGACCCAGGTGCTCCTGGCTCAAGGGCCAATGCTCTGTCTGCCACCCAGCCACCCCTACTATTATTACTATTTTATTTTATTTTGGGTCTTTTTTTTTCTTCTTTTTGGTTTTTGCAGGGCAGTGGTGATTGGGTGGCTTGCATGTCATACGGCTGGGTGATTGTTGGGTTTACGAGGCTGGATATGGGCTCGGGTGCTTGTGGTACCAGGTGGTACAATTATTACTATTATTTTTTTTAATTTTAATTGTTTTCTCTCCACTTTACTTTTTTCGCCCAAGCAAGTCTATCTATATTCATGGGGGAGGAGGGGTATTTTGTTTACTTGTAAACAAGAATATTTTATTAATGTAAAAAAAATTTGTACAAAATGAGAATAAAAAAAAATTAAAGTAGAAAAAAAAACCTAGATGGGGCCATGAGGAGTAAGACATAACTGAAACAGCCAAACAAAGCCATCCTTCACACATAACCTCCTTTATCCACTCACATGGCCACCACCCTGATTTATGTCCTCATTACCTTACCTGAACTACTCAAGTAGCTTTCTAATTGGTTCCTGCCAACTCTTTCCTTATGCCAATTCACATAATATTCAGCTGTCAAAGTAATTTTCCTAAAGTATAAGTGTGACCATATCATGTCTTACTCAGTAAACTGAAGTTCTCTATTGCTTCCGTGATCAAGGCACTTGGGGCTCTTTTTACCATGGATCCTTCCCACCTTTCTAGTTAGTCTTCTTATGTTTTATTCCCTTCAACTACTCTTCACTCTAGTGATGTAGCCTACTTCTATTCCTCACATCAGAAACTCTTTTTCCATATCTTGGTCCTATACCTGGAATGCTCTCCTGCCCTCTTGGCATTCCTGGTTTCCTTCAAGATTCATCTCACATGCTCCCTTCTATGGGAGGCTTTTCCTTGCCCTTTCTACCAGCTTCCCTTCTAAAATTATTCCTTCTATTTCCATCAGAATCTAAACTCCATTAAGGCAGAAAATGTGTGTATGTGCATATGTGTGTGTGTTTGTGTGTGTGTGTGTGTGTGAGTGAATTGGACTTTCTCCAAGGCCAGTGCCTGATATGTGGTCAGCATTTAATAAATGCTTAGCTTATTGGTAGAGCAGATTGTGAAAGACATCAAGCCTAACAATTAGAGCTCAGGAGAGAGCAGATTACCTTGCAATGGACATCTTCAAAATATCCCATAGAAAAGATTCTTTCTAAAGATTCTAAAGATTTCAGACAGAAATCAAATTAGATGGCCTCTGTGATAACTGACTCTGAAATTCATTGATTGATAAATTATACAGTTCATGGGGGGGGCAGGGTTATTGGGGTTAAGTAACTTGCCCAGGGTCACACAACTAATAAATGTCAAGTGTCAAAGGTCGAATTTGAACTCAGGTCAGTCCTATTGACTTCAGGGTTAGTGCTCTATCCATTGCACCACCTAGCTGTCCTGATAGGGTGTATTATTGATTGGCTCCTAGGACAGGGTTAGAGTTGTGGGTATTTTATACTGGTTATGTTTCATTTGAGTGCAAAATATGATGAGATATGTGAATTTTTCTTTCCATAGCTCAGCAAGTACATTTTTGTACACTGCAAAATTCAATGGGAAAGAAATTGGCCTGATATAAATGCAGTACGGTTCTTTCTGTATCATATTTCAAATTGAAACTATGATAATGTCAACATTAGCCAGAGAGGTACGGTTAAAATTGTATTTTGGAAAGACTGCAGTATCATAGATTTAGAGCTAGAAGATGACCTCAAAGAGGCCATGGAGTCTAACTCCTTCAGATTTAGAGCTAGAAAATGATCTCAAAGAGGTCATTGAGTCTAACTCCTTCAGTTCACAGAGGAGGAATCTGAGGTCCAGAGAGATTAAATGACCAGCCCATTAGAGACTACATGGGTAGTAGCAAAAAATGGCCCAATGGGAATTCAAGTTTAAGGACTTTCACTGTAAATACAATATTCTATTCAGTATACCACCTTGACATCCCTCCAACCCTCTTTAACATTAATCCTTTTATACCACCATTGAAATCCTGATGTTTCATCTTAGAGGAAGGTCTCCCTGGATTCCATTAAGGATTGTGGTAGATAGAGTGCAAGCTTTTGCGGCACCTACATTTTTCCGAACTGGAAAAACTGAATCAAAGACCAGTGAACCACCTATATTCATCCTAATATTGAAAAAGTTCATCTCTAGATTAGCTATCAGAGAAATATTTATTTTAGCCACACCAACTCATGAAAATCATTTGCTAAGTCATTTACTGTATTTTAAAAAGCAATGATTAGTACTTAAAGTGTCTGAGACAAAGATCAATTAATGAGAAAACTTTCCTTACTTATTCTTTGAAAGATGCAATATCAGTAAGACCTACCTGGTTAAAATGAGACTAATATTGAGAATATCTAAAGTTTAAACTTAATTGACATGTATAAACTGTTGTCAGTGCAAATGAGTACAAATTTTCAAACATGTCTGAAAGAAATGACCTTGTACAAAAAGCTGAGTGAAGCTATGAAGAAATAAATATTTTAACATTTCTTTTTGCCACAGACTAGCTTGGGCCAGGAGTATTTGAATATAAGAAGTCAATAATGGCTACAAAAAAGAAGACTCATGATTTTTTTGACAGTCAGGCATGGAACATTATCTTCATTGAAAAGTGAATTTTGAGGTACCTCAAATTAGTCTGGTATGTTGTTAGTTATTAACTGTTTCTGACAATATTATCAGCATATCTTACAAAAATGGAAGTGGAAAGGGTACATGCTGCCTCACTCCTACCTTCCGTCACTCAAACACACACACACAGGGCTATGATCTAAGGGTATGCAGGGCAAGAGAGCTAGCATGGTTTAGGAGATAGCAAAAGGTAAAAAGGGGGCAGAAATAATAAAACTAATTAAACTCTTAAGTTTAATCTTTTCCACAAAGGTCTGCTTTGAAAAATGATTACTGAATTACTCTCTGAAGTTTTTTTTTTTTTAAATCAACATGAACTCTTGTCTCTGTTGGGTGAATTTCAAAAATGTTAAAACTTGTAAGGCCATTAAAGCTAGCTGAAAAATACTTAAAAGCTGCAAATCTTTTTTGAATGCTTCAGGTTACACAGTTAAGGGACATTTGGCAGAGATAAAGACACTTTAAAAAGTCAGCTACTTAGAAGATTTGACTCATTTAATCTGTCTGCTTTTGAAAAAACACAAAAATGCCCAAGAGTAAAAGTCTCCTCCCTCAAGAATAACTCACTTTGGAGCATTCTACAGGCTGTTCCAGGTTTTGCAGCAGAGAGAAGTGAAGAACACCCACAAAGATGGAGACTATCTTTAGGACAAATTAAAGCAGGATACTGGAAGACAAAAAGTCATCTCATCACTGACCAGCATCAATAATGGTCTTGGTGAATATATATGCTCATTTAAAACCTGAGTCAGACTAGACTTACAAAGTATTTTTGAAAAGTCAATTAATGCACATGCTAGAATTGTATCTAAGTATTTATTTGCAAAAGAGATCTGAAGATCCTGAAATCTGTGTATAGATAATAATAAGATTGTAATCTAACCCAATTACATGATAATAGGTCGGTAAGAAAACAAAACCCCCAACTTATTCTAGATCTAATCCTACCTAAATCAACACATACAGGGCTGTAAGCATGATCCTTTAAGATAGTAAGAAAAATTGCTTATGGAAAAAAAATTTCTTTCAATTTAGATGAGCTCTCTAGGATCAAGCATAAACAAGAGCAGTTGGGTAAGTGTTACATGTACAGGCTCTCCCCAAAGTCTTAGTAATTAATATGCAATATGTTATATAATATTGATAATGTTACTATGGCCAATGATAAAATATAATATAATATAATATTAACATTATATAGTATAGTGTCCCAAAGTCTTAGTGCAGTATGATTTTCTTTTTTTAAATTTTGTAAATATACTGAGTATTCCAAAAAGTCTTAGTGCAGTTAGGTCACCCTGTATTTTGAAAATGCTAGAATTGGTTTTTGCCAAAGACATCAGATTTTTTCATTCAGGTAGAAATCATTGAGAGATATTTGAGTGGAGATGGGCAAAATATAATATAGGAAGTTTAGGTATGAATGCTTTACTATTAAAATAAATAATGTTTTTGACTATTCCAACACTAATAAATAAAAGAATACAAATCGATAAGCAATGAAGAATTATTATTTCCTATTAATGCTTAAGTGACTACAACGAATTAACTAAAATCTGAGAAAGAAGAAACAGCATTCTATGGAATTTCAAGAGGATTTACAAAAACCAGAATAAATATCATTACCTAATATCTTTATTATTTTAGGCATATATATATATACATATATAAATATATACAATGGTCTAATTAATTGCTGGCAAGAGAAAGGGCTGTACATTCAGGACACAGAAGTTAGCTCATGGGGGTTAAATGGTTGCCAAAGCTTTTGCTAAACTCTCATGACAAATTTTGGAGGGGTCTAAGTCCTTCTATACTTGGCTACATTAATTTTACCTACAGTTATTTGTTCTTTTATACCTCACCAATTCATGGCCAATCTGATTGCTATAAAAGGCTTTTAAACCAAATTTTTACTAAAGAGGAGTCTGTTGCTTATCTGATGTGAATATAATAACTGTGTTCAAGAATGAAAAAAAAAGCCTTTTAGAAATTTGAGGAAGGACAGAACAGAGCTGAGTTGTGAACTGGTTGGCTTGTCATGTGAAGACTTTAGAAGAATGCTATTATTACATTTTTCTACATGGTTTCACCCTACCAAAGGGGAAAGGGATTAAAAAAAATTGTACAAGAGTAAATCTTACCACATGCATAGCCCACAGTGAGGTATTTTTTCACGCCTGGCAAGCAAGGACTTCCAAAATGGTGATTGTTGACAATGATCTTGCATCTCTGTTTTCCATAGCACCTCTTTGATAATACATCCAAGGCTGAATAAGATAAACAATCTGCAAGGGAAGAAGTGGTTATGCAAGTTTTAGGTCCACTTTTCAGACCAACTCAATGAATTTGACATTGATATTCAGGGTTCAAACAGTAATCTGACATTCAAAGAATCCTAGATTTCAATATGAAGGGGAAACATAGAGATCATCTAGGCTAGAGAGGTGTAACTC
Organism: Macrotis lagotis; assembly: GCF_037893015.1. Classification (NCBI taxonomy): domain Eukaryota; kingdom Metazoa; phylum Chordata; class Mammalia; order Peramelemorphia; family Peramelidae; genus Macrotis; species Macrotis lagotis. Next base: position 508,251,334 of record NC_133658.1, read on the forward strand.
ATAAGCCACATATGACCTACAACACTGAGAGCAAACCTGGGAATTGGGAAATATTTGACAAAATAAATAAGAATACAATAAAACATAGATAATATTAATTAATCTTTTTTCTTAGTCTATATGCAGCCCCTAGGGATCTTTATGTATGTATGTATGTATCTTTATGTATGATTTAGTGTTTGACACCACCGGTCTAGTCTGATTCCTTCATTTTATATATGAAAACTAAGTCTCAGAGAGGTGAAGTAATTTACCCAAGTTCAAATAAGTTGTAAGAGGAGCAGAGGTTAGATTTGAGTCTCCTATCCAATACTCTAATGAGCCTTATCCATGACTTAGTGTCTTTCCTCAGAAATTAAATCACCTGTCTAGTCCATCCCACTATTCTCTAATTCAACAGGACACTACTTTTTCCCTTGGTCTTAGCTATTTGTAAGATAGAGAGCTTTTTTCTCTCTTTCAGAATTAGTTTAAGAAATGGAAGAACCTCAGTCATTATCTAGTCTATGCCATACACAAAAGGAATTTCTACTGTAACATCTGATCATCAAATAGTAATCTCAAAAGCTAAGACTGTGTTTTTGAGATTAACCTTAACCCATATAAATTATGCCTTTGGATACCCACATATACTGTATCATTGTATAATAAAAGGAATTCAGAAGAATTAACATGAGATTATTTGTAGGAGGTTATTGTTATTTAGTTATTTTCATCTGTGTCCAAATTTTCATGACCACTTTTGGGGTTTTTCTTGGTTAAGATGTTGGAATTATTTGCCATTTCCTTCTCTAGTTCATTGAGCATGTGAGGAAACTGAGGCAAAAAGGATTAAGTGACTTGTCCAGTTTCACATGGTCAGTAAATGTCTTGAGGTTGGGATTTGAACTCAAGTCTTTCTGAATCCAGTCCCACTGTAGCATCTAACTGCCCTATGTAGGGGGTAGGTCTGTTTATTCTCAGATAGGAAAGTAGATTCACATAACCCACTAATTGGTTCTCCATCCAACCCATTATAGGCTTATTACCTCCTATATTTAGGTAGAGCATGCTGAACACTGTGGAGGAACACACATGCATATAAAGAAAGCAATTTATAATTGAATTGGGGAAGCAAAACATAATCTAGAAACATTAGCAAGACATAATAAAGCAGTAAATACATATCAGAAAGTAAGTACTCTAATCTTGAAAAAAAAAAAGTAAGATTCCAGAGAGGGAAGAGAGAGGGGGTAAAAGGAAGGGTGGGGGGGAGAAAAGGATGGTGATAAAAAAGACTTCTTAAACCAGGATTGGTAGAATCTAAAAGGAGTAAAGGACATTCCAGGAAAAGGGGAATGATGGGCAAAAAAGGTGATGAGTTAAGAAAGAACATGGAATATTCTCAAAACAATGACTAGACCAAAATGACTGGAAAAGCTTTATTTAAGGCAATAGTGGGAAATAAGGAGAGAACTGAAGCAGCAGGTGACAGAGTGCCCCATGGATTAATTTTTTTTAATTTAAAGAAGCATTTATTAAGCACTCCTCCCCTGATTTATTAAGAGATAGGTGACTTAAAGTTGTGCCACATTGTGGCACAACAATAAATTCTTATTAAGTGTTATCTCATTGGATACTCACAGCAACCCTAAAGGTTACTATCATAATCCCCATTTTACAGATGAGAAAACTGAAGCAGTAGTCAAGTGACTTGTCTAAGGTCACATATTTAGTAAGTGTTCAATGTAGGATTTGAATTCAAGTCTTGGGCTTCATCTACTACATCAACTAACTGCCCCTATTGATGAAATTAAGAAGCTACTTTTTAATCCTGGAAGTAACAACCTCTCCAACAGAAACTGTGATACATTGAAATAATAGAATAACGTTGGGCTGTTAGAAACAATAAACTGATAAAAATATGGGGAAGCTCAGAGAGATTTTTCAAACTGATGCAGAGTAAAGGAAGCAGAATCAGGAAAACAATGTACACAGTGAACACAACAATCTAATTGGAAAGAACAAATAGCCAAAAAACGACTGACACAGAATATCATGGAATTATGAAGAACAAGTTTGGTCCCAAAGAAGAGCTATGAGAAGGCACTTCCCCTTCCTCCTTAGCAGAGGGCAGAAGGAATGACTGATCTGTTACATATAATATCAGGGTTTTTTCCCAATATGATGATTTCTTTTAATTATTTTATCCTTTTTTTTCAAAATTTTTTTCTTGTACAGATGACTCTCTGGATGGAGAGAAAAGAAATAATAAGGGGAAATGTGATTCATCAGAGTTAGAAAGGAGTTGGGCAGAGCCCAAAGTTCCAGTGGGAGAGGGACGAGAATGATGGCCTGGGTCTGGTTTGGAAACGATGGCCACAAGGGACAGGGTAAGAATAAAAGCAAAAACTTAACGTACTCAAATCTAGCTTCCATCTGAAAGGCAGACTCCAAAGTTCTAGTGAGAGGTATTAGGGAGAACATAAAAATGGTTGCCAGTGCTACTCTACCCCACCCTTTAATCTATCCTATTTCTTTAGAAAAACTTTATCCATTCAGTCAAATTCTTAGCTGGTATCATTCCAGCAAATTTGTGATTGTTGCTGTTGTATTCAGTCATGATTCTGTGACTCTGTTGTAGCATGCCAATACTTTCTTTCCATGAGGTTTTCTCAGCAAAGATACAGGATTAATTTATCATTTCCTTCTCTAGTATTTGCCTTAATTTCTTCATATATAAAAATTAGGGATGATAATAATAGTATCATACAAGCTTTAAAGTTGTGACTATGGAAAATTTCAAAAGAATTAGTTTCTAGGTAATTAATAATTTTCTAGGTAATTAATAACTACTGAATAATTAATAAAAGAATGGTCATTTGACTTTCTCTTGTAAACTAAAGATGAATCATGGAGGTCCATCAAAGGTTATATGCCCCTGTAAGAATGTGTGTTCCCAACAGGCAGAAATCATCACTGATTGGTTAATAATTAAAGAATTTTATAAGAGAGATGAACCTATTCTAATGAGGGGCTAGAGGACCTGAGTTTGATTATGCCACTCTTACTCTTCTGTACCCAGAATTACTCCCCCCCATTTTAGAACCCCTAGACAAGGGGGTCTATCCCCATGGAAGCAGAATACATTGGGTGGAAATTCACCTTTATAAGGTTTCTGGTTGGTAGGATAAGAATTCTCTGTCAAAAAGTAGAGCAAACATTTTTTGACTTTATTTATGATATTTTTATTATTTAAAAGGTGGAAGAACCAATAAAGTGAAAAATTTGTTCTGGATCTGATTCTCACCAGCAAGATAAGAAAAATGGGAGTTCTTAGAGAAAGGTTGAAGAGCTGAAGTTGGAACATAACCAGTGAGGACTGTGGGAAGACTCAAAAAAAGAGGAGCGGTTCTCTTCTTTTGTGGTTTGGCAAAAGCTAGCTCCAAGTTGAGTCAAAAAAGTGGGATTTTTAATGAGTTGGAGCCGGAAGGAAACATGAATTTCCTCTGGGGGCAGTCAGTAGCTCCAGAAGAAAAGCAAAAGTGGCAAATGGTAAAACAACCAGTTAAGGTTAGGAATTGGTAGAATGGAAAAAGGAAGAAAGAGAGCAAAGTTGTCTGACAAAATATACAATTAGAGTGGAAATCAGAGCTTAGTGAAGAAACAGTCAAGAGGGTGGGAAAAGGAATTCTTGGTCTGGATAACAAACTGGACTAGCCAAACAAAGAGACTTAGAAAAAGCTAAGTAATATGGCAGAATGAATGAATGATTGAAAAAAGAGTTGTTACAGAACAGAAAAAGATCTAGGACTGGTAGGGAATGAAGCGGCAGACACTTTACAGACATTGTACGATTTACAAAGTCCTTTCACAAATAGTTTCATTTAAATCTCATAATAATGCAGGGGATTATTTTAAAAATATTTTTAAATTATTTTTTAAAGATAATGTATAACACTGTCAATTGAAGGAAATAGAAGATCAAAGGATTATTGTTTTAAAGTTGGGGAGGAGAGATAGGAACAAAGTATTTATTAAGTACCTACTATATGCAAGGCAACGGGTTAATCATTTCACAAATATCTCATTTGATCCTCAGAAAAAACCTGTGAAGTGGGTGCTAGAGGTTACCTAGTCCAACAGAAGAGGAAATTGAGGTAGGGATGAAAGAGGTTCAATAACTTGGTCATTATCACACAGGTAATAAGAGCAGAACTAGTATATGACTGTAGGTGTCTTTACTCCAAATTCAAGGGTCTTACATAAATGTTCTCTTTAAATAACATAAGAAGGTTCTAGTTAACTGATTGAGATGAACTAGATTCCAGGAACCTCCAATCAGTTTGTTTAGCTGAACTTCAGATTGACTTGTTGGGAACAGAGGCAAGGATAATCCAGAAAGGAAGAGAATTAGAAAAGTCATTGATGTTTGATTGTTATGTTTTTGTACTTATAATTACAGCTAATAGGAATACAGCAGGTTCCTTCCATTATCTATTTTATCCTCAGCATAACCCTGGAAGATAGGCACCTCCAGTTTTATGACTCCTGCTTTATAGATAAAGAAACTGAGGCATAGAGAGCTTTTGACTTGCCTATAAATAAACTCACACGTCCACACACATACATGCATATTTGCAGGTACATGTGTATGCAAATGAAGAGGTACAATTTGAGCCCAAGTGTCTCTTGACTTCAAGTCCAGATGAAACCACATAATTAGAATCTGATTTGGAAGTCCCTCCAAAGTTGCTCAATTTGCCCATTTTCTCTCTCCATCAGATTGAAACTAGCAAGCCACAATGGAAAGACTTCTGGAGGAGGTGGGAGGGTCAGGAGGTCCTATCCCCAGCTTTGCCATTAATAAGCTCCATAACTCTAGTTAAGGCATTTAAGCCCTCTGAGGCAGAGGTGTCAATGAAGCTGAAGAGTCACTGTAATATTGCCTCAACCTGAAAAAATCATTTGCTGGATATTAAACTGAGTGTGGATATTTACCCACTGGTAGCTGAAAATTGTCAATGAAGTTAGATTACAAGCTATCTTACTGAAAAATAAGGTTTTTTTAAACCTTAAAAGTTACTTTTCGGATCTTGTAGTTAAAGACTTAAGTTTTGTTGGTAATTTTTGACTTCTCATGTGTATTAAACCCAACCCCAAAAGAATGAGTTGTTAAATAAATCTTTAAGGAAGGAAAATACAGTTGAGCCATGGTCTTTATGTGCCACTTATCTTTAGGGCATCTAGGTGCCCCAAGAGAGCAAGACTGGGAGTCAAAGAGATCTGAGTTCAAATGCTGCCTCACACCCTTAATAGCTAGGTGGTCCTGAGCAAGTCATTTAACCTCAGTTTCTTCATCTGTAAAAATGAGGATAGAACTAGTTCCCTTCTAGGGAACTTGTTGTGAGGATCGGATTTTCATAAACCAGGTGGCTAGGTGTGCAGTGGATAGATCACTAGCCCTGAAGTCAGGTGGACCTGAGTTCAAATGTGACCTCAGACACTTGATAATTACCTAGCTGTGTGACTCTGGGAAAGTCACTTAACCCCACTGCCTTATAAAAACCAAAATAAAAAAATTTTTTTAAATCTTAAAGCACTATAAAAGCTAGGTATTATTATCATCTTTACCCCTAGATTACTTCTACCAGCTCCATGAATAATTATAATTGATGAAGACTGCTTCATAATGCTGATGATGATGATAATGACTGGGGAATGACTGTCATAGGAGTAAGCAGATAAAGACATCTTGCTTTGGGACTATATAGTCTGCCTAAATGGAATCATCCACATCAACTACAAAAATAGCAAAAACCAAAAACCTGAAATTTCCATTAAATTCAATAATGATCAAGACATCCATTGAGAAACTATAGTAAATTTTTTCTTCCTCTTATAACTATACAAAAATTTATCCAGAAGCTCAAAGGTAATAGGGATAGGACCACCAGGAAATCTACAACCAGTATAAGACTTAACCTCCTAGCAAGACCAGAAACAAGCAAAGTCTGTAAAGTTCTGTGTCTAAAGAAAACCCAGCTAGCAAGAAAGGAGGGCCCCCATAAGAAGTCCCAAGGAGGGATGAAGTAAAAGTGTCCCAGATCTGTTAGAGGGAGGTGGAAATAAAAATCTAAAAGGGAAAAATTCCAGGAGAGTCATAGTCAGAATCCAGAATTCATAAACCACACACACACACACACACACACCCCCTGAATATTCATATGTATATGTGCACATATATGTACATAGAAACACACATGTACACACATATTTATATGCATAATACATATATACACTTCAAGCAAAAGACTTAATATAAATGAGAAGAAATATTAGAATTCAATGTTTCAAAAAGCAAAAGATAACAGTTTTACAAAGTCAAATATAATTCTACAGGAAAGAAAAGATATTAATGGAATAGAGTACTTTCAAACATTTCTGATGAAAAGACCAGAGCTGAGAAGAAACTTTGAAATACAAAAACAATAGATGAGAGAAAGCTAGAAAGGTAAATTTATGTGATCATTTGGAAGAAACTGCATGGTAATGTAGTGCCACTGTAAGCCTGGTAAAAACTGGTATGACAGGTAATGCTCCAGACTTGCTTGTATGGAGGTAAAACCTCCAGGGTGTATACATCCTAAGGTTCAGCTGGCAGACTGGGCTTTGGCCTCTTCCCAACCATTTGTTTGCTTTTGAACAATTAAAATTAAGTTTCTTGGGTCCCCTGTTCCTCCTTCCCCATTCCTATTAGGCAACTCAGAAAGTACCCCCTAGAATCTCATTGGTATTCAGAACCTTAAGGTTATTGAGAGAATTAAAAAGAAAAGACAGAGCACCTGAGGGGCTGATCAACCAGGGAATGGTTAAACAGACTGTGACAAACAAACGTAATGGCAATTACTGCACCATAAGGAATTAGAAATGAGATCATTTCAAAGAATACTGAGTGCAGAACTGACCTGGTGCAGAAGAACCATGGGAATCATTTATACAAACACCACTCTAAAGAAAGACAACTTTGAGAGACTAAAGAATTCTGCCTCAGGCAATCATCATGTCTCTAAAGACTCAAGCATGACAAAGTATGCCACTCACCTTGGAACAGAGAAATTATGGACTCAAGATATAGAAACATATTTTTGCCTATGTCTACTATAAGGATTGGGGCAGTCACTGGATAGTGTGCTGGGGCCTAGAGTCATGGAAGATCAGAGTTCAATCTGGCCTCAGATATTTAGTAGCTATGTGATCCTGGACAAGTTACTTAATCTCTGTGTACCTTCATTGGAACAAACCTCATGGACAGTATTGTCATACTATGCTCCACAAGGCCATGAAGAGTCAAGACACAACTGAATAACTGAACAACAACTATATGGAGTACTTTTGCTTATTTGTTCTGGGAAGGTTTTTTTTTTCCCCCTGTCAATTTTTAATGAAATTGTGAGGGCTTCAAGAAAGAAGATGGTTAGAAATAATGATGCTTTAAAAAGTGGTCCATTGAAACATTTTTAAAATGCACAAAAAACCAACATTTCAGAAGAAAGCATAGAGAAGAGTGTTTAAAATAAATGCAAGGATTCTGTTAGATACCTTTTTAAAAGAAAGTATTATGAAATGGATCTTTGTGGTTTCAAATACAAACTTCTTTTGTTTCTGCTACAAACATATAAATGATATGCCATAATGCATAACAGAAATTAATTTAGTTTAAAAGATAATTTAGTTTAAAAGTTTATCAGATTTCCTAAGACTAAAATAAGCTTACAGCTTGTGAAATCCCACAATGACATTCTATGTCTATATCCTATATTCTAGGTGGTTTCTATGAATTAAGAACAATAATAGGAGCCCACATATTCTCCTAGACATCTTACTATTAATTAGGGAGCAGAATTATATTTTTTAGACTAGTAGGAAAGACTAGAAGTAACACCACAACATACTTCTATTACCTGTGTAATCTTGGGAAATTTATTTCACCACTTTTGACCTCAGGGTTGAATTAGACAATCTGTAAATTTTCTTCTCAACATAAATCTATGATCTTGCGATCCAATGTTCCTTTTTTAAGCTCCAAAGTCATAACAGTCTATCACTTAAAGTACACATGTTTATATTAAGACTCTTTAGGAAAGGAAAGAATTTATCCTGGTGATCTTCACTGGCTCCCCACTGCTATTAGAATAAAATACAAAATCCTTAGCTTGGCATCTAAAGAGCTTCCCAATTTGATTCCTGCCTACATTTCAATTTCATTTCAAATTATTCCTCTTAATGTACTCTTCTATCAAATTATCCCACCAGTTATTCACTTTGTGGGGCCTTTTATAGTCTATCTTCACTTCCTTTGCATATGTGGACCTCCACATCTGGAATGGAGGAAGAGAATACTCTCTAAATAATGCTTAATTTCCTTCAAAACATATGATGCTCCCTATCACATAGAGCTGTTACTGACTCCATTTTTTTCTATTATCTCCCTTTTGAGAACATTTTAATATATTTTTGTATTTGTTTCTCTATGTATGTCTTATGCATCATATTCCCTCCTCCCAGTAAAATAGGAACTCTCTGAAAGCAGAAACTGTCATTTATACCCCTTTATTTCTAGGATTTAGTTCTATAGAGTTTAATAAATATGCATTGAATTGAGATGAGAGTGAGTGAAACCACAGGATATTCCAATGTCATGTCATGTGCCTGATGACTTATTTCCCTTTAAAAATCAACCAAACAGTTTTCTGCTCTTGGGTTGATATTTATACATTTTCTTCTGGGCAAACTCTCAAATTGTTGGATTATGTGTTTCTAACACGTGATAACAAGATATTTCAACCACCTTACTATTATTATTTTTTGGCCACTGCTTAATTCTGAGAATTAAATTAGCAGTATTTTACAACCTATGTTTATGGAGATAATTGGACAAAGTCTTCCTCATTGGGAAACTCCTGGTAGTAGAAACCACTGGCTCCTTGATCTTTAAAGAAAAATTCAAGCTTGCCCACACTTGGCCTTGAGATGAGACTCATTGAGGCCTTTGATGATCATTGTTTGGTTTTCTCACTCTCTTCTTCCAGGAAACAGTAGATTGCCTGGAGCCTCCCTAGAAAATAGCTAAGAAAATGAGGCACAGCCTACCTGCTCACTGAATTTGCCAAATACCATGCATGTTCATGTCTCCTGGACTGCTTATTTTTGGTTTCCTTAGGCTGAAACAATGATTAATTCTACATTCATTTTTGTTCAGGGGAGTTCTTTGGTCCCATTTTGATCTATCTGCTGCTCTTCAATTATATGTGTTTCAAAGCTTTGAACTTGGGCAACCTTTTGGCAATCTCCTGCAGACCTCATGATGAGGACTTAATGATGATTTTAATTTAATTTGAGCCCACACAACACCAGAATGTTGTTTTTAGAAGTAGGCCTTTTCCACAATCACAAATGAAGCCAGAGAAAATGCTCTGTGGTACAGATTCTCACTAAAATTCTCCACAGAACAGAGAATGCAATGATACTACTTCCACAGTTAAAAAAAGTCCAACAAAACTATGTATGTATTTGCATATCTGTATATCAATTCATATGTATTTTTTTTTAGGTTTTTGCAAGGCAAATGGGGTTAAGTGGCTTGCCCAAGGCCACACAGCTAGGTAATTATTAAGTGTCTGAGACCCGATTTGAACCCAGGTACTCCTGACTCCAGGGCCAGCGCTTTATCCACTGCGCCACCTAGCTGCCCCAATTCATATGTATTTTTAAAAGTTTTTAGAGCATACAGATATAATATAAATAAAAAAGTTCTTTGGGGCTCTCAATGACTTAAGAGGGCAAAGGGTCCTAAGAGCAAAAAATTTGAGAACTACTGGTATAGTAGATAGGAAGGTGGCCTTTGAAAGACCCGAGGTCCTACCTGTAGCAAATACTGGCTTTCCGTAATCACTTTCTTTCTCTCTGCTAAGATTTTAGCAAATCTCTTTCAGATTAGTGGGAGTAACATAATAGCTCTCTTTTTACCCCTGGGATTAATTATCATATTCTCAATATTATCCTTCTGGGCAATATTATCTTCCTTACTGGATAAAAGAATTGTGAATGGTAACAACAAATTGTGGATTGTGTCAACATGCATGTTTCCTGTAACAACAAAATCACAGGATTAGCAAAATATATCACATACATGCATACATATCTGTATACACACACACACATATACATATATAGTGGTTAGGTAAACTACAGGTTTGTCTGACTACATGGGGACAAATGGGGAGTGATTCAGATGGAATAAAAATTGTTTACCCAGAGGGATGATTGGGATTCAGTCTGGGATCAGGGTAGTCAAGCATTAGGATGAAGAAAGCATCTTTTTTACATTAAATTATTTTTCAAAGAGAGATTGCCTTTTCTTGGTTTCTGGTGCTAATTAAATCTGTCTTCCTTAGTAGACCTATCATGAAGGGCTTTCCCTCTCCTCCCATTCCCTTATGACAGAATCATAGAACATGACTGGAGAAAGTATGGCACATGTATTCTTAACTGCATCTAGCCTTGTTGGGTTAAGTAAATTTCCCCAAGTCACACAACTACTTAGAAGCTGTGCTAGAATTAGAATCCATATGTCTTAATTAGAAATCAGAATTTCACTCTCCCATGATGTCTCTTATATTGTGCTTGTCAAAATCTGTCTCTCACCCTAAAGAAACAAACTGTATTTATATACTTTTCATTGAGGATCCTTTTTTCCCCCCTTCAAACATAATTTATTATACCCTTAGAGACTGAACTGTGGGGAGGAAGAGATATCTTCAGAGGTTAAAATTAGAGGGAAATATTGTATAATAGAGGGGCAGCTGATGCAGTGGATGAAGGGCTGGGTCTGAAGTCAGGGAGATTCATCTTTGTGAGTTCTAATATGACCTCTGACATTTACTAGTTGTGTGACCCTGGGCAAGTCACTTAATCCTGTTTGTCTCAGTTTCTTCATCTATGAAATAAGCTGGAGAAAGAAATGGCAAACAACTCCATTATCTTTGCCAAGAAAACCCCAAATGGGATAATGAAGCATTGGACATAACTGAACAATGGTAACCACAACAAAAATGGCATAGTGAGAAAAGCAGTAGGCTTTGAGTCAGGAAAGACCAGAGTTTGAAACCCACACCTGCTCTTTCTGATGTTGTGGGTTAAGGCACTGTGCCTCAGTTTCCTTATCAGTAAAATGTGCATAAGAAGATATATATGTAAAAGAATAAAATGAATATAAGAATCTCTACTTCACATGGGTTAGTCAGGGGGTTAGTAACAGGATGAACATAAGGTCAGCCATTAATTTTCAGACTGAAAACTGATATCTTATAAAATGATATAACACTTAAAATGGCCATCACCTTTTAACTGACTTATTAATGATTTGTACAAAGTCCACTGACCATGGAATCAAGGAAGAGCATAGAAGGAATGCTCTCAATTTTTCCCATAAATCTCTCACTTGATCTCCATTGCTTTGGATTCTGGATCCTCAACAAACAGGCATCCCTTTCTGGAGCTCTTAAGACTACACTAAGGTATTCCTATAACCAAGTGGCAGTCAACTTAATGAAAAACAATAAATTGTTCACTTTTGACGATTGGCTCATTTTAAAAGTTTATCCACGAGATGCTAATACTTATTCTTGTTTGGTTTTGTATTTTAGCAATATTGATTTCTAATTCTCCTTGCAAAAACTCTTGTAAGAAAGGACAATGATCAATGTTGGAAGGGATGTGGGAAATCTGGGATACTAATAAATGTATTAGCTGGTGGAGCTGTGAATTAATCCAACCATTTTGGAGAGTAATTTGGAATTACGCCCAAAGGGCAACAAAAATGTGCATACCTTTTGATCTAGCAATACCACTACTGGGTCTATGCCCTGAAGAGATCATGAAAAAGAGTAAAAACATCACTTGTACAAAAATATTCATAGCAGCCCTGTTTGTGGTGGCAAAGAATTGGAAATCAAATGAATGTCCATCAATTGGGGAATGACTTAATAAACTGTGGTATATGTATGCGATGGAACACAATTGTTCTATTAAAAACCAGGAGAGATGGGAATTCAGGGAAGCCAGCATGAACTGATACTAAGTGAGATAAGCAGATCAAAAGAACATTCTACACCCTAACAGCAACATGGGGGTGATGATCAACTTCAATGGCTTGCTCATTCCATCAGTGCAAACAATCAGACACAATTTTGGGATATTTGTGATGGAGAATACTATCTGTATACAGAGAAAGAATTGTGGAGCTTGAACAAAGACCAAAGACTATTGCCCTTTAACTTTTTTAAAAAAGTTATCTTATGTAATTTTGCTATCTCTTATACTTTATTTTTCTTCCTTTAAAGACATGATTTCTCTCTCATCACATTCAGCTTAGATCAATGTATACCATGGAAACAATGTAAAGACTAATAAACTGCCTTCTGTGGGGGGGGGGGAAGGGGAGGGAAGTGAGATTAGGGGGAAAATTGTAAAATTCAAAAGTAATTAATTAATTAATTGATTGATTAAAAAGTTAAAAAAAAAGAAGGGATTATTCAGGATACCAGACTTTTTTGATTTGGTAGAATTTGTCCTAATGCCTGGTCCTCATAAATTTTCTAATGTTCTTTTACTAATCTGACTTCCTGGTTTAGCCTCTTAGGCTTTGTTAGATAAAATAATTTCAAATGTCTATATTCCCTATCCTTAACTAACAAAAAAAGAGATATTCCTACTTGATGCTTTTCTCAGCTTAAAAAGACCAAGGTCTTCCACTGCATCTGGGGCCATCATGTGTTTACCTGACCTATATCTTGCCACTGGACTGGGAATGATTCTGGAGAAGAGATCCTGAGGTTGATGACTTTACACAGCCCTCTCCTCACTTAAATCCAATTCACTTTCAAGTCAAGATATCACCCTCCTGATGTCATTGATCCTCTTTGAAAATGAAGGATGAACAACAACAAAACTTTCCATAGGCTAGACTAATCCATCCAGAGCTGGGAGGGACCTCAGAGACCATCTAATCCAACCCCCTCACTTAACAGATGAAGAAATTGAGAACCAAAGAGATTAAGTGACTTGCCCAAGGTAACACAGGTAACTTGAGGGTTGGGGGAAAACACTGTGGAATTTGAAAACAGATGATCTATTTTAGAGACAGTGGCTTTTTCAACATAACATCATGCCTCTCATACCCACTAATCCTAATGAATGTTTCTATAGGGACGGGCTGAAAAAATCTTTGACCCCAAATTACAAAATAAATTACCATTAACAAATCTAACTAGAAATTGAAATACAAGGCAGGTTTCCTGACTCCCAGTTCTGAGTTTTTTACAAACTGTGGAACAATTTTAAGGAAATCGAACTATTATATCTCTTTTCCACTGAATTTTTTTCTATATATTTACTATAAACTTAACATAGAGTTGATCTTCAATAGTTATGTATAATCTGTATCTTTGGGGGAAGGGGGATATCTTATCTCAGTAGTTAATTCATTTTGACAAAGTGCTACAATCATAGCAACACTTACCAAATTGAGGAAGATAATCTTTTTCAAAAGAGCAGATGTCCTTTTCAGATGCTGTTCTACCATAGGTAGCAGAATATATGTTAAGAAACTTTGTCTCATGGCAGTGAAGTTTCAGCTCTTGGTTTTCACAGACAGTTTTAGTTTTGAATTCATCTGAAACCAAAACAAAATGAGGTGGCACCATAAGAAAGTGGGTTTTTTAACTATCTCTTTTTTTTAATAAATTCCCAACAGTTCTCAATCTGGCCATCCAAACAATAAATGAAAGCTTAATGATTCCTAGTACCTTTGACTATTTTCTGTCACCCTGCCACAAAGATTGCAGGAGGCATTGAAGTAGACAGATTTTTCACTGGATCTGAAATATAACTCAGAAAGTTAGATCTTTTACTAGTGAACATTACAACTGATCCATGGCTTTTTATCCTGTTCAGTTTTTGCCTATGTCCCTCCATAAATCCTTCATAAAGAATCTACTCAATCAATCCAAAAGCATTAATTACATACCTACTATATGCTAGGAACTATAAATTGCTTTCATTATTTCCCTGATACTGCTCATTTCATTCCAGGGATGTGAACTATCAACTGTTTCTACAGGTATTGCAGCAGTTGCCTCCTCAGTCACCAGTAACCACCAAAATCTTCGGTACTGTTGAATAATTCAAAGTCAGAAATGGTTGGTGTCGTGAGTGGAAATGACATGCAAGTAATTGCATTAACACCAGTTTTAAAATGGTGAAACCTGAAGGTATCCTGAAGGTATCCTTTAAATATGACTAACCACTGAAACCTGCTACATTTTCTGACTTCTCCTATAAGGATGTAAAATGTATGTATAAATGTTTATGTGCATACATGTGTGATATATATGGTATATCCAAACATACACACATGTATATTTTACACATGCATTTGACATTTTAAAAAGTTTTTTGAGTTTCTGATTCTTCCTTCCACCTATTAAAAAAGCAAGCAATATGTGCATATATATATATATATGTATATATATATATATATGTTAAATCATGCAGAACATTTCCATATTATCCTGTCTTTGAAAAAAAAGGAAAGCATGGCTTACTTTTCAATTTGTTTTTCTAATTCTCAGCATAATGTTCGTATATTTAATGCATGCATTTTCATTCATTCTCTCAATAAGGTTTTTCCAATGTATGTACAAAAGAAGAATTCAGTTTCCCTTTAGGTCAGCTAAATATAATTAATAATATATTATGCTAGGGCACGTTAACATAGGGTTAACTCTTGGTAATACCTTTACAAAATGGATGATTTCACTGCTCATGCCTTCGATAGAGATCTTAAATGACAGATCATTTATCAGTTTGAGGTTATTCTAAAGGAGGCTCCTAATCCACCAGTGGTAGGAAGCAAAGCTTCTTTCCCCATTGCCTAGAAGCAGTCACCTCATCTAGCTGTTTGAAGATCACTTCAAGAAGAGAGCCCAAGGTGCAGTTGAGGAAATAAAGACACATATTCTAGACAAATGCAAATTCTATCCCCTGACCCCGAAAGAAGTTTCAAGGAGTGTCACTTCTGTCCACAAAGAAGAAAGCTGGCTATAGACTAAAAAAAGGGTGAGCCCTGACAATGGAGAGTTGGGAGCTATAAATTTCCAAAAAGAGCTTCAAAGGCCAGCAATACCAGAAGAGGGAGTAGCCTTGACCTCAAATGCTCCCTATGTGTATGTATGCCTCACTACCACTATACTATGAATTTGAACTCACTCTTCCCAAGGATGCTGTGTATTGGGAGAGTAGATCCTGAATTTACTGGGTAAATATTAAATAGCTACTGCCATTCTAAGAGCTAATGTGTCTACAGGTTGAACAGTGGGGACTTGTGATTTATTGTATGAGGACTATAACCTTAAAGGGTAATATTAGAACCTGAAAGTAGTCGCATGCAATTCTCAGTTACCAGGTATAGTCCTTTCTTGAGTACATAGTTAATTCTGTTCTTTAAAAAATATAGACAAACATTAAATGAGTAACTCATCATATACATTATATTCTCTGGAAAGGTAGGTGTTTCATTTTCATCTCTGAGCAATTCATGAACTCCAGATCTCCAGTCCAGGCAGGACATGGCTGGTCCTTTCTTGACCCCTTCAGATGGAACATCCTTTAAGTGCTGGTACTTCTCTGAGGAGGTCTTCACCACTTCAGAATCACATCATCAGTAGCCTCCTACCATTTCAAACTAGAAGTCCTAGAGTCAGATGTCTCAAAACTCAACAGGTCCACAGAAGAACTCAATACTTTTCCCTTCAATCTGCTAGTCAATCTACAAGCATTTAAGAATCCTTACTATATGCTAGGCACTGTACTACTCTCTGGGAAAAGAAAGACAGTCCCTGTCTTCAAGCTTACATTCTAATGGGGAAAGACAACACATAAATGGAAACTGAAGAGGTTGTAGTGATGAGAAAGGTACCCTATAGGAAGATGTAGTGGAAGTCCAGATTGCAAGCTGGAAAAGAATGAGACATGACTGCTCTTAGTAATCTCTTTAAATGAGGGTTTTTAAGAGAACACTCAATCAGGAAAAGAAGACACAGAGGCAGCAGGTACATCCAATGTATGAATCCCAGGGCTGGAATAAGGCTTCAGGATGAAGATCTAGAGAAAGTTTGGAGAACAGCTTAGACTAGTCATTAGGGTTCATTATTTCCTTGTCATCTTCAATTCCTTTTTTCCATTTATTTCACATATCTGCTCAGTTACCAAATTTTGTCATTTTTATCTTCATATATCTCTCATCTATCTATGTTTTCCCCTCTTTACTTTCATAGCTTCTGCATGAATTCAGACCCTCACACCTCTGGCTTGGACTATTGCATCAACCTCCTAGTTGGTTTTCCTCCTCAGGTCTCTTTCAAATTCAGCCTCCACATAGCTGCCAAACTGATTTTCCTAAAGCATAGACCTGTTTATGTCATTCCTTTCAATGTAGCCCAGTGATTCCATAATACCTGTAAGATCAAGTATAAATTGCTCTATGATATAAATGGACTGCTCATATCATAAGAGTGAAGGTTAACATTTGAACAGGTAGCATTCAGAACTGATACTTAGGAATCATAAAAGAACTAGAGGAAAGTCTTTAGTTTATTGCATAACTCTTCTGTGAAGGAAGACATGGGAAAGAAATGAATGGATTAAAAAGGTAGTGCATCTGTATCAGTGAAAGGAGTACCCACACTGATGATATCATGAATCTGTTGAAGTACAGTAAAAGTCACTCCAGTTTATTAAAAGTAACAAATGAGTTACTTTTGATAAGAACATAGCACAAAACAAACACAAAGTAACATAATTATATTACTATTATCTTAAGAACACCAGAAAAAGTTTTTCAAACTGATTTTTAGTGTGGGAGGAAGCATTAAATACAGGACCTCTCAATGTTAAAAAGTGAAGCAGTGAAATACAATCAGATGGAGACAGAGTTGAGAAAAGGTATTTCTGTAGCCTTTGTTTTTGAAAAATTGTATACTCCTTTGTGTCATTTTCTCCAGAGAGGATCTAGTCAGTCACCACAATGCATACTATTTAACATCACAAAAATAATATCTACAAGTAATAGAGATCAGAACTTTCAGACATTTAACATAACTGGTACAATGTAATATTTTTCAAATGTTCATCATTGTCCTCTTCTGTACCTTAGGCAGTTTTATACACTTTTCCCATCTCTATCTTGATTTTAGATATGTTGATAGAGTTTTACAATAATATAGAATATTTTTAAAAATTGCATGGACTGGAAATTATAGAACTTTCAACATGACTTTGAATAAAACGAATAACTATAATAAGTCATACACCCCTCAAATGTATGACAACCAAGAAAGTAACTTACTAGGTTTGCACTTAAAGGAGACCAAGAGATATTTGGTAGTTCCTGGACAAAGGTCAGGTCCAAAAACACGACTATTGACAAGAAGTTGGCAGGCTCTCTGGTTCTGGCACTCATCCAGTACTTTCTAAAATAAAAAGTAAAAAGGGATAGGCTTGAAAAATATGCATATCTGTAACATTGTTAAAACCTGAGCTGCAATTATATTCTAAGTAAGAAATGAAACATTTTGCTACAAAACAACATAAAGCAATTGTTGATTTTGGGGTGGGTAATCAGGTTGGTTCTTTTTATCTCATACTACTTAATTAAAGGAAAAATGCCTAGTCAAATAGTGGCAAGCCAGGTTAGGAAACCATCCCCAAAAGGTTTTGTTTATTATACCACTGATAGCAGTCCTTTTAAAAAAAAAAAAAGGCCAAAGACCAAGTACTAGATACCAAGATCAGAATCATGGAATGTTTGAACTAGGAGCAGTGACATGCTGATAAGTGTTTGACAATTGTTTTCTGTTTATGTGTATGTGTGTATGTATTTATGTGTATACATGCATTACTATTATAAAATTACTCTCTGAGAATTCTGTCCATGCTTTCCAGCATTCCTGTGACTGAATGTCAAACAGAAATTAGCAAATATTTTCAAGTTTTTTTTTCCCCATATTTATTTTTTCATCACAATGCACTAAATGTCTCTGTGGGCCTGGTTGTCCACATCAAACAACAGCACTTTTCACAGCAGCCATAAAGCAAGACTCCTGGCTAAGTCAAGAACCTGATTCAGGAAACTGTAAAATTTCATGAGATTGCAATTTTTTTCTGATGATATCTGTACTCCCCTATGGGCTATGGGTCATTGTTAAATTAAGCAATCATTAGATAATGCTGGAGGAGAAGCAAGCTGTACTTTCAGTAAAGGCTCTATTGAAAGTACATTACAATCTCTTCTTGTCTGATAAATACTTTAAGTAGAAATTTCCTGTTGACATTCACTCATGGACTCCAACAACTTATCATTTCTGTGGGAACACTTGGACCAGTTCTCTGTGGTGACATTCAGCCTGGCCTCAAGTTACCAAGGTCAAATTAAAAGGTACCAAAATATCCATTTGTTTCTATAATAAAATGACTAAATTTTGAGCTGTTTATATCAAACAAGAATATGCTAATAACCATTTTTTATTATTCCTGGTCAATAGTCTGTACAGTGGGTTAAGCAATTAATTGACTGTACTATAAAATTAGAAAGGTATCAGCTGCAAAACTTTGAAAGGGGTAAAATTTCAGCTTTTTGGAATTTCCCACAAGTTTTTTGAATGGATTGAGGAAGGCAATAGACTGCCTAGGTACAACAGTTTGATATGCCAGGGGTTAGAATGCCAGGAACTAGTATGGCAAAAGAGCATAATAGAGGCAGATTATAAATCAAACTGCCTTCAAAATTGATAGTTAAGGGGGTGTGGAAAGGCCAAGAGGAAATGAAGTTAAGGACCCCCTGTGGACCATATATTTATTTAGTTTTTAAAAATGCAACATTATCTATGTTTTTTGTATTTTTATTTGTTTTGTTAAAAGTTTTCCAATTATATTTTAATCTGGCTTTAGTTATGCTAAGGAATGGCCCTTGGGCTGAGTATTTGACAGATAGAAGTTAGATCAGTAAATTCATCTCAAACATATTCATTCTAGAAACTCAATGGAAGTCATAAAGAAGAATGAAAAAAAGGTATAGGTTTCTTATGTCAGGGATGATTTCAGAGGAACACTTCTAAGTCTGAAGGGAAATTGCACTTATAAAGGAAGGAAGGGAAAAAAAGGAAGGAAGGAAGGAAGGAAGGAAGGAAGGAAGGAAGGAAGGAAGGAAGGAAGGAAGGAAGGAAGGAAGGAAGGGAGGGAGGGAGGGAGGAAAGAAGGAAAGAAGGAGGGAGGGAGAGAGGGAAGAGAGAGGAAGGGAGGGAGGGAGGGAAAAGGCACTGAACTAAGTTAAGACTTTATACATATTTCATTTATACATATTATTTCATTTGATCCTCAAGATTCCTGCTATTATTCTTTCCATTTTACAGCTGAGGAAACAGCCCAGGATCATTCAGCAAGTAAGGTCACATTTGAACTCAGATATTCCCAAAATTAAATCCAAAACTTAATTCACTGCATATAATATAGTGAAAAGAGCTTTTGGACTTGAACTCAAGAGACCAATCCCTGGGGTAGGATCCTGCTGATGTTCATATATATTGCCTGACTATGGGCAAGTCATATAGCCTTTTTTGAAACTCAGTTTCCCCACCTATAAAATGGGAATAATAACCTACTTCCCAGAATTGTTGTGAGGATCATATCAGTTCATGTGTATAAAGTAATTTGTAAAACTTAAAGCACTATCTAAATATTAGTTATTTTCATTGTTATTATTATTAATCATATCCCTCCTTTTTACCTATCCTTAAACACGACAGGTTCATTTTTTTTTCAATTTGATTTGCTTGGTGTTATCTCTACATAGTAATGGGAAAGAACACTTCAGACCTTTAATTTTCTGGTATGCACTACACAGGTACCCAAGGTTCCTATAAGTTAATAAAATCAATGTATTTTCCTGTTTGTTTTCTAGCACAACCAATTAATAGCAAATTTATTTCAACAAAATTAAAATAATACCTCAGGAGTATATTTTTTTATCTAAAGTCAAGTAACTTCTAGAGGCAAAGCTGTATAATGTATTGAGCAATGAATTGGTCCTTGTGTGTCCCTGAATAAATGCAGGCCTTTTGTGTTTTGCCTAATAAAATATATTGTTTATCTTGAAGTATCATTAATCTTCTCTCTCTTTCAGAGAACTTAAAGAACTCATGAACTGTAAAAGTGAAATGTAATATAGCTTTATGTAATAGAAGTATGTGGAAAGTACTGGATTTTTATAATTTGAATAATATTTACATGATTCTCAGGAAGTACTCTGTTGAAATCAATTTGTGAAGTATGTGATTCTTCCATTCCCAACCACCAATTTCTCATTTGTATAGATTCTTAAAGATTAGATCAGATTGAAAATGAGATACATCTGAATTTTATAATATATATTTAATATACATGCATACATGTATGTATATATGTCTTAAAATCATTCTGACATTGAAAAGAAATCTTTGAAGTGTAGTACCTGCAGAGCTGTGGGTGCAACACAAGTTAAATGGTCCTTCATCATGGTTGCAGGCTTCTGTGAATTACACAATTGGTAATCTTGACCATAAAATGCTGACTGGACACTAATAGTAGAATGTCGAGGACACTGAAGACTCAAATGGTGACCGTCACAAGCATATACTGTGTGGTTCTGTAGAAGTTTCGTTAGGTAACCTAGAAAACAGTTAATAGTTAATAATTTTCCAAGAATACAATTTCTTCAAATACTAGGAAAACAAGGGGCACACTAGCAAACTCAAGGGTTCTTACACTGGGGGTACATGAACTTCTTTTTAAAAAATGTTTTTATAACTATTTTATTGAGAAAAGTTAAGTAGTACAGTGGTTAGAGAGAATTGGATCTGAAGTCCAGTCATGAAGAACTGAGTTCAAATCTGACTAAGCAAGTCACTTAACCTCTGTTTGCTTTGTAAACTTAATACATCATGTAAATGGAATCTCATAGCCACTCAATGGAAGCCATATAATTTTAAATAGTCAAAAGTTTAGTTTTCATTATGAACAGTAGCAGATTTATCTTGGCTTAAGCTGCATTAGGAAAATATGAATAAAGTCAAAGTTTTAGAGGCTGGGGTCCTAGGAAGCTATAAAATTTCAGACAGTGTATAGCGCCTAAGGGTCTAGTGTTTTGTAATACTTGGAGAGAAAAAATTTCTCTAACAGTGAGAATTAAGTCAAGATCTAGAATTTTCATGAAGGTTCTAAAGTACCTACTGTTTCAGGAAGAAACACCTCCACAAATTCAAGGATTCCTATGTAAATGCCATTTAGGCACGTAGCTGCCTGCCCTAGGTGAATCATACTCAAGTTCTCTTATCTTCCTCCACTGGCAAGTGCCATGCATTCTTGTATGGACAGGATATATGTTTATTACAGAACAGTTCCTGTGACAACTGGGTCATGAAAGTCCAGGAAAGTTACACATAATGAAGACCTGTTGGGGCTAAGATCCTTGAAGAAGAGGTGGTAGGAAATATAGGAATGAGGAGAACAGAAAGTGTCATAATTACTCAATATTTTCTCCATTATGATGGTGTTGAATAACTTCAACAATAAAAACAGGCCAATGTCTCAGAGCCTCTAAGAAGTATATAAGGTACTTGGCATCTAGTGCCAGAGACTGAATGAATATCATTCAGAAGCTACTGGGATAGTATGATGGGGGGGCCTTTCTCCCCCTTTGAAGAAGAGTGAATAGACATGGGAGGGTCTGGAATATTTCTCATGAGGACAAAAAGTTCATCCAAGCTGACTGAATCCCTTTCCTCCCTCTCACACCTAATGAGGTCAAGAGAGTGAGGTAGCTGGGAAGAGAGCCAGGGACTTTCTGATGAGGTATGTGGGAGATAAGTTTGGCAACTCTTGGCTTCGAAGAGGGAGAAGTCACTCTTAAAGTAAAAGGACAAGAGTCCTCTCTTGGAGGAGCTAAGATTGCTTCTAATACCCAGATTTCTACTAAAAATGATCTGTGTTTGAGTTTCTTCCATTTTCCTAAAAATCCTTCACATTACTGTGTTCAGTAGCAAAATGCCTCCAAGTGAGACTTTGCATCCTCTAAACCTCACTCAAAACTTCCATAGGAGAATTTTTGTCCAGGAGGAGCCTTTCTGCCTAACTAGGAACATTTACTAGATGTGTTATGTTAGACCCTACCTTCAGCTAACTTCTTTTGTCAAAAGATGTATGAGGTATGGATGCAGTAACTATTAATGTCCAGTAACTACCTCTCTCTGACAGAGTCTGCAGAGCAAATCCAAATGCATAGAATGAAAAAAATTTTTTTAAATTTATTTTTTTATTCTCATTTTGTACAGATTTTTTTTACATTAATAAAATATTCTTATTTACAAGTAAACAAAATACCCCTCCCCCCATGAATATAGATGGACTTGCTTGGGTGAAAAATGTAAAGGAGAGAGAAAAAAAATTAAAATTAAAAAGAAATAACAGTAATAACTGTAGGTATGGCCAGGTGGCGCAATGGATGAAGCACCAGCCCTGGAGCCACGAGCACCCGAGTCCATATCCAGCCTTGTAAACCCAACAATCACCTGGCCATGTGACATGCAAGCCACCCAATCCCCACTGCCCTGCAAAAACCGAAAAGAAGAAAAAAAAAGACCCAAAATAAAATAAAATAGTAATAATAGTAGGGGTGTCTGGGTGGCAGAAAGAGCATTGGCCCTTGAGCCAGGAGCACCTGTGTCCGAATCCGGCCCCAGACACCCAAAGATCACCCTGCTATGTGGCCCCAGGCAGGCTATCCAGCCCCACTTGCCCTGCACCCTCCCCCAAATAATAATAACAAAAAATGTGCTTCAGTCTTTGTTCCAACACCAACAACTCTGTTACAGGTGGATCACATTCTTTATGATAAGTCCATCACAAAAGTTACTTCCATATTTTTCCAATGTTGCCATTGCTGATCGCAACTCTCTCCTTTCATATTTCTCCACTACCATATACTATATTTTCTCTCTCCTTTCACTCTGACTCTGCTGTAGGGTCGCTGAGTGGTGCAGCAGACAGATCCCTGGTCCTGGGGCCAAGAAGCCCTGAGCCCCCATACCACCCCTTAGGCCCAGAATCCACCTGGCCCTATGGTCCTGGGCAGGCCTTCTAATCCCAGCCCCTTGCAAGAAGTAAAAAAGAAAATGTGTTATATCTGACCACTCTCCCACCATGGTCCATCTTCTCCTCCTTTATTCACATCCCCACCCCTTCTTCCTGCTCCACCCTCCTTCTTACTCCAGTTGTCTATACCCCATTAAGTATATTTGCTGTTTCCTCTCCTAGCCATCTCTGATGAGAGCAAAGGTTCCCTCATTCCCCCTTGCCTCCCCCCTTCCATATCATTGCAATAGCTCATTGTAATTAAAAAAAAATCTTATTATGTGAAATATCTTGGACTATTCCCCCTCTCCTTTTTCTTTCTCCCATTCCATTTCCCTTTTTTTCTATTGACTCCATTTTTACACCATATTTTATCTTTGAATTCAGCTTTCTCCTGTGCTTCCACTATAAAAGCTCCCTCTACCTGCTCTATTAACTGAGAAGGTTCATATGAATATTGTCAGTATCATTTTTCTATACATGCAGTTCATCCTCATTAAGTCCCTCATATTTCCCCCCTCTCCTCCAATCTCCATGCTTCACCTGAGTCCTGTATCTGAAGATCAAACCTTCTGTTCAGCTCTGGCCATTCCAAAAGGAACATTTGAAATTCCTCTGGTTCATTGAAAGTCCATCTTTTTCCCTGGAAGAGGACATTCAGCCTTGCTGGGTAGTTCATTCTTGGCTGCATTCTAAGCTCTTTCGCCTTCCGGTATATTATATTCCAAGCCCTACAAGCTTCCAATGTAGCTCCTGCTAAGTCCTGTGTGATCCTGACTGCAGCTCCATGATATTTGAACTGTGTCCTTCTGGCTGCTTGTAATATTTTCTCTTTGACTTGGGAGTTCTGGAACTTGGCTTTAATATTCCTAGGGGTTGGTTTTTGGGGATCTCTTTCTCAGGGGGATCAGTGGATTCTCTCCATTTCTATTTTGCCCTCTGCTTCTAGAATATCAGGGCAATTTTCCTGTAGTAATTCTTTGAAAATGATGTCAAGGCTCTTTTCCTGATCATGACTTTCAGGTATTCCAAAAATTTTTAAATTATCTTTCCTCAGTCTGTTTTCCATATCAGTTGTTTTGTCAATGAGATATTTCACATTTTCTTCTAATTTTTCATTTTTTTGGTTTTGAAGTATTGATTCCTGATTTCTGGTAAATTCATCAATCTCCCTGAATTCTATTCTTTGTCTGAAGGATTTATTCTCCTCAGAGAGTTTTCTTATCTCTTTTTCCATCTGGCCAATTTTGCCTTTTAAAGCATTCTTCTCCTCAATAACTTTTTGAACTGTTCTATCCATTTGACCTAAGCTGGTTTTTAGCATGCTATTTTCTTCAGCATTTTTTTGGATTTCCTTGACTAAGCTGCTGACTTCATTTTCATGTTTTTCCTGCATCTCTCTCTCCTTTCTTTTCCCAGTTTTTCTTCCAACTCCCTCATTTGATTTTTAAAGTCTTTTTTGAGCTCTGTCATAGCCTGAGCCCAATTTCTCTTTTTCTTGGAGTCTTTAGATACAGGAGCTTGTGCTTTCTCATCTTCACACTGAGTATTTTGATCTTTCTTGGGCTCATTTGCAAAATATTTCTCAATAGTCTTCCTCTTGTTTCTCTGCTTGCTCATTTTCCCAGCCTGGGCCTGGTTTTGGGGTGCTTCCTGAGCTTTTGGGACACTCCCACAAGTGTCTCAGTGTGTGAGGCTCTGTCCTCCCTCCTGGTCTGTGAATGACCATAAGCACCCCGCTCTGCATGGTGCCCTGTTATTCTATGGGGGGGCCTAGACTGGGATCAGGATCTGAATGTGGTCAGAGCCCCAGTCCTGTTCCAGGGGCAGAGGACAGAGCTCGGCAGTCTCTCTCTCTCTCTCTTCACTCCCCTCCCTCAGCTCAATGGGCTCATGCCCTGGGGGCTCCTGCTTACCGGCTCCACCTGCTTCTGTTTCAGGGTCTGGGCTGCAGAAAGACCAAGCTGCTCTCTGTGTGCCCTGAGGGCTGGGCTCCACGTGCTCGCTCTGGCAGAGGTCCCCCACTGTTCCCTCACTTTGTGCCCGATGCTCCCCGGGGTTCATCTCAGGAGACTCCCCCGCTGCTGTGAGCCTCGGCTCCCAGTGCCCTGGGGCTGCCTCCAGGAGGCTGAAGTTCTTTCGCTCTGGCGGGCTACCCCTCTGGAGAGCAGAGCCTTTCTACTCTTTTCCAGGTTACCTTGAGTAGGAGAACTGCCTCACTGGGTCCCTTTGTGGGTTCCGTCTCTCGAAAATTTAGTTAGAGTTCTTAGCTTATGAGTTTTATCAGAGAGCTTCTAAGACTCGATCCCTTCATGTCACCATCTTGGCTCCCATAGAATGAAAATTAACCACATCTATGGAAGCTTACATAGCTAAACCTGTGGCAGTTTAGGGGAGGACAAAATAAAAGTTGTCAACAGAAGAGACCTGTGTGTCCAGGAGGGTGCAAAGGGAGCTTTTCTCTATCTTTCCCCCCTCTGCCATGGTATTCAGAAGTAGAGTTACCTGTCAGAAGGACATGGTTCACAAGGTTGAGAGTTTGGGGACCTTCAAGTAGGAGCCAGGAATCTCCAGAAGTATACACATCCCCACCAAGACACTGATCCAGGGAGACTCTCATTCAAAGTCAAAACCAGCTTCAAAGAAAATGACCTCTGACAGAAGAGGAGAGAGCCAGCTATAAACTGAAGAGAGAGTTAACTCTGACATTTCAGAACCAAGCCTCAAAGTGGAACAGAGCTGGGTACCCAGCTGAGCAACTTATCTGGTAGAATCGTTAAATTCAGTGGAGCTTCATGAGGCGTCCACCTTTGAGGCCTGGTAGGATCAGAGATATAAGTTGTCCTGGCCACATTTTCTCCTAGAGGAGAATAAAACTGTTGCAGTGGGAGACACAGAGAAACTCACTGACACTATGGAAATGATACCATTACTATGCCTATACCCCCAAAGAAGTCAAAGAAAAGGGAAAAGGATCCATATAGTTTTAAGAAAACTAAAGTAGCTCAAGAACTGGAAACCAAAGGTGTGCTCATCAGTTAGGAAATGATGAAGACACATTATATTGCTGAACATATTATAGTATATGAATAGAATGGAATGATATTTTGCCTTAAGAAATGATAAAGGGGATGTTTCTGGAGAAACCCAAAAGGACCTGTATGAACTGATAAAGAGTAAAGTAAGCAGAATAAAGAGAACTATTTGTTCAATAGCATTACTGTAAGAACAAGCAACTAAGAAAGAGTTAATGACCAACTACAATTCCAGAAGACAGATGACAGAGCATGTTACCCAACTCGAGGTGAAAAATAAGACATGTATTTCTTAGGTTTGGGGTTTTTTTTTGCAAGGCAAACGGGGTTATGTGGCTTGCCCAAGGCCACACAGCTAGGTAATTATTAAGTGTCTGAAACCGGATTTGAACCCAGGTACTCCTGACTCCAAGGCCGGTGATTTATCCACTACGCCACCTAGCTGTTCCTAAGATATGCATTTCTTGACATGGCCAATGTGAGAATTTATTTTTCTTTACTGTACATATTTGTTTTGTTGGAAAGAAAATCAATTTTTGTTCATTAAAAAAGACAAGTTGCTATCAATAGACAAGACAAGGCAAAACACTCAATTACTCCTTGTATATTTTGTGATTGATAGTTTTGAAGAAGGAAAACACAAATAACACCATATTATTTTGATATTAACTTCTTTAAATCCTATACTTAATCATGTAAGGTCAGTCAAAAATACTTTATTTCTTAGGTAGAGGCTTGTACGATTCCATGGCTCATGTGTAATCATATATTTACTGCTTGTAAGGAAGATAGAAACACACAATAATTAATAAATCACAGACTCTGAATCTTGTTAAAGAGAGGACTGAACCCATGGTAGAATATATAAAGCATTCTTCATCTTTTTTCACCTGACCCTGAGGCTTCATTATTTTCAAAATATTTTTAACTTAGCAATGTCTGTGTAAATATATATATATATATATATATATATATATATATATATATATATATATATGTCGTGATTTTTATCAAGGTTAGAAATTTCAAAAATGGAATATCTTGAAACACTTCAACATCACTTAACAGTCACTCAGAGTTTACCTTTTTGCTATTTTAAGAACAGATGCAGGTGAAATGAATAACAAGCCCTTTGAGATTGCCTTATCTATTTTCCATATGTTCACAACACAGAGCCAATTGGAATCTCTCTGCCAGCTGTTCATCATGTCTCATCTGTGAAAATGGGAGGAAAATAGGTTGTTTTGTTTAGTCAAGAGCTGCCTTTCCATCAAATCCTCATTATATCATTGGAGGTGATCTCAGATTTTCAAAGGTTATGACAGCTGAATAATACAAGCTCAAACAGTTTCAACAATGTAGAAATTGTAATAGCTAGCTCTTATTCAGTGCTTTAAAGTTTGCCAACTACTTTACGCACATCTCATTTGATCTCCCCAATGTCAATGCCATTATCAGGCCCATTTTACAGGTAATGAAACTGAGTTTAAATAATTTGCCCAGGATCATACAGTTAGTAAGTGTCTAAGACAGGATTTGAACTCAGTTTTTTCTGACTTCAAGTCTAGCATGCTATTCATTGTGCCATCTAGTTGCTTCACTTATGAACCAACATCTGCTGTCTAGAATGAAGAAGCAGAGAAGTTCTAGAAGAAACTCAAAAAATCTTATAAATTAAGTTAGTATAGATGAGTCTTTAGCGACAACCAAAGTGGACATGGGGGAGCACATCAAAAAGTATGCTGGTGGGGCAGCTAGGTGGTACAATGGAAAGAACACTGGCCCTGGACCTCGGAGTTCAAATCTGGCCACAGGCCACAGACACTTAATAATTGTCCAGCTGTGTGACCTTGGGTAAGTTACTTAACTCCACTGCCTTAAATAAATTAAAAAAAAAATTTTAAAGTATGCTGGCAAACATGGTTCAGGTGCAAGAAACAAGAGAAGCTTCATATTTATGTATCATATAAACTTTCTCTAAAAAAGAAGTCAATAGGCAGGGGGTATATCAAATGATATCAAAAAGTTGTTTCTATTTTGACATTTTTGAATGAGTTGCCCATGGAATGTCTGAGATGGAAGAATGACATGTTAAGAAATTTTTTTGAAAAAAAAATTTTGAAATCAATGTCTTATTAAAAGAAAACTAAAAATATTATATGACTTCAATTAAGGAAACTCCAACATGATCTATTTAAACAAGTTAGTGAATTGTAAAAATGGGCAATGGATAAAAGACACAGATAGTCTATATCACTCCCTAACAAAGTTTGACCAATATAAATCAATAAACTGTGTAGGGAAACAAGTTTATAAGCCTAGAAAGAAACTCAACTAAGTTCATTTATTGATAGAAAGACAAATAGATAAAATATTATAAAGGCTAATCAAGATCTTGATAGCACTACTATGTGAGTGACAGCTTGACAATAAAGTTAGGAAGAGCAAATACAGAGGTGGCAAATGACTAGGGAAATTCAATTTGGAGGCATTCAGGGATTAAGTCTGAGATTATCTAAACGAGAGGAGAATACAAAATATGGGAAAAACCACAGACTTTATCAATACCAAAAGTATAAAACTAGTCACTCATACCTACTGCTCTATCTGCCTAAAAAATCTTTTTAAGATTAATTACACATTCACTGAGCATATCCTTGACTAAGATTGGAAAAGGGAACAGGAAGACTCTTGCAAATGCTATTTTATAACAGACCACATATTTGCAGTCACAAAACTGACTGAAAGGTATTGGAATATTATTTACTTTGCTTTGAATCCCTATTAAATTGCATTGTGCCTACCATAGAGCGATAGATGTTCATTGACTAATCAACTTTGTCATGATTCCTCTCAAACCATGAGTTGGAAGAGAGAGAGAGAGAGAGAGAGAGAGAGAGAGAGAGAGAGAGAGAGAGAGATTTAGATATAGGCAGATATGGATATCATAGAGATATAGAGATAGAGATAATAATAATAATAATAACGCCTGTCCATTTTCTTTTTTTTTAATTTTTTTTTAGGTTTTTGCAAGGCAATGGGGTTAGGTGGCTTGCCCAAGGCCACACAGCTAGGTAATTATTAAGTATCTGAGGCCGGATTTGAACTCAGGGACTCCTGACTCCAGGGCTGGTGCTCTATCCACTGCAGTACCTAGCTACCCATGTGTATATGTATATATACAAAACACATAAAAAAAATAACTGGCACTAAAGCTCTCAAAAAAGAAATAGACAAACAATTATTCTATCACATTTATTGTTTCTTCCAGGAAAGAGCAAAAGCATTTAGAATAAGAAAAGCAGAGTAGTTGAAACCTGATATAATATAAAAAGAGTATTTTATTTCTAAATATCAGTACAAAATAGACTTTCAAAACTCTAAATCTCAAATATCTATATTTAAATAGGTTCAAAGTTAAAAAATGTTGTATATCCAATAACTACCAATAGCCTGAAAGCTTTCGTTTTCACATAGATATCTTTTGAAAGACAAATGAATTAAGAACATCTTCATGAACCTTCCCTAGGCAGTCATTAAGAAGAAAATCCTCACATACATCTAAATATATAGAACAGCATTTTTTATGATAGCAAAGAACAGGAAATGAAAGATTGAAGGGGCAGAGATTGTCTTTTACCTCTTTTTGATATCCTTAATGCTTAGCACAGAACCTGGAACACAGCAGGCCCTTAATAAATGTTTACTGTTGATTGATGAAGAATGTACTTAATATGATTTTACTCAAAGGCATAATGAAAAATGCCAAAAACAAAGAAACATGGAAGAATTTACACAATCTGATGAGCAGAGCCAATAAAAAAAATTACACATGATTACAACAATGTAGAAAAGAATCACAAAACAGTCATGAGAGTATGCTGCAAAATTATAAAGAATATGGTCCCCCAAAAGAGTTATGACAATAGGCAGGGGGTAGGAGGTGAGAGGTCTGCAAATATGTGTGCCACATGGAATATATTTTCAGACATTTCATATATACTGATTTATTATTTTTCTCTCTTTCTTTAAAAAAATATTATCTGTTATAAGGAAAAACATCTATCTGGAGGGAAAATGAAGAAAACAGATATTTCTGGGATAAAATACAAAATAAAACAAATAAAACAAAAAAACAAAAAAACAAAAAAGATAAATAATTAAAGAATGTCTTTAAAAACAAAAGGAATTTTTTAGTTTTTTTTGCAAGGCAAATGGGGTTAAGTGGCTTGCCCAAGGCCACACAGCTAGGTAATTAGTAAGTGTCTGAGACTGGATTTGAACCCAGGTACTCCTGACTCCAGGGCCAGTGCTTTATCCACTGTGCCACCCAGCTGCCCCAGAAGGAATTTTTTAAAAAGTCTGAGGGGCAACTAGGTGGTGCAGTAGATAGAGCAACTGCCCTGGAGTCAGGAAGACCTGATTTCAAATCCAACCTCAGACACTTAATAATTACCTAGCTGTGTGGCCTTGAGCAAGTCACTTAACCCCACTGCCTTACAAAAACTAAAAAAAAAAAGTATATCTTGCACTATTTGGTAGAGTGACGGTGATAATACAGACATATACAAATATATATATGTCAATAAAACTTTTTCTTAAAATTGTATTAAGCTTCAGTCAGGGTGGTATGCTGGGCCAGATTCTATACAAAGTAAGTTAAAGTAAATACAGGTGATTCCTTACCCTTTAGAGTCTTTATAATCCAAAAATAAAAACACTAATGGTGCTTTTATTTTCAGTAATCTTTAAATTGTATGAAGATTCTGGATGAAGATAGAGGTAGTTTAAGGACACAGGACTTGGGAAAAAACAAAAAGGTATGAGGAGCACTGGATCTTGAGAAATAACATAAATAAACCTGAAGAAGAGGACATCAGTAGGGAAAATCCCAAAATGAGAAGTGCCTACAGAGTGGGGCAGACCAAAGACAAATATCAGCCTGTTTTTCAGTTTTTTGGAGACTTGATGCTAGGTCTAAGATACCTAAAAAAGAGCAAATTGTTTTCTTTTTATCTTGTAAAAATCATAAAAGTTCATCTTCCTGACAGGGAGTCGGTCTTAATCCCAGGATCAGTAAAGTGGTTCAGGTTGAAGGTACTTGGAATCAGAAATATTTTCATTTGAAAATAACACAGTATTATTTTCCAAAGAAAATAATGTGCTTGTTTGGATGAGTTCCCTGACATCTTACTTGTTCGTTTTTGATCTTACAAATTCCTGAAATCCAGTATCTTTCTCAACAATTGCTCAATTCTGTCTGACAAGAAAACTGCTCTCATTTTGTTAAAGCTATGAAAACTCAAAAAAGAATACCAATTGTAAAAAAAAATTTAAAAACCTCAAAACACTACTTTATCATCTGACAAATGACATTTAAAGTGCCACTGAAATGTGTTATTAAAATGCCTTCATCGGGGAGGCTAGGTGGTACAGTGGATAAAGCACTGGCCCTGGAGTCAGGAGTACCTGGGTTCAAATCCAGTCTCGAACACTTAATAATTACCTAGCTGTGTGGCCTTTGGGCAAGCCACTTAACCCCATTTGCCTTGCAAAAACCTTAAAAAAAAAAAGAATAAAAAAATGCCTTCATCATTGTGTACAATGCTTAGTTTAAGGATAACAAAACAACTGCCACTAAATTACACATGATAAACACTTAAAATAGCTCAGGAAATTTAATGGTTATCTTTGATAAACAGAACTCAAACACTGCTCTTGATAGTGTTTTGCTAACACTGTAGCTTATGTAAAGGGACCTTTTAATATACTAGAAGAACCTTGCATGGCACTCAGGTTTTATTTTCAACTACACAGGTCATCTGTTAAAAATGCAGACTTCTAATTTTGGGTCCTCCAATTGTGAATTATTTAGAGTGTTCTATATCTCATGGTCTATAGCTCATAGTCTAGTCACCTAGTCCACTTTTCATCCTGCATTCTCCATCCCTAACTCCTTTTCTACATAGAGCCACTCTCTTCTAGCCACCTAATTGCAGCAGTTCCTATCTCTATAACCATCATGTGTTTTGAGTTTACTTTTCTAAAGATTTTCTTTTTACAAACTAAGGACATTAAAATGTGAACCTCCACTATATATTCATCTTGTGTGGGGGGGTTTGTTTGTTTTTGGGAGGCAGTCTAGGTTAAATGACTTGTCCGGGGTCACACAGCTAGTAAAAGTCTGGATTTGAACTCAGATCCTCTTGACTCCAAGGCCAGTATTCTATCCACTGTGCCACCTAGGTTTCTCTAAGATGGTCTTTTTTTTTTGAAAAGTATATTTAAGCAGGCAACTGGGTGGAAGAGTGGATAGAAAACCAGTCCTGGGATCAAGAGGACCTGAGTTCAAATCCAGCCTCAGACACTCAATACTTAGCTGTGTGACCTTGAGCAAGTAACTTAACTCCATTGCCTTACACAAAAAAAGTATACTGAAAATTTATCATAGTAACTGTAACACTATATTGCTTATGTCCCCTTCTGAACTTCCTTTAGTAGTTTATTTCTTAATGATGCATTGATATTCTTTTAGTTCTTTGGGTAGGGCGAGGGATCATGATCACTAATAAACAAGCTTTTCTTCATTTATATATGAACGTATATATGTGTGTGTGTGTGTGTGTGTGTGTGTGTGTGTGTTAAGAAAGAAGAAGGAGGAGTCCTACGTATAGGCTATGTCAGAAAATGTATGTTGCATTCTGCACCTCTAGTTCATTTATCTCTCTGCTAAGAAATGTATGCTTCATTATTAGTCTTCTGGACTTGATTGACCATTGCATTGATTAAAGTTTATTAAGTCTTTTGCAATTGTTGACCGTGATGATGACAGTGCAAGCAATAAACACCAATTAAATGCTCAATAAACTCCAGGCACTGTGCTAGGCTCTGGGATACAGAAGACAAAATTTTTGCAGTTTCCACATTCTAGCTTACATTCTGAATGCATTTTTTTAGGGTTTTTTTGCAAGGCAAACGGGGTCAAGTGGCTTGCCCAAGGCCACACAGCTAGGTAATTATTTAGACTGCATTTGAACCCAGGTCCTCCTGACTCCAGAGCCATTGCGCTATCCACTACACCACCTAGCCGCCCCCAAATGCATTTTCAAAACAAGAGACTCAGTTCTCGTATTTAGTTATAGACTGTAATTGGCAACCTTTTTACTAGCCTTTTCTTCTTAGCAGGAACAGACAGACCCATTGGGGTTAATCTGTGTCTTTAGTTTTTCACTAATGACTTTTTATTTTTTGTTGACTTTTGCTTTATTTTAGGCCTGTTTATTGTGTTTTATGTCTGGGCTATCTGTGTTAATTTGGGCCTTTATGGGAGCTTTTTGGAAGACAAGGATGAAGTAGCTATTTCACTAAGGATTAGAGAGCTCTAGAACATGTAGGGTGGGCAGAGAGAAACCTGTTTATCACAGTAGCTGTTGGACAAAACTGCAAGGAGTTTTCTTGGCTCCAGTTGTATTCTTCAGCACAACAGCTCAGCACACAGTCACCTTTCAAATGAATCAAAAGGCCCCTGTTTAAGCCTCATTCCAGAAAGTTCACTGATTCTGAAAAATCTAAGTCCTCTCTCAGTAAAAGGAGAGAGAATGAGAGAGATGTGTGCATAAATCCATTGTCCTTTAATTGGACACCTCACCCACTTTAAAATTAAATTTGAAATGGAGTTTGGATAGGCATGGTATTTTCCTCATTGCCAAGATCCACACAATAGGCCCTTTTCAACAAAGTTCTTAAAATACTTAGAAATTCAAGAGTAGTGACTCACAGTCCTTTGCAAAGAATGCACACCCATCCTACCATGATCCTGTACTTTAAATCCTTTTGAAACAATACAATATTTTCTCTGTGTTTGGCTAGAGGGGGAAAATATTTTAATTACACCTGTCAACTGACTGAAAGATAGAGGAAGGAGGAAGAAAAAGTTTAAGGGCCAGTGACGGCTTACACTGTACCTTGTATCCTAGGCAATGTCTGAGCATAAATCTAAGTCAAGATGCAGGGAGACAAAGCAAGATGACTATTTCAGGGGAACCTTTTTGATCAAACTAGAACCTTAAACCAAGTTATACATGTACCAATATGGGTATATGTGTGTTGGAAGAGGGTAAAGAAAGAGAGAGAGCAAGGAAGGTGGGTATAAATGGGGGAGTGAATTAAATTGTATCATGGATTCCCTCCTCTCTCCCCATTCAGGTTACAGACACAGCACACACTTGTTGTAAACATTAAAAACTAACTAAGACTTTTGGTTGAGACAGGGGTATGAATGATCATAGAAAAAGCTCAGTTCTCAAATAGAAACCCCAACAAATACCTATAAATGATCCTAGAAAAACCAATAATAAAGAAATCCAAAGAAAAGAAAGAAAAAAGAAGCAGAATCAAAACTCTCTACCTAATCTAGAACTGCAAAAAAATACAAACAGAAGACAGTGTTGACTGGTATAGGGACCAGGAAAGCCAGGATGAGTTCAGTCAAACATGAAGTGGCAGCAGAAGTGGAAACAGGAACAAACACTAGCTCCAACTTGAATAACCAGGCTGGGATTGGAGGCAAGAAGATGGTGGGAGCAAGCTCAAACTACTATATGGCTTCATGAACTTGAACCCAGCCAGTGCTCTTCAGAGTAGCATGGAAAGTAGCATGGATACCTGAAGCTAGATACTGGCCCTGTTCTGTTAGAACAGAACTAGCTCCAAAAGATCACTGGACAGGATCCAGTCATGCCTAGAGCACTAGGAGCCCATCTCTCATCAGGAGATAAGGACAATTCAGTGCCTGGATACCAACACTAAGAAGGCTAAAACTAGTGTTATCATCTCCATCATTCCACTAGTAATTGTCAGACCCAAAACAAGAAAAAGAACCAACTCCCAAGTAGGAAAAAAAGACCAGCCAAGGTCTAAGCCCACCATGGATCATGAGACAAAAGTCAGGGATTGAGGCAGATGGTGGGTCCTAAAATCAGCTACTCCATCCTTAATGGCAGTATCATATAAGTAACTGAGAGGACAGGATCAAACTCATCTAAGAAAGCCGAAAGGTACTAGTCCAAATTTGAAACTTTAAGGTTGAATTTGAAAATTTGAGTAAAAAATTTAGAAATACCAAAATAAATAAACTTTGGTACAATAGAAGCTCAATAAATGAATTGAGAAGAGAGTAATCCCATAGCAACTACAAGCAACTACTTTCCCCTTTCAGAGGAAAAAAATTAACTTGACCATAAGATTACTAGACTGGTTAGAAGAAATGAAGCAGGAGATTAAAAAATGAAGTCATAGTTGTGAAGTTTTGAAAAAAAATGGAAAGAAATTAAAATAGCTTAGAAGAAAAAGTAGAAAACCTTTCCCTTAAATAATGAATGCCCTAAAAAAAAATAGAATAATGCAAATAGAACTCAATGATTCCATGAAAACAATAAGAAATATTAAAACAAAGTAAAACTTTGAAGAAATTGAGAAAAAATAAGTATCCATTATCAAAACCAATTGATATGGAAAATAACTTGAGGATGTTTTTTACCATTTTGGAAAAAAATATAAAATTATATCATTCAGAATCCAGAACTGTGCATACATCAACCCAGAGATTCCACCGCTAATCATATACCCCTAATAAGAAGTGATAGAAGTAAAAGACCTGGATGTACAAAAATATCTATGGCAGCTCTTTCTTATTTTAGCAAAGAACTGGAAACTTAAGGGGATACCCAGGGGAACAACTGAACAAACCACAGTATATGAATGTAACAAAATACTATTATACTATAAGTAATGATGCAAGGGATAGATTCAGAGAAACCTGGTAATTCTTCAAAGAATTTATATAAAGTGAGAAGACTGACAGATGCTTCTTTGGCTAGCATTGCACCTTCAAAAGGCTTTACTTGGCTTTGAACCTCTTTCTCTTAGATTTCTCTTTGGTTGATTTCTTTTCACTAGATGATGTCTAGTCAAAGAAAATGATACAGATTCCTCATTAGAAGCCAACATCTGGCCTTGTGAATATGGGTCTAAATTCTTAGCCTGCCTTAGTGTTTATTCTAGGGAAGGAAGTTGGAGACTACAATCCTGTGAGTTTCAAAAGGAAAAGTGACCCGTCCAGGAGTCCAGAGTCTAGAAATTGAATTTATATCAGATTTTTTAGCCAGCTCATCATTGATGCTCAGAATATATGAAAGCAACTTTCAGCACCCAATCCAAATCCTAACACTAGGACTCATCATCCTGCAGTAATGCTACATTTGAATATCAATTTGTAAGGACAAATCCTATATAAAAACTGCATTACATCTAAGCCCACTTTCACCAAAGGCCAAGATTTTGAGAGAGTATGAATGTGCTTTTTGTTTTGCTGTATGTTTTAAGTAAATATCCCCTTTAAAAAAATGCTTATAGGTGTTAATTAATTAATGAAACTGCAGTGCTAGTCACTCACTGGTGGCTAACAGTGGGAGGAACTCAACTGGTAAGGGCTCCAATTTGTGAGTTTAGAAAAAACTACCTCAAATCCCTTCCTAGAGTCCTGACTCTGGGGAAGTGAGTCCAGCAGGTACTTATTACACAAAGAGGGTTTTTTTTGGGGGGGGTGGGGGGATTAATCTAGAAAGAGAGGAAGGGAAACTAGTGATAATGATAAAGAAAAGAAATAGTATAAATGAAACTATTTTTAAAGCACAGGAAAGAAGAGAAAGGAATCCAAAAGTAGGCAAAAATAAGGAGTCCTTTGGAACTAATATATTATATTTATTATGTACTGTGTTCTTGTTATTTTTATAAGATAATGGGGTTAAGTGACTTGCCCAAGGTCATGCAGCTAGAGCATTATTAAATGTCTTAGGATGAATTTGAACTCAGGTCCTCCTGGCTACAGGGCTAGTGCTCTAACCTCTTCACCACCTAGCTGCCCCAATTATATACTTAAAAAAAATATAAATGATAGACGTTTGTGATTTCATATATAATATTTTTTCTTTTTTATATATGGAAATGTTCTTAAAATCTAAAGTCTTAAGGAGGGGAGAGGGAGTAAGGAAAGGGGGGGAGAAAATTTGGAACTCAAAATTTTTAAATAAACATTAAGACTTATCTTTAGGGGGCGGCTAGGTGGCACAGTGGATAAAGCACTGGCCCTGGAGTCAGGAGTACCTGGGTTCAAATCCGGTCTCAGACACTTAATAATTACCTAGCTGTGTGGCCTTGGGCAAGCCACTTGACCCCATTTGCCTTGCAAAAAAAACTAAAAAAAAAGACTTATCTTTACATGCAATTAGAAAAAATCCTATAAACATCCTAGGAGAGGATCACAATAATTGTTGTGATTTTCTGGGAGTTTATAATTCTTAAATTTTCTTTCTTTGACCTATAACTGAAGAAAATGGAATCTATGACTTTGTGAGCTCTTGCTGCCAATCTGAACTATGCAGTGCTTCAGATATCAAGGTGTTTTCCAGACTTTTTGAACTCCTAAGGCTGTAGGCTCCACTCCCTTCCTGTCAAAAGTGAGATAGTCACCAAGCCTCATTAATGGTATTAAGGCAAAGAAGTATCTGAAGGTGACAGACCTTTTTGAATACCTCCACAACCGAGGTCTTCTTCACCCAATAGTTAGCTGATCAGAATCAGTTATAAAATATTTTCACTTTCTCCACAGTTTTTCCAAGACACCAACCAGTCCATGTAATCACAACTCTTCAAAAACAGAAAGCAGGCTATACCAGTCCCCCCAACACAGTAATCCAACATTTGCACTATATCTACAAAGGTCAAATCAATGAATTGCCCTCTGGTTCCACCATTCTCCCATTAATTACAGAAGCCAATGCATGCTTCCCGAGTTATCGCTTCTCTGTATGTTGTGTCTCATTAGAAAATAATTTCCCTAAGAACAGGAACTGTCTCTCTTTTATATTTATATTTCCAATTCTCAGCATAATGTCTTATATATAATTGAAATGCAACTCTCAGACAGGCCAATATGATCAGAAAAGATAATGATCATTGTTGGAAGGGTTGCCGTAATCTGGGATACTATTACACTGTTGGTGGAGTTGTGAATTCATCCAACTTTTCTGGAGAGAAATTTGGAAGTACGCCCAAAGGGCAACAAGGATGTGCATACCCTTTGATCCAGCAATACCACTACTGGGTCTATACCCTGAAGAGATGATGAAAAAGGGTAAAAACATCACTTGTACAAAAATATTCATAGCAGCCCTGTTTGTGGTGGCAAAAAATTGGAAATCAAGTACATGTTCTTTAATTGGGGAATGGCTTAGCAAATTGTGATATACATATGTCATGGAACACTATTGTTCTATTAGAAACCAGGAAGGATGGGAATTCAGGGAAGCCTGGAGGGATTTGCATGAACTTATGCTGAATGAGATGAGCAGAACCAGAAAAACACTGTACACCCTAACAGCAACATGGG
This sequence comes from Macrotis lagotis, assembly GCF_037893015.1. NCBI lineage: Eukaryota > Metazoa > Chordata > Mammalia > Peramelemorphia > Peramelidae > Macrotis > Macrotis lagotis. The sequence continues at coordinate 508,290,079 of NC_133658.1, forward strand.
GGTGATGATCAACCTTGATGGACTCACTCATTCCATCAGTATAACAATCAGGGACAATTTTGGGCTATTTGCAATAGAGAATACCATCTGTACCCAGATAAAGAACCATGGAGTTTGAACAAAGTCCAAGGACTATTTCCTTTAATTTAGAAAAAAACTGCTATCTTATTGTCTGATCTTGTTATCTCTTATACTTTGTGTTTCTTCCTTAAAGATATGATTTCTCTCTCATCACACTCAATTTGGATCAATATACTACATGGAAACAATGTAAAGACTGGCAAATTGCTTTCTGTGGGGGGTGGGGGAGGGAAGTAAGATTAGGGGAAAAATTGTAAAACTCATAATAAATAAAATCTTTAATAAAAAAGAAATGGAAAAAAATACTGTCATCTTCAGTGAGGGCCTGACAACATTTTAGTTGGATACTGATAATTTAGATGATTTCTTTTGAAACACATATGAAGGCAAAATGATGATAATGATAATGAGCATTCAGTACTTTACATACATTATCTTGTTTAAGTTCCATAACAATCCTGTAGGCACTAGAGACATATTACTGATGAAGGAATTTGATGATACCCATGGTAAATACCAGAGACAAAATTCAAGCCTATGTCTTCCTGACTTGAGGTCTAGTACTACCCCACACTGCTCCATACCTTACTTACCTAACAGTTACTTAATATGCATTATGTATCTTGAACTGAAAAAAGACAGACCTTCAAATCTTTCAGCTTTGGCAAATTAGAATACAATTTGAATAAAATGTGTCCCAGAGTCCAAACTCAGAGATCCTTTTTGAAACCAATGTCCTATGTTAAATTATGAGACAGGCAGGTAGGCAAGCAGGAAGGAAGGAAGGGAGGGAGGGAGGAAGGAAGGAAGGAAGGAAGGAAGGAAGGAAGGAAGGAAGGAAGGAAGGAAGGAAGGAAGGGAAGAAAGAAGGAAGGGAAGAAGGAAGGTTTGGTCTCACTTTGGTCTCAGGATTATCATAATAATAAGAATTGGCATTTCTAAAAATTTCCTCAAGGTTTAACTCTGATGCTATTCTTATACTATCAGTGTTCTTTTCTATCCAAGAATCACCTTCCACTTAATAAATAATAATAACTAGTAATTATATTGAACTTAGCATGTGCAGGCAGTCACTATGCTAAGAGTTTTACAGTTATCATCTCATTTGATCATCACAACAATCCTGGGAGATGGGTGCTACTATCATTCCCATTTTAAAGGTGAGGCAAACAGAAGTTAAGTGACTTACCCAGGTCACATAGTTAGCAAGTATCTGAGGTTGGGTTTGGTTTCAGGTCTCCCTGACTCCAGGGCTGGCGCTCTATCCACCAGGCCACCTGATCAACCCTGCCCATGTTTTTCATATTGCATCTCCAGGAGAGCATGAGTTGCCTAGGAACAGAAACTGATCTTCATTTTGTGCCTTCAGTATTACAAGCTGCCTTGTATTCAGTGACTGCTTAATAAAAACCTGCTGAATGAACTGAATTCAGAAAGTACTGCACAATATCTTTAACTGGAGCTTCACTGATGCAGCCACTGCTGGTATCATTATCCCTATGTTTGTCCTTCATTCTCAAAGAAGACCATAACAAGCACATGAATTAGATTTGAGTGAGGGGGATGCTGTGCTAAGTCACCAAGTCTCACTTTCTTCTCCAGAGCCAGATATGAATCAGGATGATTGGAGATGGCCTTGAATATGAAGCAATCAGGATTAAGTAACTTGCCCATGTCACACAGCTAGTAAGAGTCAAGTGTCTGAGATTGGATTCAAACTCCAGTCCTCCTGACTATAAAGGCAGTACTTTCTCCACTGTGTCACTTAGGTGCCCAGTTATTATCCCTAATTTATCGAGGAAAAATATCAGGCTCAGAGAGCTTTAGCTGCCTAACTTTACTTTTATGAGTGTCAAAGTGCTACTTTTATAAATAGCATTCATAATCCAAAGTTTGCTAAATCTTCTTTCTTCTCCTGAAGAATGGTTAGAAATGAATAGCCTTTAATTTTATTATTAAATTGCCAAAAACAAAAATCTATGCCTGAACTTTGAATTTTTTTTTAGTTTTTAGGATCTTATATTTTTATATCACCTTTATTTCCAACTATATACTTACTCCTCCCTTGTGACTACTGGACAAAAAACAACAACAGAATCAAATTAATGAAACCAACCTATTCATCAACTTAATTTAAAAGAAAATAGAATGTTCCACAGTCATAGTGATCAACTTCACTAAAAAATGAAGGAAAGCACATTTTTTCACTTTTTAAGATCATGGTTTTTAGAGCTGGAGAGAATTTAGTAGGCATCTAATCCTAAACCTCTTTATTATACAGATGAAGAAATTGATGCCCCAAAAGGTTAATCAACTAACCCAAGATTACAAAGACAGTAAACATCATTGCAGGAATTTGAATTCAGGTTCCCTGACTCCACTACTAGTCTGGTTTCTATTCTACTACACCATCTCTTCTTTTTTGGGGAGAGAGGGAAGAGGCAAGGGAAGAACAATTATAATTACACAGCATTGTTTTTTCTTTTTGTTTTTGCTATTCTTTCCATTTCCATTTTTATTATTGTATTATTATATATTTTGTATTCCTGGTTCTGCTCACTTCATTTTGCACCAATTGCTATAAATTTACCTATTCATAAATTCTTTAGGTTCATTTTGATGCTGGGCAAAGAGAGCAGAGTCAGAAAAACAACTTCTACAATAAATGCACTATAAAGACAAACAAATTTAAAAGACTTAAGGGACCTGCTCAATACAGGGCTCAATCACAGCATGAAGAATGCCATCCACCTCCTGGTGGAAAGGTAAAAGGACAAGATCCAGAAGGAGAAGCACATTTTTAGTATTATTGCTCATTCATTTCAGTCACATTCAACTCTTTGAGATCCCTTTTGAGATTTTCTTGACAAAGATTCTGGCGAGGTTTGCCATTCCTTTCTCTAGTTTAGTTTACAGATGAGGCAAATGAGTAAGTGACTTTCCCAGGGTCACATAGCTCACACTTGAATTCAGGTCTTCCTGACTCCAGGTCTAGTCCTTTATCCTCTAAATCACTTAGCTGTCCCAAAATGCATTTTGGACATAATCAAAGTGGACATCTGTTTTGCTCAACTACACATATTTGATAGAAGGGTTCTATTATTTTCCCTTTTTAATATCAGGAAAGCAATAAAATATGTAAAAATTGAAATTAAATTTTTAATAAATAAAAGTAAAATTTTTAAATAGTATATTTTTTCTTTTAGTAAATGAATTTATGATAGAGAAGATATAATAAGAAACACATATTCTAAGTCATATTTGCCCAGAAAATGTTACTCAAACGAAACATTGTTTTTTTGGCATTCCCTCTCTCTCTCTCATTCTCAGAAAGGAGAATGGGCTCTGATAAATCTCTTGTTCTTAATTAATGTAGGAAAAGCTTCTGATGTAGAATGAATCTCTCTTGTTTCTGTTTATAATGCTACAGCCTGAGAATTTTGGAAATAGGGGCTACTGAAAAGAGTAAAAAATGTAACCACTCAAGAGGGTTTAAAAAAAAAGGGAAAACTTGACAGAAAAGGCAATTTCCTTCTGCCTCTGAATACTACTTGAAAGCTGTAACAAATATGGATAGCATGGACCCTTTCAAACAGAAAGGGTTATTTTACCCAGATTATTCACCTCACATTGCACAGGGAAAGGAACTCATTTGTACTCATTAAAGGAATGCTGAAAGATTTGAAATGGTATTACATTCCATTATACTCATTGGAATAAAAGACTTGTCTTGGAGATCATTCTTATATGTCTTGCCCCCAGCTTCCCCCAAACTCTACATTAGATCATTTGTATTCATAGCACATTTTAAACAAACACTAAATCAAACAGTTTGCAAAGTTACACATTTCAGATCCAGAGATTGAGTTTTGAATTTTAATTCTCTCCTGTTTTTCATATGTGGGAACCCCAAGTCTCAGACAATAAATGACTATAAAGGGGGCTTCATCTTTAGGAGAAATTTATATTCAGAGAAGGTAAGGGATATGGAGAGGGAGTAGACAATTAGATGTATATATAGGTGCTACACCTGAAGCCAAAATAATTAAAGCAATGGATGTGGGAAGACTGGCTGCATCCTTAATGTCCCTTCTGCTGGAACAATGTTCATGGCATCACTATAAAGAATACTTATGGGGAGGGGGCAGCTAGGTGGTGCAGTGAAGAGAGCACCAGCCCTGGAGTCAGGAGTACCTGAGTTCAAATTCACCCTCAGACACATAATAATTACCTGTGTGATCTTGGGGAAATAACTTAACCCCATTGTCTTGCAAAAACTAAAAAAATAAATAAATAAATGAAGGATGTTTATTATGATGAGCCAAACCTGGGAGTTCAGGTGATCTACTATGAATACAAGAATCTCAGAGATTTTATATATTTATATCTATATGTGTGTGTGTATGCCATATATACATACTTCTTAATATATACTTCTATTATACACACACACACACACACACACACACACACACACACACATACACACACACTCTACTTAACCAAGAAATTTTCTACCAACAAGTTGTATAGGGCTTGAAGAACTCCAATGCTAGGAACCCATTAACTCCCGAAGCTCCTCAGTCAACTCAACTTTAATTGTTGAAAACATGCACTAGTGGCGGCTAGGTGGCATAGTGGATAAAGCACCAGCCCTGGAGTCAGGAGTACCTGGGTTCAAATCCGGTCTCAGACACTTAATAATTACCTAGCTGTGTGGCTTTGGGCAAGCCACTTAACCCCATTTGCCTTGCAAAAACCTAAAAAGAAAATATCCACTAGCCTAAATCCTCCTCTTTGAGGCATGAACTATTGTTCTTAGTGCTGCTCTTAAAAATTAAAGAAAAGAGAAAAAACTCAAAGTAGTGAAAGCGAGAAATTAGCAAGAGATTCCTCAGAAATGTAATGATCCAATCCCTGGATGTATTAACATCTTCATAGAGTTTCTCTCTCTCTCTCTCTCTCTCTCTCTCTCTCTCTCTCTCTCTCTCTGTACACACACACACACACACACACACACACACACACAGACACACCACTCACACACACCTGGATTAAGACATAGACAGAGAGCCTTCAAAGAATCTTTTATTTAAGCCCCACATCAACATTTGAGTAATGTTTATATTTTGTCCTTTATCTATTGTCCCTGGTTTTGTCACCAGTTAAATTATGGACTAAATTATGGACAATTATGGACTTCCGGGGTGGAGCCAAGATGGTGGTGTGAAGCCAACATGGTCCCAGAGCTTTCCTGTACCAAAGATAAATGAAACCATTGCAATGACATTAAAGCTACAGGTCCCACCAAGAAAAAGAGAAGATCCAAAGAAATTTTCCATGGAAGACATCTTGGAGGATCTTCAGTGAAAGTCTTGGGGAAAGGGGAAGTAAAATCCAAGAGGTAGGAGAGCTGGGAAAGCCAGTGGAAGGCTTTTAGCCACAGTGCAGTCCAGGTCTCGACAACTTGACAACAGCTTGATAACAGCTTGACAACAGCATAGGTATGGGCAGCTAGATAGCAAGCTAGCACGGAAGGTCCCAATCCCTAAGTATGAACCCTGGGAACACGGGTAAAGTACAGGATTGGGCTGGGAACAAACCACTGCATAGGCAAAACCTAGACAAAAAGTAGGAAATAAACCTCTGCAAAGGCAAGACCTAGACTGCATAGACAACAACTACAAGTTAGGGATCAGACCCCAGCCCCTGCATGAAAAGCTTGGATCTATACTCCCCATACCTCAGGAGCAGAGTTAAAACAACAACAATGAGCAAAAAAGCTAAAGGAGTGCTCACTATAGAAAACTACTTTGCAGATAAAGATTATGACAATGCCATGTCTAAAAAAGAAACCAGTGAAAAATCACTCACAGGGGAAGTCTCAAAAGAATCTATGAAATTGATTCAAAATCCAAAAGCTCATACAAGAGCTTAAAAAGGAATTTAAAAACCAAAGAAGAGAGGAACAAGAAATATGGAAAAAAGAAATGAGAGTCATGCAAGAAAATTATGAAAAAATTGACCAAAGAAATCAACTCCATTAAAAGTAAAATTAACCAACTGGAAAAGGAAACACAAAATCTAATTGAAGAAAATAAAACCCTAAAAATTAGAATTGAACAAATAGAAATTACAAGATTCCATCAAACAAAATAAAAAGTCTGAAAAAACTGAAGAAAATGTAAAGGACCCTGTAGAAAAATAAACAATCTGGAAAATAGATCCAGGAGAGATAATTAAGGAATCACCAGACTACTGGAAAACCCACTTAAAAAAAAGAACCTGCAAAACATCATGCAGAAAATTATCAGGGAAAACTGTCCAAATTGACTAGAAAAAGAAGACAATATAGCCATTGAAAGAATATACAGAACCCCTCCAGAAAGAGACCCCAGGATTAAAACTCCAAGGGCTGTTTAGCCAAATTCCAGAACTCTCAAATAAAGGAGAAAATACTGTAAGCAGCAAAAAAAATTTAAATAAAAAGGAAAATGTGGCACTAGGTAGCACAGTGGATAGAGCACCAGCCCTGGATTCAGGAGTACCTGAGTTCAAATGTGGCCTCAGACACTTAATAATTACCTAGCTGTGTGGCCTTGGGCAAACCACTTAACCCCATTGCCTTGCAAAAACATAAAAAATAAAAGCAAGCCAACAAATGAATGAATGAATAGATAGATAGATAGATAGATAGATAGATAGATAGATAGATAGATAGATAGATGTATAAATAAACAAACAAACAAACAAATAAATAAATGCAAAGAAAACACAATCAGATTCATACAGGCCCCATCAACCTCAACACTGAAAGACTGCAGGACCTGGAGTACCATACATCTGGGTCCTGGGATTACAACCAAGAATTTAGTACCCTGCAAAATGCAGCATATACTGTCAGAGGAAAAGACAGATGTTAAATGAAATAAAGGACTTCCAAAATTTCCTGACAAAAAGACGAGAAATGAATAGAGAATTCAATCACTAAATACATGACTCAAGAGAAGCATAAAAGGGTAAATTAAAAGGGGAAGGAAAAACAAAACAAAATAAAACAAATAGTAGTCAAGACCATTAAATTATATGTAACCCTAAAAGGGAAGATATGACACATATAACTCTTGAGAAATATACTTCTCTTAGAATAATTAAAGGATTGAATATACCATATTTCCCCATGTATAGGAGGCACACTCTTTCGAAAAATTTGGGATCTAAAAACTGGGAAGGTTTTATACAGTGGTTGTAGATTTTTTACTTGCATTTCCCACTTTTTCCAAACTTCTTGTCTTTGCGAAAACATTTTGCCATGTTTTGTCCAGAAATGGCTCAGAAAAGATTTTCATACAGTGCTGAATTCAAGTTAAAAGTGATTCAGTTTGCAAAAGTGAATGGAAATCCTGCTGCTGAAGGTAAGTTTGGTCCTCCTCCACCGAGAAAACAATATGAGACTGGCTACAGGAAGAACACTTACTGAAAATACTACAGCAGAAGACAGCCATGAAAGGCAAGTCAACAAACTATCTTGATTTAGAGAGGAATTGAAAAGATGGATTGAAGAGCAAAGGGCCATTGGAATTCCTGTGTCCACAAAGATGGTTCAACAAGAGGCAGGAAGAATTGCTGATGAAAAAGAAGTGACTGATTTTAAAGGAGGATACAAATGGTGCTTCAGGTTCATGAAACCGAATGCACTATAAGTATGCATCCATACACCAGACTTGTCCAAAATATGCCTGAAAACTATGAGCAGAAGATCCTTGAATTTCATTTTGTCATTCAATGTCAGAAGATACATCAGTTTGAATTGGGACAGATTGCAAATATGGACAAAGTCCCCCTTCAATTTGATGTCCCAAGTAACAGAACTGTTGATAAGAAGGGTGTGAAAACTGTAATTGTGAAGACAAGTGGACATGAAAAGAGCCATTATACAATTGTTTTAGCTTGTGCTGAAGGAACCAAGCTGCCTACTATGTTGATTTTCAAATGCAAAACAATGCTAAAAGAAGACATTCCTTGAGGAATCTACATTCATGATAAGGGTTGGATGGATCAGGATGGGATGAAGATCTGGTTCGAGAAAGTTTGGAGCATAAGACCAGGTGGGTTCTTATACAAACCTGCCCTATTGGTCCTTGATCAGTTCAGGGCATATATAGCAACAAATACAAAGACTGTTGCAGAGCAAAAACAAAATTTGCTGTCATCCCTGGAGGCTTGACATCCCAGCTCCAACCACTTGATGTCAGCATTAACAAACCCTTCAAAGTTGCCATGAGAGACAAATGAACCAATGGATGAAGTCTTCTGGAGACAATCTGACATCAGGAGGAATAGTAAAGAAACCAACTATAGGAGAAATTTGTATCTGGGTGAAAAGATCCTGATATAATATCAGGATTGAGAATGATGTCAAGTCATTTAAAAAATGTGGTATTTCAAATATCATAGATGGAACTGAGGATGAGGCAATGTATGAAGACAGTGATTCATCATCAGATGAGGGCAAGCTAATGGATGGGAGTTTTGACAATGATAAGGAGTTGTATGAATTTTATGATGAATAAAATGAGTACAATAACTTTAATACTTTTTTTCAAATTTCATGTCTCAAAATTAAGGTGCATCATACACATGAAGAAATATGGTAATTGAAGAAATTGGACTTAGAAGATAGAGATATGGTTGGATCTAGTCTCTCCATTAAAGAGGTCCATGATGACATCACTATGTTTGAGACAAAAAACCCTGATGAAAAAATCAGTTGTTTACTCTAAACTCAAGTGTCTCAGTATCCTTTGACCTGCTCACAAAGCTTAACACTTTCTCTGATGAAGACATCATAAGCTGGGCAATCCTGAGTCAATGTCTCTTATAAATTATAATCAATTATTAAGTTATTAAGTGAGATATTCAGAGTTCCCAGTACTCAGAGTCCTTTGAAATTCTTACAGTTAATTAAATCAGGGTTGGACTTAATCCATACTTTACTTAGCAAAGGATTAAGTACCCTAAATTGGGGGGGGGGGGGAATGTGGGAGAAAATATGCTTGATGAGAGGGGAACAAATATTTGGTGAAATGATTTGTCTTTCAATGATACTTTGGCTCATGAGGTTTGTGTATTTTGAAGGTCCTTGAAAAGGGAGTAAGGTTAAAAAATGATTATAATTTGATGTAATTCAAGACTCTTGAAAAGTGTACTTCTAATGAGACAAAAGAGGGGAGAGTACTTGGTGACTTTGAGGCAATGCTGCTCATCAAACAATCAAGCAATCAATCAATCTGTAATGATATTTTGATAATATCTGAGCTTATCAAGCAATCAATTAATCAAGGTATAATTGATGATAATTAATAGTACTTGAGAGATACACCAGGTAAAGAGGCATAAAGGGAAAGAAGGGAGGGTGTGAACACTGAGCAAATTCTATTCAATAGATTTGGCCCAGAGAAGGAATACCATTCATCCCCACTTAGGTTTAAAAATCTATCCTACTCTACAGGGTGGGGGGTAGAGTTGGGGAGAAGGGAGAAGGGACTGAGAAAATGTAAGGTAAAGATAAAAGTGTAAATAAACTGAAAGTTAAATTTTAAAAGAAAAGTTAAAAGGGAAAGGGAGTAAACCTTTGGTGAGGAAGAATAAGAGGAAAGGAATGAGGGAAAATATAGATAGGGAAAGATAGCATGGAGGGAAATACAGAATTAATAATCTTAACTGTAATTGTGAATGGGATGAACTGATTCATAAAACAGAAGCAGATAGCGGAATGAATTAAAAACCAGAATCCTACAATATGTTATTTACAAGAAACACATCCGAAGCTGAGGGATACACACAGGGTAAAGGTAAAAGAATAGAACAAAATATATTATACTTCAGCTGAAGCATTTCTAGGGCCAATCCTAGACCTTGGTATTTATCAGGAGAACCTGAACTAAATTACTAAAACACAATGTTTGCCTGAAGAGTCTGCATTTTAAATCAAGAGGCATATTCATCTCTCCTTCCTTGGACCATCACCTAACTACTCATTTGAAGTTCTCCTGCCTTCTCTCCCTCTTCCCCTTAGCCTTCTACCACATAAACAATTACACATAAACATCAGTTAATATGCATTGTCCAATATCACAGCAGATCTTCAAAGTCAGAGGACAAAGCAAAAGGAATATACTGTAAAGACTGGTCCATTGGGATCCACCCCTCTATACATAAGATTGTTTCCAGTGTAATAAAACTTTTATTTGGTGTAAGCCACACCAAAAAAAAAAAAAAATCGGGGGGTAGCGATCCTGAGCTCAGATTAAGCAAAAGCAAAAATAGATATCATTAAAAGAGATAAGGAAGGAAATTACATCTTAAAAGGCACCAAAGGTAATGGAGCTATATCATAATTAAACATGTATGTACCTAGTGGCATAGCATCCAAATTCCTAGAGGAAAATTACAAGGAGACAAAGACAGACAGCAAAACTTTAATAATGAGGAACCTCAATCTCCCTCTCCCAGATCTAGATAAATCTAACCACAAAATAAACAAGAAGGAAGTTAAGAGGGTGAATGAAATCTTAGAAAATTTAGATAAGATAGACCTCTATAGAAAATTTAATGGGGATAGAAAAGAATATACCTTTTTCTCAGTAGGACATGGCACTTTTACCAAAATTAACCATGTACAAGAGCACAAAAATCTTATAATCAAATGCAGAGAGGCAGAAATAATAAATGCATACACGTCTCAGACAATGATATAATAAAAATTACATGTAATAAAGGGTCACCAGAAGATAAACCAAAAACTAATTAGAAGGGTGGCTAGGTGGCACAGTGGATAGAGCACCAGTCCTGGAGTCAGGAGTACCTGGGTTCAAATCTGGCCTCAGACACTTAATAATTACCTAGCCATGTGGCCTTGGGCAAGCCACTTAACCCCGTTTGCCTTGCAAAAACCTAAAATAAATAAATAAATGAAATAACTGAGGACAACATTAAATACTTGGGAATCTACCTCCCAAGACAAACTCAGAAACTGTATGAACACAATTATAAAGCACTTCTCACCCAAATAAAGTCAGATCTAAATAACTGGAAAAATGTTCATGGTTAGGTTGAGCTAATAAAATAAAAATAAAATTCTACCCAAATTAAATTACTTATTCAGTTCCATACCAATCAAACTATCAAATAATTAACTTACTGAACTAGAAAAAAATAGTAACGAAATTCATCTTGAGCAACAAAAGATCAAGAATAGCAAGGAAACTGATGAAAAAATGTAAATGAAAATGACCCAGCTCTCTAAAACTATACTATAAGGCAGCAGTCATCAAAACTGCCTGGTACTAGATGAGAAATAAGAGTGAAAGATCAGTGGATTAGGATAGGTTCGAAAGTAAATGACTATAGTAATCTACTGTTTGACAATCCCAAAGACATCAGTTTATGAGATTAAAAACTCACTATTTGACAAAAATTGTTGAGAAACTGGAAAATAGTATCATAAAACTAGGCATAAACCCACATCTCACACCCTACGCCAAAATTAGGTGAAAATGGGTACAGGATTTAGACATAAAGGGAGACATCATAGATAAATTAATAGACCGAGAAATATTCTATCAGATCTATGGAAAGGGGACAAATGTATGTACAAACAAGAAAAAGAGTACATTATAAACTGCAAAATGAATGATTTTGACTATATTAAATTAAAAATATTTTGCCCTAATAAAATAAAAAAACCATTACTTGACCCATACTCCAAAGAGATTAAAGAAAAGCAAAAAAAAAAAGATAGAAAAGAAAAAATTTTGCAGCAGCCATTTTAATAGTGGCAAAGAATTATCCATAAATTAGGAAATGGTGAATATAATAGAATTCTATTGTGCCATAAGAAATGACAATAGGTATGACTTCATAGAAACCTGGGAATACTTCTATGAACTGATGAGGAATGAAGTAAAGAAGACCAGCAGAATAATTTGTAGAACAATAACATTATGAAGACGAACAACAGAAAGACTTAAGAACTCTGATCAGTGAAATGACAAGGCAAGATTCTGGAAGACTATTGATAAATCATTCTACCCACCTTGTGAAAGCAATAAGAGATTCAAGATACTGAATGATATATTGGAAATAATCAATGTGAAGATTTGTTTTTGTTTGGCTATACATATTTATTATTTTTTTTCTTTTTTCCAATGAGGGTTGAGTGAAAGAGAATAGGAAAATAAATTCTTGTTAATTATTTAAAAATTCAAAATACTATTTAAAAAATACTAGTTCAGCTTGACTGGAAAATAGAGTTTATAAAATAAAGTAATGTGAATTAAGGTTGGAAAGATAGGTTAAAGCCAGAAAATTCTGTATTATTTCTGGAAACAACATGGAACAAGATGTTCAAAACCACTGCAAGTTTTTGAACATGGGAATGTGGTTTTAGGAAGATTATTTTGGAAGATATATAAAAGCCTAGAAAGCTGGTGGTACTAGCAACAGAAATAGTTACCATATTTCCCCATGTATAATATGTACCTTAATTTAGGAGCCCAAAATCTGAAAAAAAATGTATTACATAAAGTTATTACACTCAAGTATTTTCATCATGAAATTCATGGACCTTCTACTTGTAGCTTTCAGGCATCTTTTGGGCAAGTCTAGTGCGTGGAGGCATGTTTATAGTTCATTCAGTTTTATGAACCTGATGCACTAATTGTGTCCTCCTTTGAAATCAGTAACTTCCTTTTCATCAGCAATTCTTCTTGCCTCCTGCTGAACCATCTTTGTGAACACAGGAATTCCAATGGCCTTTTGCTCTTCAATCCATCTTTTCAATTCCTCTCTAAATCAAGATATTTTGTTGACTTGCCTTTCATGGCTGCCTTCTGCTGTAGTATTTTCAGTAAGTTTTCTTCTTCCCGTAGCCAGTCTCATATTGTTTTCTCAGTAGAGGAGGACCAAGCTTACCTTCAGCAGCAGGATTTCCATTCACTTTTGCAAACTGGATCACTTTTAACTTGAATTCAGCACTGTAAGAAAATCTTTTCTGAGCCTTTTCTGGGCAGAACATGGCAAAATGTAACCTAATATACCAGTAACGAATGCAAAACAATGAGTGCAAAGACAACAAAGCAGGAAATGCAAGTAAAAAAATCTACAACCACTGTATAAGGCACTCCCAGTTTTCAGACCCCAAATTTTTTGAAAAAGGGTGTGTTATACATAGGGAAATGTGGTAGATTGAGAGAAAAGGCATATTTAGGGTAGAAGACCTAACCTTGGAGTAAATCCCTTTGACAACTGTGTGGAGGTAATGTTGGAGAAGCTTGAAGTAGGGAAACCAAATAGAAAACAACTGAAGTAGTCCAACCAAATCATGATGAGGACTTGAAAGATGGGGGCAACTGTATGAGTGGTGAGGAAGGATGGATGCAAGAGATGTGGACAAAGAACAACTGGTTGGTAACTGGTTGGTATGTGTGTTGGATAAAAGTAAGGAGTCAAGGATGATACCAAAGCTGAGCGCCTGGCTGACTGAAAGGATAGTGGTATCCTAAGCAATAATAGGAAAGTCTGTAACAAAATGAGTTTTAGGGAAAAGATGAGTTCTGTTCTAGGAAAACTATAACGCATTTGGTTTGAAACATCCATGGGAAGTTTCTAATAGGTTTGAGCTCAGGAGAGAGACTAGAGCAAAATATACAAATTTGAGAGTAATGGACCTAATCAGATCTAAATGAGACATCATATGAGTGACAACAGAGGAAAAAAAAGAAGATTCTGGAAAGAGCAGCTATGTGGTGCAGTGGATAGAAAACAGGCCACAGTGTCAGGAAAACCAGAGTTTGAATCCAGCCTTAGACACTTAATACTTACTAGACTTGGACAAGTCACTTAACTCTGATTGCCTTGCATCCAGGACAATCTCCAGTTGTGTTCACTCATATTTGACCACTGGACCCAGACAGATGGCTCTGGAAGAGAATGTGGGGCTGGTAACTCAGCACATCACCTCCCCATTCAAAACCAGTTCATGTGCTTGTCATGGCATCACTTCCTGGATGTCAAGGTCTTTGAAAATGAAGGCCAAACATTATCATCATCATCATGAAATGAATAATGAATATGCAATAGAAAATGGTGAAGGAGTTGTCAGGAGAATCAGAATCAGTAAGGAATCAGTATAGGACAAGAGAGTGATTAATAATATCAAATGCTGAAGAAAAGTAAAAAAGGATGAGAATTAAGAATCCATTAGAGCTGGAAATTAAGAGATCATTGGTAACATCTCGAAATGTTGAGAACATCAGCAGACTTGTTCAGGCTAAAATATAGAAGAGATAGTGTCCTGGCTATGCTTGTAATAGGAAGGGTGAGTCTGAGCAAGAGATCTGACCCACTTGAGGAAATTAAGGGTGTTTGATTTTAGCAGTCCTTTTGTATCTTAAAGGATCAGAAAACTCTACTGGGGACTGACAGAAACAATGAAATAGTCCCAAGAACGGTCATGAGGCTTTTTATACACCCACTCATGTAGACAGGCAAATTAAAGAAAAAGACAGTTTGTTTTTTGTTAGGCTATGGGGTTAAGTGACTTACCCAAGGTCACACAGCCAAGTAAGTATTAAATGTTTGAGTCTGGACTTGAACTCAGGTCCTTCTGCCTCTGGGGCTGGTGCTCTATCTATATAGAGTTCAAAGCAGCAAAGAAGGGAAGATTTCTCATACCTTCCCATACAATGGCATCTTGTAGTAGAAGCATGAAACAATAAAAGATATGTTTATACTCAATATGAGAGGGGAATTCAAGGATATTGCTTTCATTTTTTTTGTTAGGTTTCTTTTTTTTTTTTTTGCAAGGCAAATGAGGTTAAGTGGTTTGCCCAAGGTCACACAGCCAGGTAATTATTAAGTGTCTGAGGCCAGATTTGAACTCAGGTACTCCTGACTCCAGGGTCGGTTCTCTATACACTGTACTACCTAGCTGCCCAAGGATATTGCTTTCTAAAATCTAAGTTTGTCAAGAGAGGGAGGGAAAGGGAGGAAGGGAGAGAGAGAGAGAGAGAGAGAGAGAGAGAGAGAGAGAGAGAGAGAGAGAGACAGAGAGAGACAGAGAGAGACAGAGAGAGACAGAAAGAGACAGAGAGAGACAGAGAGAGAAAGAGAGAGACAGAGAGAGAAAGAGAGAAAGAAGAGAGACAGAGAGACAGACAGACAGAGCAACTGAGAAGACATTCCACTTGATCCTTAGATAAAAGTTCTAGTTTTTTGTGCTTAGTCAGAATTCAGTTTAGCCAGCACCAAGGAAATTGTGACTAACTGGCCAAGCTAAATTCAATAAAGCAATACAACTAGTCTCAGGTAGGAAGGGGCTAATGTGGGACTCAAAAAGTACTCAAAGTAGAATACTCCTGCCTCCAGGGAGGCTTAACTAGAAAGTGAAAGGGGGAAATAGTCAAATAGTCAATAAACATTAAACTCCTACTAGGTGAAAGGACTAAATTAAGAACTAGGGCTACAAAAAGAAGACAAACCCTTCACCAAGAGCTCACAATTTAATGGAGGAAACAACAAGCAAATAGATATGTACAAATAAAATTTATATAGGATTAATAGGAAATAATTGAGAGGGAAGATACTAGAAGGGAAAAGGGTTGGGAAAAGCTTCCTGTAGAAATGGAATATTAGCTGGGACTTCAAGGAAGTCATGAGAGTTAGCAGGCAAAGATGAGAAGGGTGACAGCCCATCTTGTTTGTGCAAAAATGACCAGCATCCCTGTGTCTATGAGTCTACATAGGGGAAAGTAAGGTGCCAAAAAACTGGAAATATCCTGAAGAGATCATGAAAAAGGGTAAAAACATCATTTGTACAAAATATGCATAGTAGCCCTGTTTGTGGTGGCAAAGAAATTGAATGAATGTTCATCAATTGGGGAATGGCTGAACAAATTGTGGTATATGTGTGTAATGGAACACCATTGTTCTATTAGAAACCAGGAGGGATGGGAACTCAGAGAAACCTGGAAGTATTTGCATGAACTGATGCTGAGCAAGATGAGCAGAACCAGAAGAACACTGTACACCCTAACAACAACATGGGGGCAATGATCAACCTTAATGGACTTGCTCATTTCATCAGTGCAACAATCAGGGAACAATTTTAGGGTATTTGCAATGAAGAATATCATCTGTATCCAAAGAAAGAATTGTGGAATTTAAACAAAGACCAAAGACTATTACCTTCAATTTGAAACAAAAAAGTTATTATTATGTACTACATAATATTGCCATCTCTTTTATTTTATTTTTTCCTTAAGGACACAATTTCTCTCTCAACACATTCAATTTTGATCAATGTATAGAAACAATGTAAAGACTATCAGACTGCCTTCTGTGGGGGGTGGGGAAGGGAAGTGAGATTGGGGGGAAAATTATAAAATTAAAAAAAAAATTTTAAAAAAAGACTGGAAATATAGGAGGGTCCTAGGATCCTGTAAGCAATAGGGAGCCACTGGAGTTTATTGAGTAGGGAAGGGTCTTGGTGGGAACTGTGCTTTAAGAAAATCACTTTGGGGGTTGAATGGAGAATGATTTGGAGGGGAGAGACTTGAGATAGTCAAACTCAGGTTGCTGGAATATTGATGATGTGATGATGATGTTTGTCCTTAAGACCATGACATCAGGGGAGGTGAAGTCATGACAAACACATGAATTGGATTTTGAGTTAAAGGGATGCTGAGCTAAGTCACCAGCCTCATTTTCTCCTCTAGAGTCATCTGAGCCCAGGGGCCAGATTAGAATCAGAATGACTGGGGATGGTCTCGGATTCAAGGCAATCAGGATTAAGTGACTTGCCCAAGATCACACAGCTAATAAGTGGCAAGTGTCTGAAGTTCAGTGCAATAATCTAGACATAAGATGAACCACAAGAGTAGTCCAGCAGCCAAAAAGAATTCTACACTACTGGGAATTTTCACCCAGGATAATTTGTATTCTTAGAACAGTGTGTGTGTGTGTGGGGGGGGGGATCTCAGCCCCCCCCCACTACCTGTTGGAAAAGTATTACATGCTCTAGGAACTCACTTGGTATCATTTTTGAACTCTAAGAACAAAAGGTAATTTCTCCATCCCCCACTCCTATTTCCATTTTCTTATCGCTTAAATATATTTTCTAATTCTTTTTTGATTGGGGCAAGTTTTACATCTACAAAGACAAATGACAACTTTTGAGAATTTTGTATATAGTTTCTTTATTGAACGAGTATAACTATTTATTTGGAAATTAATATAATTTCCAGGCTCAAATATAACAGAAGTGTATGTCTCTGGGAAACAAGTGCCTAAATCCAGTGTTCAAGAAAATTCAAGAACAAGATTGCAAGATGCTCCTGCTTATGAGGGAAGCAAAAAAAAAAAATCTCCTCCCTATTCTCTTGCTGATACTTTTAGAAGAGATCCTAAGAACTCATTGTCTTCAATAGGATCAGTTTCACTAATTTAAAACTCCCAGTCTGAGCAGTTTGCCCAAAATCAATGGAAGGGTGCATAAAATGCACCTTGGGGCAAATCTATTGTCCTTTCATATGCAGCCAATGTACTCAAAATCAAAATTTGACACTTAATTTTATCAGTCAGATGACTAGATCTAATTGATCTGGGATTTCCCAATCAGCTCCTGCTACATTAAGTATCCTTTGCTTGGCCCTGAAAAAAAAAAAACAACAGTACTACCACCTAGAAACTTTTCTTTGAGTTAGAAGGAACCTTTTCTGCAAAATGAGAGCCTCAATAATCATACTGTCCCCTGTCTACTATACTGAATGAACTAGGGCAAAATTGAATCAGTCAAGAAACCTATTTTGTATTGTGCCCTGTTCTAAGCAGTGGTGATATAGAGACTAATGAATCAGTTTCTGTCTTCAAGGAACTTAAATTCTAAAGGATAAGTATACCTAAACATATGCAAAAACATATACAAATAAATACATATTATTTCACTTCCATCTCATAACAACCCCAGAAAGAAAGCAAGTAAAGTCGTTATTCCCATTTTGATGATGTGATGTTTGTCCTTCCTTCTCCAAGAAGACCATGACATCAGGGAGGTGATGCCATGACAAGCACATGAATTGGATTTGTGTGAGGGGAGCTGGGCTAAGTCACCAGCCTAACTTTCCCCTCCAATCATCTAGGTTCAGAGGCCAGCTATAAACCAGGACAACTGGAGATGGTCCTGGAAGTGAAGCAATCAGATATAAATGCCTTGCCCTTAGCTAGTGTCTGAGGCTAGATTTGAACTCCAGTCCTTCTGACTCCAATGCCAGTGCTCTATCCACTGCACTAATTTGACAGTTGAGGAAACTGAGGCAAATAAAATTATTTGCTCATGGTCACCTTGCTAGTAAATACCTAAGGCCACATTTGGATTCAGGGCTAGGACATGATCCACTGCATCATTTAGCTACATCTATGTAAAAAAGGGTAATATATAATATGATTGGAACAATAGCTTAGAGCACAGATTTGAAGAACTTTAAATGGCCAAAGAGATTGTTTTTAATCTTAGAATAAATAAGATGTCTCTAGTTTAATGAGAACATGAGTGTCATAGTCAAATCCCTGTTTTAGGAATATCATTTTCACATGTGTGTGGAAGATAGCCATGTTATGCTGGAGAGGGAAGACATATGAAGCTGAGAGATAGAAAGGATACTGAATAGTCCAGGGGAAGAGAAGATGAGAGCCTGAAGTGTAAGTGGTGTCCATGTGACTGGAGAGAAGTGGACAGCTATGAGAGATGTTGTGGATGTTAAATTGACAAGATCTGGCAACTACCTGGAGAGAAGAGTGAAGATTGAGGACCATCTTTACTATAATTTATCTGCATTCAGTTAAGGGGGGGCACAGAAATTACACTCTGTTTGAGGAAGGGAAAAGAGAATCTGGAAAAACTCTCCTCCCAGAGCAACCACAATCTCACTAACTACTTAGAGCTTCAGTAAAGCCAGAGGGAAAAGGAAAGGGATGAGGAGAGGAACATAAGGAAAAGGAAGAAGTCTGCTCCCTCCAAAGGAGAATGGTAATTTAAGTCATCAACTGCTTCCCTTCTTTATGTGCTTATTTTAGGAATTCCAAGCTGGAGATGCTGTCTCAATCTCAGCCTTAAGGAGTGAAAAGTTTAAAAGGGATACCAAAAGGGTGGGTCTTGGTTATCTTTCTCTCTCATGCTATAACTAGGACCCTTCTTCATAGGACTGCTCTCTCAACAGAAAGGATTTTTGGAAATGATGTTAACTTGTCTTAGGGGAAAAGTCAATGAAAAGTTTGGACTTCTTGAGCTCAGTTCTCAGATCAGGAATGCTTTCAAAAGGACAGAATAAGTTTGAGAAGAGGAAAATGGATGAAGTCCAAATACCTCTGAGTATAGGATTAAAGAACAGAAGTACCAATTTTACCTGAAATTCTCTTGGATTCCCTGGGATACATTTTTAATGGAGTGATGAAAGTTTTCTAGTTAACTCTGGCAGCACCTTTATAATATATTTAATGAAGAAAAGTGGGTGTGGGATTTTACATAGGGTCTCAAACCAAACTCAGGAATAGTTACCAGCATGTGAGTCTATGTGGAAAAATCAAGGGGGGGAAATATAAATTAACTGAGTCGGGGGAGGGGCAGAAAGGGGAAAAGGCAGGGAGCTAGAATGTGATGCTAAAATCACCCAAAGCAAGAAAAGCAGGAAAAAAATGTTTCAGCTGACAATCATTGCAGTTTAAGAAAGAATAACAAAAAACAAGAAAAAAACTAGGGAAAGTTCCTTCCAAAAACCTTGCTTTGTTGGATGCTCCACAAAGTTGGTTGTGACCTCTTGACCTTCTGCTGCTGCCTTTTGATGTGATTCTTCCACCTCTGGGGAAAAAAGATAAAGGAGAGGGGCTTGTTCCCTCTGTCCTCCTCCCTCTTCAGACTCCTTTTTTTTTTAATGTAGTCCTTATTTAGCAAAACAAATGTATAAGCAGGTCACAAAGGCCCAGTTATTAGTACAGGGCTCTCTCAGTGGGGAAGGCTGCAAGGTTTCTTTATAGCATGCAACTTAAAAACCCTGCCAAGCTTATAAAAAGGAAACTAGAGGTCCTGCCCTGAAGAATGACTGGAGCTTTGAAGTTCAAGCAGAATTTGCAGTTCTTCAGTCAGAATCAAAACCTTCCCATCCCCAAAAAAACACTCAAATTCTTATCTGAAAACATGGGTATTGGATTTGTGTGAGAGGGGCTGGATCAGAATAGATATTAGATTAGGACAGATCAGGACAATTTCAGGCCTAATCTTATTCCTTGAGGTTTCTACAAATTTTCCCCCTTCCATTTTATTTTCTGGTTGTTTTACATGAATTGCTTTAAAATTTAAATCTACTTTATATGTTTTAGGGAATGAGTTTTCCCACCCACTTCTTGAAGTATATGTAAAACACACACAACTTTTTCGCTTCTCTGAAGATTTCTGAATTGTCCCATTGGATGGAACAAGAGCTGAGAGTATTGCCACCCAGCCTGGGCTGCTAGAGTTTATCTGCTTCAGCCTTAGTCACAGTCTTCCCTGAACCAGCATATATTTCACTCTCAAAGCTGGGATATGATGGAGAGGGAAAATCATTTAGATTTAGATGAAAAAAAAATCACGAGTTTTTTTGCATCATATAGAGCCCTAAGTACCATTTTCAGCACTGGAGTTGAACAGATGAAATGAGGTCTGGGCAAACAACACTAAATTAACCCCTGAATCAACTGACCGAGAAGGAGGGGTTTGGGGAATATAGGGAAGACTGATGCTGACCCATAGGAAAATATCTTGAGAGACACCAGACACTTCCCCATGGGAAGAAAGGGTGGGGCACAGAGGAGGGCCTCTATATCTGGTGTTACTTGGGGAGAATATGAGGAAGGCATCACCAGCAGCTTACTGGTGAAAAAGTTTCTTATTTTAAAATGTTATGATATCTGCTGCTGTTGTCTGAGTTCATGTCTACTCTTTGTACTGTAACTGGTGTTCTTAGTATGTCATTTTAGTAAACAGCTTTGTTTTGAGTTAATTGTGTCTATTGTCTGACATTTACCCAAGGTAAACTCAGCAGTTTAGGAGCAGCTAGGTGCCAGTGGATAGATTGTCAGGTCAGGAGTCAAGACTCTTGTTCAAACCCATTCTAGCTGTGTGACCCTGGACAAGTCATTTACCCTTGTTTGCCTCCATTTCTCATCTGTAAAATGATCTGGAGAAGGAAATGACAAACCACTCCAGTATCTTTACCAAGAAAATCCCAAATGAGATCATGAAGAATAGGACAAGACTGAAAAATGACACCACAATAACAAACTCCCCAGTGGGGGGCTCATGTATTATATTCAAAGAGGATAGACAAACAGACTAATAATATTGAATGCAGATAGGAGTAGTCACTATGTTGACAGTCAATAAATATCTTTTACTCCTATATGCTAAACATTGTGGTAAGTGCTGGGGATTCAAAGGAAGGTAATAGACTGTCTCTACTCTTGAGGAGGTCACACTCTAATAGGACAGACAACACAAAAATGATTCCTTGGAAACCTGTCTGTGTGTATGTGTGTGTGTGTGCCCAGTTGGAGGGGCTGAGGACTCCTGTAACCCCCCCCCATTCCTTTTGTATGTATTTTGGGGGCTGTATCTGTCTAGGGAGTATAAGTCTCTGCTCCTTGCCTCAAACTGTGTAACTCTCCAAACTGTTCCATGTTGGTTGCATGTTTCCTAATGAGTAGAAAACTTTGCTGAAAGAGATGGGATGGATAAAGAAGAAAGATCTCTGCCTTCCAACCTTCTAATGGAATCACTGAGTTCATATTCTACAAAGCTGCCCCCTATCTTGAACTCTCCAACTGTCCCCAGGTTTGGCAGGCTTTGTTTTTTAAAGCTCACCAGGGACATAACCAATCTTTTCTCCAACTGATGGCCAAGCTCCCCTTTGGATTCACTCAGACCTTTTTCACACACTGTAAAGGAATAAACACTGTACTCTATTGACAAATATGGAATGTGTCCCTTACTTTCTGTGAAGACCTCAGCTAGCTGGGGGAGAAGGGAAACAAATCTATTCTCTCTCAACATACTTCTTTGGAGTCTTTCCACACTGCTGAAAGAGTGAATGTGCTATAAAAAAAAACTAATGTAATAGGCTTTTAAAGTGCTCAGGCTTTTCAAATCATTATTTCAATTTCTGTACCCTTGAAATTTTGGCTGCCTTTATCAAAACTCTCATCATAGCACTCCAGTAATGGCTCTGACAGGATGGATTCTCTATTTTCATTTTCTATTCTCTTCAATATACACTTTCTGTAGTGAATTTGACAATCATTATGATTCAAAACTTTATAGCTCTCCTATAAAAATAATTTTTTTCTGCCATTAGTTTGATGATATGGAAAAAAACCCCACCAAGATAGTAATCTTCACTTGGAATCTATGAGAACAATCTAAGGATGGAGACCCAGTTTACCTAAAAGATTTGTCCAGTTTCAATTCTGTCATCACCGCGGGCTGATTAGCTCTGCCACCTATGTATTTTTAAACTTAAGTGCTTACCCTAGCTCAAGCCAGCGACAGGAGCAGAACTTTTTTTTTTTGCAACTAAGAGGTTTTTTTTTTAAGTCAATAATTCTTGAAAAAATACGCGGTACACTTTGCCAAGCCATTTAGCGACGCTATCTTGCCTTTTCTGTTTGATTTTGAGGGCCGTGGCTTTCTTGCCAAATAGGCATCTCTTGGCTTCCTCAGCCAGGGTTACTGCCACGTGGGAACATTAAGTTGGTATTAAATATTCAAAGCGAAGAATCACCGGCCCGAGTTCTCTCACTTAACAATGACACATTCTCTCCAAGTAAATAAGATCTCCAAGCCTAGACTTCCAGCGCACAGTCAGGTCCTCCGGGGTGTTCTGTCCCCCGCCGCCGGGCCTTGGCTCTGGACCGAGGCTGTCACCCAGCCCTCCGCCAGGCTCGGGCGCTTCTGGCTCCGCTTTGGCGGAGCGGCTCAGCCCCCGAAGCCCCCAGACCCAGCCCCGCGGTCCAAGCGCTCGGCCTCGGCGGCCGTTGCTGCCCCTTAGGTGCTAATGATGCCCCCTGCCCTGCCCTGCCCCTCTGCCCCGAGACAGAGTCGGACCCCGGCTGCAGGGCTTGACAGAGACGCCCCCGCCCCCTCCCCGACTCTCCCCGTAATGGGCCACGGCCGTGAACTTCCTAAAATGGGTCTCCGCGGCCCCGGGCTGGCGCCGCTCTCGGTCCGGCTCCGCTTCTGTCCTCCGTGGCAGCGAGGGGGCCGGGGCTCTTCCCGGCCAACAGAGGCAGGCTTTCTGGGTTGCAGGGACCCCGGAGCGCCCCCCCGCGCCCCCCCCCGGCCCACCTGCGGCTCCGAGGGAGGCAGGTGGCCGCAGAATGACAGGGCGGAGCGCGCCTCTTACCGGAGAAGTCGGCCAGGCCGGCGGTCTCCTTGGCGCACACCAGGAAGGTGCAGCAGAAGAGGCGAAGCAGGAGCCCGGGCTCTCCCCGCCGCCCCCGGAGCCGCCGGGACATGGTGCGGGGCGAGCGGAGAGTGGGAGCCGGCGCGGGGAGGGCGGGCCGCCGCGGGGGGCGGGTCACATGGCGGGAGGGCCGGGGGCCAGCCGCTCCCCTCCCAGCCCCCTCGGGCTCGCCCCCCCGCCGGCGCGGGACCCTCCCTCCTCACTTCGGGCCCGGCCGGGGCTCCGAGACAAGGGGGCCCCGGGGAGCCGCGCACCGCACTTCCTCGGGAGGAAAAAGCAGCGACTGGCCGCCGGGCGAGAGGAGAGGAAGGGCGGGGGGGCAAGAGGAGGAGGAGGAGCAGATGCGGGGTTTCTAAAGCAGAGGAAAAAGGAAAGAACTGCTTCGACTGAGCAGCTGAAGCGAAGCCGCGCCAGGAGCGCCCCGGGCCCGGGCCCCCCTTCCCTCCGAGGGGGCGCAGCCCCGGCCAGCCCAGCGCGCCCCGTCTCCAGTTGGGGAGCCGTGACGCACTTCTGGGCGAGGAGGCAAGCGAGGGCCGGGGCTTCAGGCGCATGCCCGCCCGCCGGCCCGGGAGGGACGGGACGGGACGGGACCGGGCAGCCGGGTCCGAGAGAGGCGAGCCGGCCTGGCGCCAGGCGCGCCGCTTCTGCCGGCTCCGAGGAAGGGCGCGGAAAGCTGCAGAAGGAGCCTCCAGCTGCCCTGTCCGTCCCACGCCGCCTCACACGCACACACACTCACGCACTCTTACACACGCATATTCACATACGTGTGTGTGAGACACAGTGGTGTGATTGGCAGATGGCAATGTGGACGTGTTTTGTGGCTTTTGACCCGCTAGACCCCAACCTTTTGGGGCAGAACTAGTTCTAGTGGGACAGACAGACAGACAGACCACCGACGGGGAGTTTAGTCACGTTGTGTTCCCAAGCCCTGAGCAAGGCTGCCAAGTGTGTAAGGTGCTCAGTGCGGCAGTCTAGAGGCTGCCTCTGTGGCAGCTGCTATCTCTACTGCTTCACCTTTTTTTCCCTTTTTGGTTTTGGTTTTTCCAAGGCAATGGGGTTAAGTGATTTGTCCAAGTTCACACAGCTATGCAAGTATTAAGAGTCCGAGGCTGAATTTGAACTCATGTCCTCCTGACTCCAGGGCCAGGGCTCCAGCCACTGTGCCACCCAGCCGCCCCCTCACCAAGTTCACATTAGAGAGAACTTGGCTAAAATTAAAAGAGAGGGAACTTGGGAGCCCCGAGTCAGGACTGAGGAAACGGGGCGGGGGGGGGGGGGGGGGGTAAGGGAGAGAAAGGAAAAGAGTTTCGAAACTCATCGAGGCCTTGTTTTCCAGACCAATAGTCCCCTGGTGTTCTCTCTGTTTACACTGGTGTGCAGCCCAGAAGAGATGGATGGTCCAGTCACACACATCATATGGTTGTCAGTGGTTATTTCTTGTTGGAATCACAATTCTCATACTTTTGACTAGATCCCCTTCCTCATCCCAACCCCTCCCCCAACTTTCTCCAATTGAGAAGAGAACTGGCTAAATAAAAGACAATACTCAGTAGTTTTAAAATATTCTTTAATGATTTTTGAAACTTTTTTTTGTTTGTTTTTGCAAGGCAAACGGTGTTATGTGGCTTGCCCAAGGCCATACAGCTGGGTAATTATTAAGTGTTTGAGGCTGGATTTGAACTCAGGTACTCCTGACTCCAGGGCCGGTGCTCTATCCACTTCGCCACTTAGCTGCCCTGAAACTTTTAAAATGAACAAAAATCTTTTAGATTTCCTTTCTCCTCATTCCATATCCTGCTTATTCTTTATGTTGTAATTGAATTGGGGGTTTAAACTAATAACCGCTATCACTTGTCCTCTCCTTCTCTGGGTCTGTTTCCTCATCTTTAAAATAAGGCAGCTCTATCTCAGGTACCTTCCAGCTCTAAATCTTTTAATATTGTGATCATTCCACCTCTATTCATCTTGAAAAGCCTCAAATGATGAATGTGTTCCTTGGCTCTGAAACTTTCATAAGACAGAGACATAAGAACCCTTCTTACTTCTCTGAGTTGTTGCCCTCATATAGATTAATCTGGGAACATCACAATTTGTCACCCCTTAGAATGCTGTTACCAACTTCCCTTGAAAGGATACAGTTTACATACCTTAAAGAATGAACATAATGGGGCAGCTAGGTGGTCCAGTGGATAGTGCACCGGCCCTGAAGTCCCGAGGACCTGAGTTCAAATCTAGTTGCAGATGTTTGAAACTTGCTAACTTTGTGACTTTGGGTAAGTGACTTAACCCCATTGTGTAAGGAAAAAAATGAACATATTTACTTACCACTCAACTAATAATGATACTTAACCATGAGTAGCACAGTTATTTAGAATCTTCCTGGAGAGTCTCCCAGATGTATTGCTTCTTTTGGGACTCCTCAGTCTCTGTCTGCTACTAAGATCTTTGTGATCATTTTCACTGGGGATTTTCCTTTAAAAGATCTTCAATAATCTACTCTTTTGTAATTATCACTATACCTGAGGTTCTCTAGAGGGAGAAGACCTCCCTCTTATTCCAATTATCTTTTGATTACCTACTTTAGCATTCCAATCTCCTAAAATGGCACTCATTCAGTAAACAAATATTTATTAAGCACCTCCTACAAGTCAGACACTGTGTTATGTCAGCACTAGGGATACAAAGAAAGGCTAAAAAAACCAGTCCTTGTTTTCAAGAAACTCACAATCTAAAGGGAAAGAGAATGTGTGAACAATTTTGTGCAAACAACAGACATGCAGGATCCATTGAGGGGTAATTTCAAAGGGAATACAGTAAACCTAAGTAGGACTGGGACAGGCTAATTGCAGAAGGTAAGACTTTAGTTGAGATTTAAAGAGTTCTAGTCATAGGGAACAACCTATGAAAACCCTCTAAGTGAAGGTTTGTGTCCAGAGCAAAGAGGAAGACTATAGGCAATTTAGCTTCTAGGAGGGAGGAATGAGTAACAAGAAAACAGGGGCCCTGGTCTCAGGTCTAATGCAAAGAGAGGGTAAATACTTTTGGTTGCTCCAATTGTTCCTTGTTCTGTTCTAACTGTTGCTTCTTGTCTAACATATAAATTCCTCATGAAAAAAGTTAAGATGATCTGGCAGTACTCCCTTCTCTTTGAAGATTTGTCACATTTTGTTGCAAAGCAAGAATCAAAGCCTTTAGTATAGTTAATGAACCAGAAGTAGCTACTTTTCTGGAACTGCCTTGATCTCTCCATAATTCAGCAAAGGTTGACAATTTGGTCTCTAGTTCCTTTGCCTCTGAAAACCACGCAACAAGATTATACTTAAGAGTCTGTTCTGGTAATTCTTGGTTCATATATTGATGAAGTCTAGCTTTCAGACTCTTAAGTATAATCTTGTTGTGTGTGAAATGAATGTGATTGTTCAGGAATTTGAGCATATTAACTGATCTTTCCCAATCCAGTGGCCACTGCTGAGTTTTCCAAATTTGTTGGCATATAGAATGCAGCACTATAAGAGCACCATTGATTAGCCTTATTGTTGGCAGTGCTTCAGAAGGTCCACTTGACTTCATTCTCTTGTGTATTCTTGCCACACTTTCATAATCTCTTCTACTTCTGTTAAGCCTCTACCATTTTTGTCTATTATCATGCCCCTTTTTGCATAAAATACTCCTTCTATATCTCTAATTTTCTTGAAGAGATCTGGTCTTCCACATTATATTGTTTTCTTCTATTTCTTTAATATTTCTCATTTAAGAAAATCTTACTCTTCTTGCTATTCTCTGGAATTCTGTATTCATTTGGGTATAGCTTGTCCTTTTTCCTTTCCTTTTCACTTTCCTTCTTTCCTCAGTTATTTGTGAAGCCTTATCAGACAGTTGTTTTGCTTTCATGCTCTTCTTTTTCTTGGAAATGTTTTTGTTTGCTGCCTCTTAGATAATACTGCAAACTTCTGTCTGTTCTTTAGGCATTCGATCCACTAGAAATAATCCCTAAAATAGATTCATCACCTCCACTTCATATTCATAAGGAATGTTATTTAGGTCATGCATATTTTCTCCACTTAAATCTGAATTTTGCAACAAGAATCTTATGATTTACAATCAATTCCAGGTATTGTTTTAACTGACTGCATAGAGCTGCTCCTCCTTTGGTGGCAAAGTACGTAATCAATCTGATTTCTATATTGACTTAACTGGTGATGTTCATGTGCAGAGTAACCTTTGGGTTGTTGGAAAAATATTTTCTATGACCAGTGAGTTATCTTTTTAAAAATGTGTTTATTTAGTATTTTATTTTTAGTCAGCAACATGTAAAAACAGCTTTTAATATTTGTTTTTAAAACTTTAGCTCCAAATTGTCTCTCTTGCACCCTCCCCACCCTGCCTTACTGAGACAATACACTATAAATATATAGTCATGTAAAACATTTAAATGTTGTCAAAGAAAACATAGACATTTTCCCTTACACCAAACCTCAAGAAAAATTAAGTATAAGAGGGTGTGCTTCAATCTGTACTCAGACACCATTAGCTCTTTCTCTGGGTATTCATCAAGTCCTCCAGAATTGATCACTGAATTATCTTGACAAAACTCTATTATTCTCTGCCATACTTCATTTGGTAATCTAAGACCTAACTTGCCCCTTATTCCAATTATCTTTTGATTACCTACTTTAGCATTCCAATGAATGAGCTATCTATTTTAGTTTAATTTTTTGAGCCATTGTAGGTCTTCATAGAACTGATCAACTCAAGCCTTGATTGATACCAACTTCATCAGCCTCTTCTTTCTGAATGGGGGACTGTAGGGTGGAACACTAATCTCCTCTCAATGGCTTCTGTTACAGAAGGCAGAAACTGGATTTAGATTATCTGTTGGCCTGCCTGGTTTCAACTCCACATGAACAATACACCCCCTAGTGTCTGATTCCTCTCCTCCTCCTTTCCTGTTTTCTTTTTATTTTTGGTATTGTTTCCTCCCCTACACTGTAAGCTCTTTTAGGGTGTGGATTCTCTTTTTATTGATTGTGTCCCCAGCACTTAATACAGTACCTAGCATACAGTAAGAGTTTAATAAATGTTGAAAGCATTGGAGTGCACGATTCAGTTCTTCTTTGGGAAGAACTGACTGGTTCAAGTAAAAAAAGCATGCTGTAAGCTTCTAAATGGGAATATACTTCGTCTGAGCTGGCATATGACCTGTGAATATGAGTCTCTGTTCTTTGCCTCTTTATATTTGTTCTTTTCTGATCTGAGATGAAGGAATA
Organism: Macrotis lagotis; assembly: GCF_037893015.1. Taxonomy (NCBI): domain Eukaryota; kingdom Metazoa; phylum Chordata; class Mammalia; order Peramelemorphia; family Peramelidae; genus Macrotis; species Macrotis lagotis. The sequence goes on from NC_133658.1 coordinate 508,318,979, forward strand.
TCCAATTAGGCTGTGACTTTGTAAAGTTTAAAAGGACAGGAGAGGGAACCATTAGAAATAGGGGAGTTAAGTCATGCCATATTTTGCATGAACTTGCAGCCAAGCCTAATGAGAAGCCAAGTTCAGCATAGCAGTAGACTGAAGGTAGACTAGAAGAAATAGCATTGACTGCCCTGCCTTGGGAAGGATATAGCGCTTAATTTGGGGGAAGATGCTTTATAGAAAACAGCTTTAAGTTTAAGCCCACCCTTTCCAGAGGCCATAGTACTCCCTGAGTATGAGGCTATATATTCTTGTATTTCTCTTATCATTTATCTTCATGGAAATATCCCTTGGCAAATTGTTTAAACAGTACTTGGGTTACTTCACTGGAAGGTATTGATGATATAAGAGGACTAGCAATTAGTCTCTGGCAAAGAAGTGACTGGCAATTGATTTTGAGATGAGGGCTTGAGCAAATGACATTAAAAAAGATCTTACTAGGGGTGGCTAGGTTGCACAGTGGATAGAGCAGCGGCCCTGGAGTCAGCAGTACCTAAGTTCAAATCTGGCTTCAGACACTTAATAATTACCTAGCTGTATGGCCTTGGGTAAGCCCCTTAACCCCATTACCTTACAAAAAAAAGATATTACTAACCCTTTGGGGTACCCCTATATCTCAGAGAAGGAGATATGCCTTTTTGGGGACCCAACTCACCTGGGAGAATAAAAATTGTGATAAGAATCCTAGTTTCTTTAAAGGCTTTAGATAATCTTTTTAAACAAAGTCATCATTCTTCTTAAATATTTATCATGGACAATATCAAGGAGTTCCCTGTCTCCTGTGAGATGACCTTCAGTAAAGTTTCCTCATGAATACACTCATCTCTTTTCTACACTTTGGAAAAAAGGCTTAGGCTCATTCATTTCCCTATAGTAACCCATGATTTTCCAGAATGAGGAAGTTTCAAAGGGAAGCAGAATAGCTTCCTTTATGGTTGGATGCCTCCAAATTTGGTAAAAGAAAATGCATAATGAAGTTTTGTAAACTGCTTTGTGCCTATAGGACACAGAGTAACTATGAATAATTGTATTGGTAATAAGGGTAATGGTAATTGTGTAATAAGGATAATAAGAGACTGAAACCATAACTTTCTGATAGGATAGAGATTAGTCATGAATAATTAGGATGAAGATTGGAATTGCTTTTCACCAGTTGGTTAGTATTAGTGAAAAAATTAATGAGCTTGTCTCACCAGCCAATGGTGGGATGAGACAGAATTTAGAGGTGTGATTAGAATAAAAGAAGCCTGCAAGCCTCTGTATTTGGCACTTTCTGGCTGATGCTGCTTGAGCCCTGAGGGCTGTGCCCCTTTTTCTTGAGAACAAAGACCTTTTCTGCTCTCTAACTCAGACTCTGAACTCTTGATTCTGGTGGTCCCCATCTCACACAATTTGGAAGTCCCACTGAGGTTCCTGGACTCTTCTCTGAAGAGGAAACAAATTGGTGGGGCTGGGGAATGACTCTCCTCTGACAAGAGTGAGGCCCAAAGGAGGGCTGGAGCTGAGAGCAGAAAACGACCAAGGGGGAAATAGAACCCACTTACAAAGAGGGTGAATAATTGAAGTCACATGAGACTGTGCACAGACACAGGTAAGGTTGTCTATGTACCTGGGTGATTGTATGGGCAGGGCAGGTCCTGTTGAGTCCTTTGTGTTGAGGAGACCAAGTACATGATCTGAGAGTGTCCCTAACAGGGGTTTCTTGGCACCTTAGGGCTTGGCACTAAGACACCCAGGGCAAGAAACAAGAGTCAATGCTTTGTTGGTCTGGTAGAGGCATGCATCTCATAAAGGATTCCAGCTGATGCGACTGAGTTCAGAGATCTGGTGTTTTACTGACAAGAAACAAGGAAGGAACAAATCTGTTCTTTGCTCATGAGTGGAATTAGGGTCTGAGATGGGAACCCTCAGTCAAAATTAGGTGATTAATCCCCCCCCCCTTTCCACAAATACCTCAAGATTACCCATTAGGGCACAGATGATGAAGATTGGGTAAGCTAGATTTTAATAATTTATGTAAATGAAACTGAAAAACCCTCTCAGGGCAGCTAGGTGGTGCAGTGGATAAAGCACTGGCCCTGGAGTCAGGAGTACTTGGGTTCAAATCCTGTCTCAGACACTTAATAATTACCTAGCTGTGTGGCCTTGGGCAAGCCACTTAATCCCATTTGCCTTGCAAAAAACCTAAAAAAAAAAACCCTCTCACCTACAGGATTTCTTGCTAACTTTGTCTCCCCAGCTTCCTCCCTATAACTCTCTGCTGCCAAATTCCCCTCCCTTCCACCTGCTTTCCTCTACAGTTTGCCTCTACTCCTATCTTGCCACCTGAAAGAGGAGTAGAAGGGAGGAACTGAGAATGAGGGCTTAGATATAATTGTCTGACACATTGAATATCAAATGAAGGTGCATCCTGATTTGGGACATCCTTCTCATGAGGGGCACGACCTTTTCACTGAAGAGTCTTCAAGGATCTAAGGGCAATAGAAGGGGGGTAAAAACACAACTAGTATGTGAAAGTTGATGGGAATAATAAGAGAGTCTGAAAGAATGCCAAACCACTGGTCAGCTCAGACTTGCGAGTATTTGCTCCAAATTGGCCTTTGATGTTAATTCATGAATAGGAGAGAATCATTTACACTGCTTCCAAATATGCCTAAGGTATAGTCTAATGTGTTGGAAAAAATCTGATATGAAAGAGGACTAATTAATAGTAGAGAGAGGGAATTGTTTCACAAAGGCTTGGTAAAATAAATGTTACCAAATGAATTGCAATTGTGCATGGGAAGAGACACCAAAAAGGGAATTCATTTGAAGCTAAAAGAAACAGATTAGCTGAAAAAATGGCTACAGAAGCTACTTTATCTCCTCAGTCAAAAGCATGTCAGGATTCCTCAGGTCCCTAAAATTGAAGTTGTGCCAACATTCCCTGAACAAGAAAAGAGGAATCTAACAACATTAAGAGCTATAGAAACAGAAAGAAAGGAAAGATAGGAAAGATATGATAAATAAACAAATCAAGAGAGAAACTCTATTTTACATTAAGAAAGCGTTGAGGATTCAAATTCAAGGAAGACAAGAGTCATGTCTTGGTCCATTCAAAAGTATATAAGTTGATTATATAGAAATGCCCAAAATAGGGAGACTGAAGCATGTACTGGTAATAGTTGATCATTTAATAGGGTGAGTTGAAGTTTACCCTATGGTAACATTATCATTTAAGGAATTTATTAGTGAAAAATATAGATTCTGGCAATGTTAGTCATTTCATTTCCAAAATATTACAGAAAATAATGGAACAATTGGGGAATCTAAGAACAGAAGAGACCCTGGAAAAGATTTAGGTCTGTCCCCATATAAGAGAAGCTATTTGCTTTAGTCTGTCTGAGGGGGGAAACAAGGGATATTTCAATTAGGTTGTGGGATTTTTGAGTGGCTGTTTGCTTTTTCAAACATTATAATAGTTAAAATCAAGGAGTATTAGAAATTAAGACTTGAATGGAAAGATGTATTATGAAAAGTGGAATTGCAATATGGCTTATATATCTGTAAAAGTAAGGTTTTTAAATATGTCATTTGAACTGGTTAAGAATAGGCTTACTAAAATCAAGTAGAAAAAGAAAAGAATAGTGAATACAGTGTGAAATATGGATAAACAGTATATTAAGGGAAAATGCAAGTTGTGCAGTCTGAATAATGAGTTTGAATGATCTATGAAGATAATAATTAAAGGATTGCAAGGAAAAATTAAAAGACATAGAGAAGGTTGGGTATTTGAAGTAGATCAAATTTATGGAACTTAGTTAAACCATATAGAAAGAAGTTATGAGCAATTTTAACTTTGGATCAGTAAAAAAAATTGATTTTGAGAACTTTGAAAATTAATTTATAAATCAATGTAAGAAGAGAAAGAGTATAAAGAGCTATAAGTCAATTGATTAGCTAGGGAATGTCTTCTGGTTTTACATAACCCAGATTTAGACTAGAGATGTGCTCTTAAATGAGATTGGGGTAATTTGAAAACAGTATTAGATTGCCACTTTTGCAACATCTGGCAATGAATTGACTGGACAGTGATAAACCCCATAATGTGAGATGTTTGACATGAAAGCAATTGCTATGTAAATGTTAATTTAATAATGAAGAAATATTGATCAGTGATGGTATATATATATATATATATATATATGTAAATTGGGATTATGGTGGATATATATATCCCCAAACTGTAGGATTTCTATCAGCCAAAAGATTGATTTTCAAATAAAAGCACCTGAGAAAAACATGAGAAAGATAAAAAGTAATAGGAGCAATAATTTGATATTTGCTATGATAATCTCTAGCTAATTGTGATATGAGAATGATGGGGATGAAAACTGCCTAGAAGGTCTGGGAATGAATTCCAGGGGTTGGTGTGACCAGAGGGCCAGACCTTCTCTTTGAGTTATAAAAAATAACTTGTGAAGGGGTTTTTATAGGTCAGGGAATATTCCAGATGCTGGGGGAACTTGACTGCTCTTTGCATGGGTTTGGAAGAAAATCTATCTAGCGTATTCTGATGACAGGGACCCAGGAGGGAAGCTCAGAGTAGCTCTGAGTGGTGGGGATTGGGACTCCATCAAGATATAGTTGGTATTTTGTCCTGGTGAACTGGGTTCACTTGGAGGCCTAATTAGATGGAGTTACTATTTAAGATCATATAGAACTCTTAAATTGGTTTCTGTTCTGTATCTCATACCAAATATAATCAGCAAAGGAAATGATGTTGGGTCAATGCTCTTCTGAAGTCAGGAGGCCCAATGGATGCTTGAGGACTACAGGAGACAGTTGTGCTGGGATAAACAGTTGAAGAGACAGCTTTTCAGTACAGTCTGAGGTTGGCCCCTTTCTCATTTGATTTCTCAAAAGTGACATTCAGATAATATCTCACTGGTTAGATTTAAAATTTGACTTAAGGCATTTGACTACTCACATGACCTGTGCCTGGAAACTGACATTCAAAATTATATCTATAAAGGAATTTTCCTTTGATGTCCTGAATCTTTATAGTCAACCACTATAAACAAATCTGATATAGAAAATTTAGGTCAATTGGAGTTTAATAGCCAGATAGGCTAGTGTGTGGTTTTGACATCTGATGTTAGCTATATATTCTGACAAGAATTAAGATCCCTTGGGGCAGCTAGGTGATGCAGTGGATAGAGCACCAGCCTTGAAGTTAGGAGGATCTGAATTCCAATCCAGCCTCAGACACTTAATAATTACCTAGCTGTATGACCTTGGGCAAGTCACTTAACCCCATTGCCTTGCAAAAACAAACAAAAAAAAAGAATTAGGATCCCTTAATTTTTATGTTAAAGGGGATTTTTAAGTAAGAAGAATAAAAAAGCTTTTTTGGTAATCTCAAGATATGATTTGTGCAATAGCAGTTTCTAATCTGCTTTAAAGAAAGGAATGTGAGTCAACTGAGTATATCAGAAGAATAACATATAGTATATTTAGAAATATTTTGAGAAGAGAAATTCATTTTTGTTAACAGTGTATAAGTTATTATTTTAATAGAAGTAAAAAGTTAAGACTATTTGTAAGTCACTTACTGAACTCTGTACTAAGATGATCATCTAATGTATATGCTACAAGTTCAAATTAATCTGATAATTTTCAACAAATTCACTAGTGTAGTGACACAATTATGGAAGTCTACTTTCTTAGAGTGAAGTATGTATATTGACATGACAATGACAAAATGTACATTGTAATAGCTCTATAATTTTATTGTCTAATGATGAAAATATGAGTTTTGATTTGATACGATGTGTTAAGAAGTTCCTTTACCAGATGAGAAGATCTCAACAAGTCACCTGAGCTGGAAAGGACTTCTTGGAACAGACTCTGAAGATACAGAAAGATATTGGATGTCTCTAGGGGAAAGAGAGAGACTGGACCAGTTCATCTTCTCCATCTTGTGGACAGGTTGTTTGGTCACAGGTATCTGCCCCTTTGTTATCTGTAATTTTCCTCATGACTCTGTAAATGTGCCACCCTTACTCATGCCTTCTCCTTGCAGTTAAATTTTATGTTTGTTGCCTGCCCATTGCCTGGAAGAACGAGGAGGAGAGGTGGGACTATCAAACTCCATTTCTCCTCCCAACAGACTAAAAAGAGTATGGGCAGTGATAGAGATCATCACCAATCAAGAAAAGAAGATTTTATAGGAAGTGATGAAGATTATGATTATGAAAACACAAGGATGGCCCCCTCTCAAAAATATGGATGGGAACAAACATGAAAGTTTTGTTAGAAAAACTTGATGAGGTATATCAAGAATGGTGTGAGAAAACTTCAAAGTGAATAAAAGAATAGGGGGGAATTGAGAGAGATTACCTTCAGTGAAGTTTCCTCAAATATATTCTTAACTCTTTTCTAAACTTTGGAAAATGGCTTAGTCTCGGTTCCATAATAATCCATGTTTTCCTAGAAATGAGGTAATTTTAAAGAGTATCAAACTAGCTTCCTCTTTGATTGGACACCTCTAAATTTGGTGAAGGGAGATTCATAATGAGGTTTTCTAAATTGCTTTGTGCCGGTAGGATACAGATCAGTTGTGAATAATTGTAATGGTAATAAGAGTAGTAAGGGATTGAAAATATAACTTTGAGATAGGATAGAGAATAGTCATGAATAATTAGGATAATGAGTATTGGAATTGCTTTGCACCAGTTGATTAGTATTAGTGAAAAGACTGTGAGCTTGTCTAACCAGTCAATGGTGGAATAAGACAGAATTTAGAGGTGGGATTAGGACTAGGGCAAATGAAGCCTGCAAGCCAATGTATTTGGCACTCCCTAGCTGATGCTGCTTGAGCAATGGAGACTGTGCCCCTTTCCCATGAGAAAGAATAAAGACCTTTTCTACTGTCTGACTGAGATTCCGAATCCTTGATTCTGGTGGTCATCATCGCACACACTCCTAAAATTCTCCAACTCTATATAATACACCACTTCATTTGCTAAACTAAAGCTTAGCTCTGGTGGAGTAAACTAAACTGAAAAGAGACATCAAGTCCAATGTATATGCCACAGCCACTGCAATCAGGATGAAACTATTAGTTGCTGACAAAATCTAAGGAGATTGCAGCAGCTCTGGGGGAGGCTAAAAACCACCATTTGTTAGCCTGAAAAAATAAAACCTTTCAGCTCCAGGGAATGGGACATGATGTTCCACAAAATTAAAAGGCTTACTTTTAGAAAGTAACAAATGATGGTTTGTTTACAAAGTAGGCACTGCCCAGCTACATCAGTTTCAGGCATTCTACCAATCCTGTGAGAATAGTAGAAACAGAGCTGTGTTAACATTAGATGGTCAGTCCAAGAGGGGGAAAGAAAGCCAAGCCTGAATTTGAGGAAGTAATGATCAATAATCATGAGAAACTGGGTGTTTGTCTTTATGTGCCTAACAATAAACTAATTTGTATAGTAGTGTGCCCTTGGGAGCTTCCTGAAAGCCTTTAGAGAGCAAATCTTGGGACAACTAAGTGGCGCAGTGGATAGAACGCCGACCCTGGAATCAGGAGGACCTGAGTTCAAGTACAGATTCAGAGATCCTAGCTGTGTGACCTTGGGGAAGTCACTTGACCCCATTGCCTTGCAAAAACCAAACAAAAAACAAAAATAAAAAAACAAATCTTTCAGATTCTAAGGTTAGGTGAGATATCAAGGCATAGGTGAGCTCTGTGGAGTTTGACCTCTGTACTACTAATAGATAGGAGAAGTAGTTTTCCATCAGCTGTGGTACCAGGCAGCAGAGCCCCTTCTCTGGTAGAAAACCTTGAATCCAACAGTTTGAGAGAATTCAGGTCATAGAGGAGTCATATCCTAAAGGGAGAAGAGTAACATGCTCAGAAAGGAAGCAGCTTTAAAGAGTAAACTTCTGGCCACAGAGAAAAGAGCTTACTGTGATGTGGAGAGAAAAAAAGGACTCCAAACTTGAAAGTAAGCTGCAAAGAAGAACAGAACCAGGGAATGACCTATCCACCCAGAAACTGTACTGGAAGTGGGCAAGGCAGGTGGACAGTGTAGAGAGAAGCAGGATTCCAAGAGAAGGACATTTGGGAGCCTACAATCACAGAGAAATAAATTGTATGGAACCACACATATTCCATGCAAATGTGTTCCATTGCTACTGCATTCTAAGTCTGTGCCCAGACTTCACACAAATGTATATATCTACTAAAGAGGGTGCCTTAGGTTTGGCAAGGAGGAAGAATATTTAGTGGCTATTCTTGTTACTATGCTAGCTTAGTAAAATTTAGCCTTTGTTTTTATATTTTTATATCTGACAGACTTTTAAAATTAAGTGCACTAGTAGGAAGTCATGAGCTATATGAGGATTGAGGGCTCATAGCTTACCACTTCCACCTTTGTTCACACCTTTGCTATCTAGCATTTATCCAATATCACTTCCATAAAGTAGGCAGAACAAATATTAATATTATCCCTAATTTTACATAAAAGAAAAGTCAAGGTGAGAAAACGTAAATGACTTGCTCAAGGCCACACAGATTAGTATCAGAACCAGGATTTGAACTCTGCTTCCTGATATCAAGTCCAGTCTTTTTTTCTACTCCTCTATACTAAGTCTCTACCTTTTTTCCCCCCTGTGTCATTTGTTAAAATCCTACACATACTTTATACTGATACCTCTTCTATGAAGTTTTCTTCAATATCACCAGCTAATGAAATATTTTGTCCTCATTAACTGTATTTTGATGTGATGTCCTCTGTGCACTATCATTAACTGTATTTTGATGTGATGTAGTACTGTGCACTATCATGAGTATACTTACTCATTCTCCTTCCACAATTATATACAAAATTTTTAGGTTCTATATTCTTGTTAATTAAAAAAATTAACATGCACTTCAATCATAAATATGTATATTCACTTATTTATAAATTATACTTATGTATACGGTTCAATTTATTTAGATACTTGGTTTTAATGGCTGTCATTGCTAAAAAAAATGTTGCATCACAAGGATTTCTACCTTCATATGGAAGAATGTACCAATAATTATATTTACTAAATCAAGATAGGCATTATTAATTTCATCCTCCAATTATACAATGAAGGATTTGTTTGAAATTTTATTAGCAATATCTTCTTGCATCTTGGTCAGTTGTTCTTTTTTTTTAAGGTTTTTGCAAGGCAAATGGGGTTAAGTGGCTTGCCCAAGGCCACACAGCTAGGTAATTATTACGTGTCTGAGACCAGATTTGAACCCTGACTCCAGGGCCGGTGCTTTATCCACTGCGCCACCTTGGTCAGATGTTACTTTTTCAAAATCTTCATTTGAAAGGTTTTAAAATTAATTAGAAAATTCCAGTATTTATGGACGACATCATTTGGAGCAAAAAAAAAGTATATAATGACATCAATACTTCCAAATATCTATTTCCAAAAGGCTCTTTGGTAGTATGCTCTTCTTTCAAAAAAACATTACTTTTGCACTGAGTCCTAAAAATTGCCTTTTTTTCTATTTCTAATATATATGTGTATATATATATATATATATATATATATATATGTATGTATGTATGTATAAAGAGCTAACAAATATGTAACACCAAAAATTATCCCCCAGTAGATAAGTAGGTCAAAGAATATGAACAACAGTTCTCAAAAGAAAAGGATATAGTTGAGGGAGAAGAGGAGGAAAATGGTGAAAAATTTTGGTAATGTATTGAAAAAAGACCAACAAAAACTTATCTAAAAAATTGCAAACTATTAACAATTGTATGAAAGATTGGTCTAAATCACTAGTAATAAGATAAATGCAATTCAAAGTAACTGCAAAATTTTCAGTTAACATGCAGCAACTTAGTGAAGATGACAAAAGATGTGAAAGGTAAATGTTGTAGGGGTCCTGGAAAGATAGCCACATTAACATTGTTGATGGATCTGTATATTAGACCAATCATGCCAGAAAGTAACTTGGAATCAAGCTAAGACAATGATTAACATTATATACACATGTGTATGTACATACTTGTACATACACATATGTATGTACACATCCTTTGATTTTGAGTTCCCACTTCAAAGAAAGTAAGTGCCAATATACAACAAAATCTTTATAACAGCACTTTTTGTGGTAGCAAAGTGCTGAAAACAAGTAGATGGATATTCATTGATTGTGGAATGGCTAAAGAGATCGTGGTACATGAATGTGAAGGAATATTACTGTACTGTATGAAATAATGAGCATGAAATAATATAAGGAGAGATGAAAAGATTTACAAAGTAAGGAGAGCCAAGAAGGCAGCATAAATGATAGCTGTAACAATGTAAATATTAAAAACAGCAAAGCAACAAATATGAATGCTGTATAATAATAATAACCGATCTCAACCCCTCCAAAGGATATTAGAAAGCATCTGCCTGCCTTCTTTGTCAAGACAGATGACGGTGGACAGGGAACATCATACCTGATGTCAGACTTAACTGATGTTCCTTCTTTCTATTTTATTTCTTATTTTAATGAATGACTTTCTGTGTAAAGAAGGGGAGAGACAGTTTGGGGGGTAAGTGATTAAAAGTGATTAAAAATTTTATATAGTAAAAGCTAGTATTTATATATCACTTTAAGATTTGCAAAACACTTTATCTCACCTTATCCCACAATTTCCTAGGAAGTAGATGCTAAATTATTATGCTTGTTTTATAAATGAATAATCTGAGGCTGTTAAATGACTTCCTTGGGGTCACACACCTAGAAAAAGTTGAAGGCTAGACTTGAACTCAGGTCTTCCTGGCTCCAAATCTAAATAACCATCCACTGTACTAACTACCCATTTCATCTTTTTCTTGAAGGCATACATTAAATGTGTGTGTGTGTTTTTAAAAAGTCTCTTGTTGGGGCAGCTAGGTGGCTCAGTAGATAGAGCACTGGCCCTGGAGTCAGGAGTACCTGGGTTCAAATCCGGTCTCAGACACTTACTAATTACCTAGCTGTGTGGCCTTGGGCAAGCCACTTAACCCCATTTGCCTTGCAAAAGACTAAAAAAAAAAGGTCTCTTGTTAGTATATAACTGATAGCTATGTGTTCATACAGGAAAAATTCAGCAAACTTAAGACACTTGTCTTTTGTAAAAGAAAACTGCATAACATATTTAAGGTTAATAACTTTGTTACTTTGCCAGGAGAGAGAACCTATAACATAATCTGCATAGAGAAAATATAGACATTATCAAACTTTTTGGAGGAAAAGTGTTTTGGGTTTTTTGCGTGCTTGTTTTGGTAGAACTTACAAAAAAAATTTTCATAATGAAATCTTTATATTGCAACAATATTTGATGTTATTTTTCTAATAATAGAATTACGTAAATGTCTGTGCTGTGTATTACCTTTCTTCTAACATAATTTTCATATATACATATCTTACCATATTATGAGTGTTACATGAGCGTAAGCATTCAGTTAAGTTTGTAGATGTTGAAACCAAGGAACTGAATCCCTCAAACAGATCTGAGACCACATCAATTCAGAAATACCTTGCAGTGATTAATCCATAAATCTTTCAAGAAGCACCTACTAATTGCTAAATGAAACAGTCCCTGACCTCAAGGAATTTACATACTATTATGGGAGATTGGAGGCACATAAATAAGCACATACATGTAATCTTTCTTTGGGGCAAGGGAAGGGTTGACTACTGGATGGACTGCAAAGTCTCCCCTCACCTTTAGGAAAAAGTAAAAAGATGTTTTAGCTAGAGTTAGGCATGAGACCTGGGCAAGTCAAAAAAATGCCGAAAACTGACCATGGAAGTTGCCAACTGCCAAAAAAGATAATCCATGAGACTTGTTTTGATTGTGAATTGATCTATCAGTGAGAAAATTGAGGGGATTAAGTCAGCAAGTGGTTAATTGTGGAAGTGACTTAACCACACTGACACCATCCTGATTCTGGAGATAATTCTTTCAATTCAGTTGTGGGTCTAGTTCAGATTCTGTCTTGTGAGAAAACTTTATTCAATTGTGGGAATTGGGAGAAAATTGGGGCAGAACAAAGATAGCAAAGTGAAGGCAGGAAGTGGGAATTGTATTGTTTGAACATAGCCCTGCATGACTGGTAAACTGGACCATCCCTACCAACTGTTTAGAGACCTCTAACCAAGGACCTAAGTTAATGCTCACCAGAAACCAGTCAAATCCAAAGATTGATTCAAAGAATTTTTTCACAATTGTACATCTCAGGCAACCTATATCTTATCTGAAAACAGACCCTACCCTGAACAATCAATTATTATGTTCGTGCTCCTTTGTTTACTTACACCCTTGGAGAGAGTGGGACATCTTTTTCTGAATTCAAGGAATTACATGTTTACTCTCCCACTTCAAACCTGAAAAGTCCTCAATCTTTCCTCCAATTAAAAATCAGCACTGTTTTCTCTTAATTAATTGATATTATTTGATGTTTTTAATGTATAAAATGATCCCACCCTAAGCAAAAGAAAGGTGAGATAGCAATTTCTGGTTGTTCAGTGAGGATAAGTGGTAAGACAGCTTGGTAATCCAATTCACAATTCAATAAACATTTAATAAATACTAGATCCAAAAAAACAGCAAAAGGCAGGTCCTCCCTTCAAGGAGCTTATGACTCAGTGGACTAGAGGATGGAGTGACAAAGTAGATAACAAGGTCTGGAAATTTTGCAGCCCACAGGAAATACTGTACTTGGTGATTCCTTCAGAATCCATATAGAAGCAACTATGTCCACCTGGTAAAAGGTGTGGGGCTAGAAGGGTTCAATTCATTGTCACTAGGAAAGACAGAGAGGGCTCAAGAACTTAAATGGATCAATCTCTGAATTCCTTCCTGAAGTAGTATAGTTGGCAGCATCAAGCCAGGAGGAGGAAAAGGAAAGGGACAGAGAAAATGTTAAGGGAAGGTCTTTACCTGAGGCAGTTGGTGGCACTGTATACGGAACCTAAAGGGTTGTTGTGATAATCTAAGACAATGCTTCTAAAGAACTTAGCTTGGTGTTTGGCACCTGGTAGGTGCCATATAAATGTTTTTCCCTCTCTTTTGAACACTTGGCTATCATTCTTGGTAGGACAGCTTGAAAGGAAAACCATCCCCATGAGTGAGTAGGGATTTGAGTCACATCTCTATATAGAAGAAAGTTCCCCATGGCTTCTGTACAATCAGCCTTGCTTACTAGCACCACCTGCTGCCTACATACTGAATAGCTACAAATAAATATAAGGTAATTTGAGGAGAAAAGGGGACAGATCTGGGAGTCCCGGAAGAATTAGGAAAAGTTTCATATGGAAGATAGTTCTGAAGGAAGCAAAGGATTCTAAGAAGCAGAGGGAAGTAGGGAGTGCTTTTCAGGAATGGGAGAATGCCAAACTGTGTATCTCAGGAACAGCAAGAAAAGCAGTTTAGCACAAGAAAGGGAGTAATTTAAAATAAAGCCCAAAAGATAGGTCTAGGTTTAAGAGGGTATTCAGTAATAGAAGAGAAGAATACATTTGATCTTAGAGTCCAATAGGGAACCACAGCAATTTGTCAAGTAGGAAAGTGATATGATTCATGGTACCATGATTACTCTTTAGAAAAATGACTTTGGCAGCTGTATGAAAGCACAAGGCAAGAAGACCAATTAGATTATTGAAATAAAAAGTGCTGGGGACGGCTAGGTGGTGTAGTGGATAAACCACCAGCCCTGGAGTCAGGAGTATCTGGGTTCAAATCTGGTCTCAGACACTTAATAATTACCTAGCTGTGTGGCCTTGGGCAAGCCACTTAACCCCATTTGCCTTGCAAAATCCTAAAAAAAAAAAAATCCTTTGGTTATTGAGTTTTTTCCCCAGTCACATCTTACTTTTTGTGGCCCCATTTAGGGTTTTCTTGGCAAAGATGGGGGGGGGGTTGCCATTTCTTTCTCCAGATCATTTTTCAGTTACATTTTACAAATAAAATTGAGTAATTTGTCCAGGGTCATACACTTAGTGTCTGAGGCAAAATTTGACTTTAGGAAGATGAGTCAGACTCTAAATCTGGCACTCTGTGCTCTGAGCCACCTAGCTACCCAATAATCCTTCTATACCTGATATGAGGATGTCTCATAAATTACAGGAAAAAAAAATCAGCCTATTTGCATTCTTCTCTCTTCTCTTCACCTCATATCACTCATATATCTTTTTGCCACTATCTCCTTTTTAACCCATTTCTCTTACAAAGAGATTACTACTTATCAAGACCAACTCCTCTACCTCCACTGGCAAACCCATTCCATCCCATTTGCTCCAAGAGACTGCTTCTTTTCAACCCCTTACAATGTAGCTCTGGTCTCATTCCAACAAAACTGCTCTCTCTAAAGCCACCAAATCTTAAATGCCACATTCAATGACCTTTACTCAATTCTCATTTTCCTTGATGTCTCTGTAGCTTTTTTTTTAGGTTGTTTTTTTTTTTTTGCAAGGCAAATGGAGTTAAGTGCCTTGCCCAAGGCCACACAGCTAGGTAATTATTAAGTGTCTGAGACCAGATTTGAACCCAGATACTCCTGACTCCAGGGCTGGTGGTTTATCCACTACACCACCTAGCCGCCCCATCTCTGTAGCTTTTGACACAATTGATCACCACCTTCTCTTTAAAACTCTTTTCTCTAGGTTTTCAGGACACTATTCTCTTGTTGAATCCCACTTCTGGACTCCCTCAATTTCTCCAGGAGAGCTTTGGAGGGGTGGGAGACAAGGATGACAAAAAGAGACAAGTACTCCATCAAGATCTCCAAGTGCTGTGTTCATTCACCACAACACCAGGGCCTAAATACCTTTCCAGTCTCTAATCCACTCCCGCTCCCATAGCACTTAGTAAGATAAGATTCAGATGCTCAAGGACACCAGGTGAAGATAATTCACAATGTTTCCATACTCATTCATTCCTGGTTCTTCTCCTACATATCTGACAGCTCCATGGTCTCTTTTGCTGAATCCTCATCCAATCACACCCTTCAACCATAGATATTCCATAAGGTTCATCAAAGGCTTTGTTCCCTTCTCCCTCTTAACTTGGTTATCTCATGAGATACCATGGAGTTAATTACTATCTCTGCTGATGATTCTCAAATCTGCCTATCCTGCTCCAAATTCTCTGATGACTGCCAGTCTCACATATCCAATTACCTTTCAGATATCTTGAATGGCCTATCTACTAATAGACATCTTACACTCAACATGTCCAAAGCCAAATTCCTTATCTAATACCTCCCACCCCCCTTCCCAATACCATCCTGCTAGTCCTGTAAGCTTCTACCTTAAATGTCATTCCTAAATTTATTTTTTAATATATATTTTATATTATATTATATAAATATATTTAAATATATATTATTAAATTTTTAATTAATTTAAGGCAATGGGGTTAAGTGACTTTCCCAAGGTCACACAGCTAGGCAATTATTAAGTGTCTGAGGCCCTATTTGAACTCAGGTCCTGGCTCCAGGGCTTGTGCTCTATCCACTAGCTGCATTAAATCTTAAGTGTCATTCTTGACTCCTAGCTCTCACCCTCCATTGTCACTCCATTTCATGTTGACATCTCTTGATCAGGCCCCTTCACATCTCTGTCACTGTCACTGCATTGGCACAGGCACTGACCACCTTATGCTGGAACTAGTGCAATAGTCAGCTGATGTGTCAGCCTGACTTGTTTCTCCCCACTCCCATTCAACCTCCATCCAGCTACCAAAGTGATTTTCCTAAAAAGCCCATGGAGTTGAACATGTCACCCACTACTCAATGGTACAGTGGCTCTCTATTGGCCTCTAGGATAAAATACAAAATCACTGTAGGGCATTCAAAGTCCCTTATAACCTACCCTCTTTCTACCTTTCCTATCATATTCTCTTCCACATACTCTTCTGACCAGTGACATCAGCCTCTTGGCTTTTCCATGAACAAGAACCTTTATCTCTTAGCTCCAGCTATTATCTCTTACCATTTTCCATGTCAAGAAGGCTCTCTTTTTTCATCTTCATCTATTGGTTTCCCTGGATACCTTTAAGTTCCAATTAAAATTCCATCTTCTACAGAAAACCTTTCTCAAGGACTTTTCTTAATTATTTCTCATTTTTCCAGTAGATAGCTTGTTCATACTTGTCTGTTTGCTTGTTCTTTCCTCCATTAGACTGTGAGCTCTGAGGGCAGGGACTGCCTTTTTCCTTTTTTGATGTCAGGTGTTTAGCACAGTGATTGCATATAGTAGGTGCTCAATGAATGATTACTAACTGATGTCAAGTCCTGATTTGTAAATGCACCCACCGAATATTTAAGAATGGACTCTCCTGAGCCAGTTTGAAGTGGCTTCAGCACCCTCCTGACCTGGAAGTCTAGTTAAATATTTATATCATACTACTTAATGGATAAAGAGTACTAAAGTTTGAAGCACCTACCATGTGTCCTTCTTAGGAAGATTGTTTTGATTGAAAAGGGAGAGGGGTAAGAGGAGAGACCGAAAGGAAGGTTGGTTGGGAGTTAATGCAGCAATTCAGGCCAGAGGGATTGAATTCAAGTGGTCACTATGTCAAGTGGATAGAGGGGGATGAATGGGGCAGCAGTTGCTGAAGTAGAACTAATAGATATTGTCTCTAAGGTGTAAACTATCTGGAAGGAAGGTGGTAGTCTTAAGTAGAAACAAAAATTTAGATATAGGTAAAAAGATTATTTCAGTTTTGTATACATTCATTTTCTGATGTTGACAGAAAATTCTGGCAGAGAAATCTAATAGGAAGATGAAAGTTTGGAATTATGGTTCAAGAGAAAAATTAAGACTGGATAAGTAGATTTCAATCATATGCATTGAGATGGTCTGGGATAAAGCTCTGGGGGAGAGCAGGGAGAGAGATATTCACTTTTAGAGAATCCTAATAAATGATGATCCAGAAAAAGAGATTAAGAAGGAGTAGTTCTATAGGTGGTCAAAGAACCTGAGAGACAGCGTTATCCTGAAAAGTAAAGGAAGTTAAAGTGAAGTGAATAAGACTACACTGAGACAGGAGTGTGCTAAATACTCCTTTTTTTCTTTTAAATTCATGTAGACACTTAATAATTGCCTAGCTGTGTGACCTTGGGCAAGCCACTTAACCCCATTTGCCTTATAAAAAAAAACAAACAAAAAAAGAAATGAATAGGTGATGAATGAGCAGAGATAGAAGGAATTTGGCAGTAAAAGGGAGGCTAGCTTGAGGGTGAGGAGTATGATAGTATGAGACCAGACAATGAGAATATTTCTAAGCCAGAAAAGTAGCAAGTTAATGGGAAGGGATTATCATAAGATCAAGAGGTAATCATCAATTGGAAAAATTGCTAGGAATCCTAGAATGAAATTGAACCATTCAAAAATCATTGTCATTCTTTTGAACAAAGAGGACTGGGGCAAAGATGCAGAAAAGGATTGAAGTGTGGCATGTAAAAAAGATTAAGGAGTTTATGATGGACAGTCTTGATTTTTTTTCATAAAATGGAAGGATCATCTGGTAAGAAGTGGAGTGATATTGTGGAGTTTAGGAGGTTTTGAAAGACTTCATATAGACTGTGTGGTTAATGAGTTAAAAAGTTAATGAGGCGGAGCCAAGATGGCGACATGAAGGGATCGAGTCTTAGGAGCTCTCTGATAAAAACTCATAAACTAAGGACTCTACCTAAACTTTCGAGAGAGAGAACCCACAAAGGGACCCAGTGAGGCAGTTCTCCTACTCAAGGTAACCTGGAAAAGAGCAGAAAGGCTCTGTTCTCTGGGGTCAGAGGGGTAGCCTGCCAGAGCCAAAGAACTTCAGCCTCCCGGAGGCAGCCCCAAGGCGCTGCGCTGGGAGCCTCAGCTCACAGCAGCAGGGGAGTCTCCTGAGCAGCACCCAGGGAGCACCAGCACAAAGTGGGGGAACAGCCGGGGACCTCTCCCAGAGCGAGCACGTGGAGCCCAGCCCTCAGGGCACACAGCCAGCAGCCTGGTCTTTCACAGCCCAGAGAGAAACAGAAGCAGGCGGAGCCGGTAAGCAGGAGCCCCCAGGGCATGAGCCCATTGAGCTGAGGGAGAGGACTGAAGAGAGAGAGACTGCCAAGCTCTGTCCTCTGCCCCTGGAACAGGACTCTGGAGCTCTGACCACATTCAGATCCTGATCCCAGTCTAGGCCCCCCCCCACAGAACAGCAGGGCCCCCTCCACCTCAGCCCCATGGCAGAGGGGGGCACTTATGGTCATTCACAGACCAGGAGGGAGGACAGAACCTCACACACTGAGACCCTTGTGGGAGTATCCCAAAAGCTCAGGAAGCACCCCCAAAAAACAGGTTTAGGCTGGGAAAATGAACAAACAAAGAAACAAGAGGAAGACCATTGAGAAATATTTTGCAAATGAGTCCAAGAAGGATCAAAATACTCAGTCTGAAGATGAGGAAGCACAAGCTCCTGCATCTAAAGACTCCAAGAAAAACAGAAATTGGGCTCAGGCTATGATAGAGTTCAAAAAAGACTTTGAAAATCAAATGGGGGAGTTAGAAGAAAAACTGGGAAAAGAAAGGAGAGAGATGCAGGAAAAACATGAAAATGAAGTCAGCAGCTTAGTCAAGGAAATCCAAAAAAATGCTGAAGGAAATAGCATGCTAAAAACCAGCTTAGGTCAAATGGATAAAACGGTTCAAAAAGTTATTGAGGAGAAAAATGCTTTAAAAAGCAAAATTGGCCAGATGGAAAAAGACATAAGAAAACTCTCTGAGGAGAATAAATCTTTCAGACAAAGAATAGAATTCAGGGAGATTGATGAATTTACCAGAAATCAGGAATCAATACTTCAAAACAAAAAAAATGAAAAATTAGAAGAAAATGTGAAATATCTCATTGAAAAAACAACTGATATGGAAAACAGACTTAGGAAAGATAATTTGAAAATTATTGCAATACCTGAAAGTCATGATCAGGAAAAGAGCCTTGACATCATTTTCAAAGAATTACTACAGGAAAATTGCCCTGATATTCTAGAAGCAGAGGGCAAAATAGAAATGGAGAGAATCCACCGATTCCCCCGAGAAAGAGATCCCAAAAAACCAACCCCCAGGAACATTATAGCCAAGTTCCAGAAGGCCCAAGTCAAAGAGAAAATATTACAAGCAGCCAGAAGGACACAGTTCAAATATCGTGGAGCTGCAGTCAGGATCACACAGGACTTAGCAGCAGCTACATTGGAAGCTGATAGGGCTTGGAATACAATATACCAGAAGGCAAAAGAGCTTAGAATGCAGCCAAGAATGAACTACCCAGAAAGGCTGAATGTCCTCTTCCAGGGGAAAAAGATGGACTTTCAATGAACCAGGGGAATTTCAAAAGTTCCTTTTGGAATGGCCAGAGCTGAACAGAAGGTTTGATCTTCAGATACAGGACTCAGGTGAAGCATGGAGATTGGAGGAGAGGGGGGAAATATGAGGGACTTAGTGAGGATGAACTGCATGTATAGAAAAATGATACTGATAATATTCATATGAACCATCTCAGGTAATAGAGCAGGTAGAGGGAGCTTTTATAGTTGAAGCACAGGAGAAAGCTGAACTCGAAGATAAAATATGGTGTAAAAATGGAGTCAATAGAAAAAAAGGGAAATGGAATGGGAGAAAGAAAAAGGAGAGGGGGAATAGTCCAAGATATTTCACATAATAAGATTTTTTTTATTACAATGAGCTATTGCAATGATATGGAAGGGGGAGGCAAGGGGGAATGAGGGAACCCTTGTTCTCATCAGAGATGGCTAGGAGAGGAAACAGCAAATATACTCAATGAGGTATAGACAACTGGAGTAAGAAGGAGGGGCGAGCAGGGGGAAGGGGTGGGGATGTGAATAAAGGAGGAGAGGATGGACCATGGGGGGACAGTGGTCAGATATAACACATTTTCTTTTTTTACTTCTTGCAAGGGTTTGGGATTGGAAGGCTTGCCCAGGACCATAGGGCCAGGTGGATTCTGGGACTAAGGAGTGGTATGGGGGCTCAGGGCTTCTTGGCCCCAGGACCAGGGATCTGTCTGCTGCACCACTCAGCGACCTTGCATCAGAGTCAGAGTGAAAGGAGAGAGAAAATATAGTACATGATAGTGGAGAAATAAGAAAGGAGGGAGTTGCGATCAGCAATGGCAATGTTGGAAAAATATGGAAGTAACTTTTGTGATGGACTTATAAAGAATGTGATCCACTCACAACAGAGTTGATGGTGTTGGAACAAAGACTGAAACACATTTTTTGTTATTATTATTTGGGAGAGGGTGCAGGGCAAGTGGGGCTGGGTGGCCTGCCTGGGGCCACATAACAGGGTGATCGTTTGGTGTCTGGGGCCAGATTCGGACCCAGGTGCTCCTGGCTCAAGGGCCAATGCTCTGTCTGCCACCCAGCCACCCCTACTATTATTACTATTTTATTTTATTTTGGGTCTTTTTTTTTTCTTCTTTTTGGTTTTTGCAAGGCAGTGGGGATCGGGTAGCTTGCATGTCACATGGCTGGGTGATTATTGGGTTTACAAGGCTGGATATGGACTCAGGTGCTTGTGGCTCCAGGGCTGATGCTTCATCCATTGCACCACCTGGCCATACCTACAATTATTACTATTATTTTTTTTTATTTTAATTTTTTTCTCCCCCCTTTACTTTTTTTGCCCAAGCAAGCCTATCTATATTCAATGTGGGGAGGGGTATTTTGTTTACTTGTAAACAAGTATATTTTATTAATGTAAAGAAAAACATTTGTACAAAATGAGAATATAAAATAAATTTTAAAAAAAGACTGAATGGGCTGGCAGAGAATGGCATGTGCCCCAAAACGGGAAGTTCTGATGCCATCTTAGATTGTGGAATCTATCTCACTCTGGAAGTACAAGAAATATATTTTTTTAGATTTTTCAAGGCAATGGGGTTGAGTGGCTTGCTCAAGGCCACATGGCTATATAATTTTTGGGTGTCTGAGGTCAGGTTTGGACCCAGGTGCTCCTGACTCCAAGGCTGGTGCTCTATTCATTGTGTCACCTAGCCACCCCAAGAAATATTTTTTTAATGAACTCCCTATAACTGGACATATGACAGTAAATGTTAAAAGAAAATTTCTTATTTGGAACTATGCCCAAAGGGCAACAAAAATGAGCATACCCTTTGATCCAGCGATATCACTACTGGGTCTATACATGGAAGAGATGATGAAAAAGGGTAAAGATATCACTTGTACAAAAATATTTACAGCATCCCTGTTTGTGGTGGCAAAGAATTGGAAATCAAATAAATGTCCTTCAATTGGGGAATGGCTTAGCAAACTGTGGCATATGTATGTCATGGAACACTATTGTTATATTAGAAACCAGGAGGGATGGGAATTCAGGGAAGCCTGGAGGGATTTGCATGAACTGATGCTGAGTGAGATGAGCAGAACCAGAAAAACTGTACACACTATCAGCAACATGGGGCAACGATCCACCTTGATGGACTCGCTCATTCCATCAGTGCAACAATCAGGGACAATTTGGGGCTCTCTGCAGTGGAGAATACCATTTGTATCCAGAGAAACAACTGTGGAGTTTGAACAAAGACCAAGGACTACTGGTCCTTTAATTTAGAAAAAAAACCTGATATCTTATTGTCTGATCTTGTTATCTCTTTTACTTTTTGTTTCTTCCTTAAGGATATGATTTTTCTCTTATCACATTCAATTTGGATCAATGTACGACATGGGAACAAAGTAAAGACTGATAGATTGCTTTCCATGGTGGTGTGGGGGGGAGGGAAATAAAATTGGGGGGAAAACTGTAAAACTCAAATAAAATCTTTAATAAAAGAAAAATGAAAGAAAAAAAAGAGTTAATGAGGCAATTGTTAAAAGATTTGTATGTAAGAGACTGTTGAGGATCACAGGAAGGTCATTGCTTGATTGGGAATCACTTAAAGGTCCTCTTGCCCATGGGCATCAATGGCCTACTCACCTAGGTTGCTCTCCAGATATTATCTGCTCCTTGTGTTTTGGCACTTTCTGGAGGATTGTGTGTAAACACTAAGCCTGGGATAGCAATATTGTGTGGGAGTGCTAGCCTGAGGAAGTAAACTTTACCATCTGCTGTCTACTGAGTACAGAGGCATTGTTTATTTGGGTAATTGGAGAAGTCATGTGAATTGGGAATAAACCAGGGACTAAAGGGATATTTAAGCTCTTGTATTTCTGTGAAATTTAGAGAACTTGTCATCTTTGTCTCTCGCTTCTTCAGTGTTCACCTGAGAACTTGACTACAGCTGAACTGAGTCAAATAATAGGTTATGAGGAAAGATAAGCTATCCGGCAGGCACACAACATTTGTAGTGAGGGTCTTCTGGAGAGTCAGTTAGAATGAAATATAAGATAAATCATAGTTCACCTCATTCTATATAAAAGATTCCTTACTTGTTCTATAATACCTTATTAAGGCATGATGTCATAGAAGGCTGGCTTCAGAGTCAGGAAGACTTGGATTCAAGTTTCAACTCTGAAAAATATTATGTGAACACTTATTATCTCAAGTTCTAAGAATATAAATTGCAGAGAAGGGGATAATCTACATTGTTAGAACAGATTTCCTAAAGCAGTGAAATCAAAAGCTTAGCTTGAATAAAAAAGACCATCTCATGAGTTTAATATAGATTTTAAATGCATTTCTCATGTTTTTTCCATTGCCTGGAAGTAGGGAGGCTATAAAATTTTTAGTAGCTTTTATTTGTTTATTTAGGCTTTTTGCAAGGCAAATGGGGTTAAGTGGCTTGCCAAAGACCACACAGCTAGGTAATTATTAAGTGTCTGAGGCTGGATTTGAACTCAGGTACTCCTGACTCCAGGGCTGGTGTTCTATCCACTGTTCCACCTACCTGCCCCAGCTATATCTGTTTTTTTTTCCCCAGCTATATCTTTTTAAATGGAAAAAAAAACAAGAATAAAGATTATGTCCCAGAAAGTATGTTTGGCCAGTTCTAGCCAACTAATC
This sequence comes from Macrotis lagotis, assembly GCF_037893015.1. Taxonomy (NCBI): domain Eukaryota; kingdom Metazoa; phylum Chordata; class Mammalia; order Peramelemorphia; family Peramelidae; genus Macrotis; species Macrotis lagotis. The sequence goes on from NC_133658.1 coordinate 508,342,053, forward strand.
TCAAAATGAAAAGTTGACAATTATCATTTTTTCACAATTTTTCTTCTCTTTTTTGCATATAGCAAGCATTTTTTTAATCTTGCCTCTCCTCGCCCCCAAAGGAAAAAAAAGCAAAAAAAGTCAGGCAAAATGAGTTCCCATATTGGCCAGATGCAAAAATAAATTTCTCCTTCTACATTTTGAGTCATTGCTTTTTTGTGAGGAGGTGAATGGAAAGCACACATTATTATCAATCCTCTGAATTGGACTTGCTCATTGTATTGATTAGAATTCTCAAGTTTTTCCAGTTATTATTTTCAGCGTTTTTGTTATATTAATTGTTCTCTACATCAGTTCATACAAGTCATTCCATATTTTTTATGAAACTATAACTTTATATACTTCTTGCCGAACAGTAATATTCCATTCTTTTATATGCCATAATTTGTTAGCCATTACCCACTTTCTTAAGCTTGTATTTTTTAAATTTTTTTTAAATTTATTTTTTATTCTCATTTTGTACAAATATTTTTTTACATTAAACCCAATAATCACCCAGCCATGTGACATGCAAGCTACCTGATCCCCACTGCCCTGCAAAAACCAAAAAGAAGGAAAAAAAGACCCAAAATAAAATAAAATAGTAATAATAGTAGGGATGGCTGGGTGGCAGACAGAGCATTGGCCCTTGAGCCAGGAGCACCTGGGTCCGAATCCAGCCCCAGACACGCAAAGATCACCCTGTTATGTGGCCCCAGGCAGGCCACCCAGCCCCACTTGCCCTGCACCCTCCCCCAAATAATAATAACAAAAAATGTGCTTCAGTCTTTGTTCCAACACCATCAACTCTGTTGTGAGTGGATCACATTCTTTATGATAAGTCCATCACAAAAGTTACTTCCATATTTTTCCAGTGTTGCCATTGCTCATCGCAACTCCCTCCTTTCTTATTTCTCCACTACCATGTACTATATTTTCTCTCTCCTTTCACTCTGACTCTGCTGTAGGGTCTCTGAGTGGCACAGCAGACAGATCCCTGGTCCTAGGGCCAAGAAGCCCTGAGCCCCCATACCACCCCTTAGGCCCAGAATCCACCTGGCCCTATGGTCCTGGGCAGGCCATCCAATCCCAGCCCCTTGCAAGAAGTAAAAAAGAAAATGTGTTATATCTGACCACTGTCCCCCCATGGTCCATCCTCTCCTCCTTTATTCACATCCCCACCCCTTCCCCCTGCTCCCCCCCTCCTTCTTACTCCAGTTGTCTACACCCCATTGAGTATATTTGCTGTTTCCTCTCCTAGCCATCTCTGATGAGAGCAAAGGTTCCCTCATTCCCCCCTTGCCTCCCCCCTTCCATATCATTGCAATAGCTCATTGTAATAAAAAAAAATCTTATTATGTGAAATATCTTGGACTATTCCCCCTCTCCTTTTTCTTTCTCCCATTCCATTTCCCTTTTTTTTCCTATTGACTCCATTTTTACACCATATTTTATCTTCGAATTCAGCTTTCTCCTGTGCTTCAACTATAAAAGCTCCCTCTACCTGCTCTATTAACTGAGAAGGTTCATATGAATATTCTCAGTATCATTTTTCTATACATGCAGTTCATCCTCATTAAGTCCCTCATATTTCCCCCCCTCTCCTCCAATCTCCATGCTTCACCTGAGTCCTGTATTTGAAGATCAAACCTGTTCAGCTCTGGCCATTCCAACAGGAACATTTGAAACTCCCCTGATTCATTGAAAGTCCATCTTTTTCCCTGGAAGAGGACATTCAGCCTTGCTGGGTAGTTGATTCTCGATTGCATTCTAAGCTCTTTTGCCTTCCGATATATTATATTCCAAGCCCTATGAGCTTTTAATGTAGTTGCTGCTAAGTCCTGTGAGATCCTGATTGCAACTCCATGGTATTTGAATTGTGTTCTTCTGGCTGCTTGTAATATTATCTCTTTGACTTGGGAGTTCTGGAACTTGGCTATAATTCCTGGGGGTTGGTTTCTTGGGATCTCTTTCTTGGGGGAATCTGTGGATTCTCTCCATTTCTATTTTGCCCTCTGCTTCTAGGATATCAGGGCAATTTTCTTGTAGTAATTCTTTGAAAATGATGTCAAGGCTCTTTTCCTGATCATGACTTTCAGGTATTCCAAAAATTTTTAAATTATCTTTCCTAAGTCTGTCGAGTCCAAAGGAGGGAACTCAGGCCGACATCAATATGATGCATAAGCTGGTTTGTTTATTGATCACAGGATACATACTTTTATACTCTACATTTACGTAACCAATTACATAAGCGTTTTAGCAAGCATTTTTTTTCACATGCATATCTTGTGTATGTCTTAGGTGATTGTTTTGAGAACCAAACAGTGTTTTGATAAACAGAGTGAAGATTGTTTTGAGAACCAAACAGTGATTTGATAAACAAAGTGCAGAAGGTAATTATCTCAGAATGCCCTATCTATCTGAGCCTGGGAATACACCTAGTTAGCTCAGATATACAGCTACTCCCTTATCTAAGCTCTGAAGCACATCTTGCTTGTTAAAGCACATAACTATTTCTGTGTTAACCCTTCATAGCTCTTAGCCTGGAATACATATGACACAACACTAAGTCACTTTTCCATATCAGTTGTTTTTTCAATGAGATGTTTCACATTTTCTTCGAATTTTTCATTCTTTTTGGTTTTGAAGTATTGAGTCCTGATTTCTCATAAATTCATCAATCTCCCCAAGTTCTATTCTTTGTCTGAAGGATTTGTTTTCCTCAGAGAGCTTTCTTATCTCTTTTTTCCATCTGGTCAATTCTGCTTTTTTAAAGCATTCTTCTCCTCAATAACTTTTTGAACTGTTTTATCCATTTGACCTAAGCTGTTTTTTAGCATGCTATTTTCTTCAGCATTTTTTTGGATTTCCTTGACTGAGCTGCTGACTTCATTTTCATGTTTTTTTCCTGCATCTCTCTCATTTCTTTTCCCAGTTTTTCTTCTAACTCCCTCATTTGATTTTCAAAGTCTTTTTTGAGCTCTGTCATGGCCTGAGCCCAATTTCTGTTTTTCTTGGTTTAGATGCAGGATCTTGGACTTTCTCATCTTCAGATTGAGTGTTTTGATCCTTCTTAGGCTCACAGGCAAAATATTTCTCAATGGTGTTCCTCTTGTTTCTATGCTTGCTCATTTTCCCAGTCTTAGCCTGTTTTTGGGTGCTTCCTGAGCTTTTGGGACACTCCCACAAGGGTCTCAGTGTGTGAGGCTCTGTCCTCCCTCCTGGTCTGTGGATGACCATATGTGTCTCCCTCTGCCACAGGCCTGAAGTGGGGGGGGGGTCCTGCTGTGCTGTGGGGGAGCCTAGACTGCAATCAGGATCTGAATGTGTTCAGAGCCCCAGAGTCCTGTTCTAGGAGCAGAGGACAGAGCTCTGCAGTCTCTCTCTCTTCACTCCCCTCCCTAGGTTCAATGGGCTCATGCCCTGGGGGCTCTTGCTTACCAGCTCCACCTGCTTCTGTTTCCTGAATCTGGACTGCCTTGGCCACTTGCTGCTGGCTGTGTGCCCATGTTGCATCTTCTTAATGGTGTTTTTCTATTCTATTTGGTTAAGTCCTTTGCTGTAACATGTAAAAAATTTTAGCATTAATTTTTTGAAATCTTGAGTTACAAATTTTTTCCATCCTTACTCTTGGAGCCACATCCCTTTAGGAGGCAGCTATATGATATTGCTTTAAAATTTGAAGTGGTGCAAAGCATATTTCTGTGTTGGTCATGTTACAAAAAAGAAGATAAATTTGCAAAAATATTCTTCAATCTGTGTTCAGAGTTTCGCAGTTCTCTCTCTCTCTCTCTCTCTGGAGATGGATTGCATTTTTCATTATAAGTCCTTGATGATCAGAATAGCTAAGAATTTCCCAGGTGATCATCCTACAATATTGGTGTTACTATATACAGTGCTTTCTGGTTCTGTTATTTCATGTTATATGAGTTTGTTTCAGTTTCCTCAGGATTTTCTGAACCCACTCTGCTTGTCATTTCTTATAATACAATATTTTTCCATCATAATAATATACACAACTTGTTCAGTCACTCCCGAATTGATAGGCCTCCCCTCAATTTCTAAAGAACTATTCTAAATATTTTTGTGCTTGAAGTCCTCTTCCTTTTTCTTTGATCTCTTTGGGATATAGACCTAATAGAGGTATTGCTGGGTCAAAGAGTATATACAATTTGAAAGCCTTTTAGGTATCCTTTCCAAATTATTCTCCAAAATTTTTGGGACAGTTCACAAAGCCATCAAAAGACCAGTTTTTGTGAATCAAGGATGCTATAGGCAAGCTTGGTTAATCTCCCTTTCAACAGTAACTGGAATCCTGTATTGGAATCAGATGATAATAGTAATTTTTAAGATTTTTTTTTAAATTTTAAAATTTCCCCCCCATCTCACTTCCCTCCCCCACAAAAGAAGGCAGTCTGATAGTCTTTACATTGTTTCCATGCTATACATTGCTCAAAATTGAACGTGTTGAGAACAAAATCATATCCTTAAGGAAAAAATAAAATATAAGAGATGGCAAAATTATATAATACATAAGATACCTTTTTTTTATACATAAGATACCTTTTTTTTTAATTAAAGGTAATAGTCTTTGGTCTTTGTTTAAGCTCCACAATTCTTTCTTTCAATGCAGATGGTATTCTCCATCTCAGATACCCTAAAATTGACCCTGGTTGTTGCACTCATGAAATGAGCAAGCCCATTAAGATGATAATAGTTTTTACTTCAGGAGGTTATTTTTATTTATTTAAGTCAATGAAGTTAAGTGCCTAAGATCACACAGCTAGGCAATTACTAAGTATCTGAGGTTGGATTTGAGCTCAGGTCCTCCTGACTCACTGTGCCATCTAGCTGCCCCCTACAAGATTATTTTTATAATCAAATGTGATCACCTCCGTAAAGTGATTTCCAAAGCTTAAAATGTGTATTTCTTTTGGAACTACACCCAAAGGGCAACAAAATTGTGCATAACCTTTTTCTCTAGCAATACCATTACTGGGTCTGTACCCTGAGGAGATGATGAAAAAAGGGTAAAAACATCACTTATACAAAAATATTCATAGCAGCCCTTGTTTGTGGTGGCAAAGAATTGGAAATTAAGTAAATGTCCTTCAGTTGGGGAATGGCTTAGCAAACTGTGGTATATGTATGTCATGGAACACTATTGTTCTATTAGAAACCAGGAGGGATGGGAATTCAGGGAAGTCTGGAGGGATTTGCATGAACTGATGCTGAGTGAGATGAGCAGAACCAGAAAAACAGTGTACACCCTAACAGCAACATGGAGGTGATGGTCAGCCTTGATGGACTTGCTCATCCTCCTGACTCCAGGGCATGTGCTCTATCTACTGTGCCACCCAACTGCTCCCTCAAAAGCATTTTAAATAAATATTGATCTTACCCATCCATCAAAGGGGTTTTACTTTCATTGAAAGAATATTTTTCCTTTAGAAAATTAAAAAACATAGGGAGGGATGGGATGGAGGGGAGACCTATTTTTCTAAAGATACAAAGTGTTGAGGTTTACCTGGTTTATGTCTAGAGATGCAATTGGTCACCACAATCGATTTGTCTAAGTTCATATTATTGAGTCACATTACTGTAAATAGTTATTTGCTTAGTGCTTTTATTATATGTTATGGGCTCATAAAAAAGTCAAACAATTTCTCCTTTCCTCAAGATTTTTCTGTTGCTCAAGCAAAGCTGGCTTGATGTTCATAGCCATAGTTCTATTCTTTCTTTACCTTCTACCAGACACTTGATAATTCCAGGTCCTTCTCTCTTCACCCTTCCTACTCCTATTATGCACTAACCTGAGGACAAATTTCACTTTTCATAATGTTGAAGAGCATTCTAAATGGGATCCTGTCTAATGACTAATAATTTGTATGAAATGATTAGAAAGCATAGCATATTTGCCTGTTTAATAAAAATATTATTAAAAACAATAACTTCTCCATTGCCTTCAAATTTCTGACTTTTGTCTGTCTATGGATGCCCTATAAAGTAGGCCTGGGGAGAAGTATCTATACACAGGATATCAGATTTTAGAATTTTTAGCCCTTGAGTTTCTGACTCTAGCTTAGTCTACTGAACACCCATTTCTGGATAAAGAACTTACTATAGTGTTGTATGCACACAGGAATTTTGAAAACCATTAATGATGCCCAAGTTAACTTCATTCTCACTAGCATGACAGCTACCCCATAGAATGATTGTAACTCTACTGATATTAATTTATCTACCTGAGCTCACTTACCATAAATGACTTTACTGTATTGGAATTGAGCCAAATCAGGAGATGTAGAGCAAAATTAGGAAGAGAAACATCACAAAAGTTGCAAGACTGACCCACAAAGAAATGGCAATTGAATCTATTGGAAGGAATAAAGGGCATTTCAGTGTTAAATTGATGCTGTCCAAACAGGGATGTAGTTGAGCCAGGTTTAGTCAAAATGATGCTCTGTAAAGATGTAAAAGTTTTGCCAACAAATGTTTGAAAAAAGAAACATGAGTTCATAGATAATGTGGAAATTCTGGAACTGATATCATGGGGAAAAATAACAGAACCAGGAATAAGAGATGTCAGTGCTTCAAAATGTGTAAATGTAAAGGAAAATACCACAGAATTGTAATGACCAAGCTTGGATCCAGAAAGTAAGTAAAACACTTTCCTCTCATAGCAGAGGCAAGAGACTGCATGTGGAATGTTGGATAAACTATCAGCTGACATTTATTAAACACCTCCTGGCTAGAAAGCCAGACCAAGAGTGAAACTCGTTTTCCTGAATTCATATCTGACCTCAGTCACTCACTAGCTGTGTGACCCTGTACAAATCACTTAACCCTGTGTGTCTCTGTTTTCTCATCTGTAAAATGAACTTGGAAGAAAAAAGCAAACCACTCCAATATTTTTGCCAAGAAAACCCCAAATTGGGAACATGAAGACCAGGACTGGAAAAAAAAATGACTAAACATGTACTAGAGATAAAAAAAAAAGGTGTTTACCTTGGAAACTGCAACTCGGCTGGAGACAATACACCATAGAAATATGTGCCATGGTTACAGTAAGATAGTTTGGCGGAGGAAGGTAGAGGTAGAGGGTGGTGGAGAGAATCAAGAAATGCTTCCTGTAATAAAGGTTTTGCTGGAGCTGCATCTTTTCTGAGTGATATTGGTTACTTTTGCTGAGATGATTTCTTCTTGTAAAGAAACTTCATGGAAGAGAAGCCTCTAAGAACATAGTCTTGTTGGAGAGATTCAGCAATAAACCCGTTAAGTAAAAATTGCAGAAGTAAATATAAGGTAAAAATTGAAAAAAAATCAAAGTCAAAAGAAACTTCTTAACATTTGGAGCTATTCAGAAATGGGGAGGGCTGCCTTGGGAAGTGGTAAGTGAGTTCCTTACTCCCCACCCTTCACACCTCTTCAACCAGGCTGCAGGACCACTTGTCTGATCCTTAGAGTAGAGATTCCTTTTGTGTGTTACTTGGATCAGATGGCTGCCTGCTCTCAAATTCTATGTATTCGTTTATAAATCTTTGTTACAAGGGATGCCTCACTAAATAGGGGAAGGGAAGGGGAGGGATGTATGGGGGGGAGAGGAATAACAACAAAGAGATTAAAAAAAACAGAGAAGCCACGAGAACTGTTTCTTGGGACTATTTGTCAGATCAGTTCAAGAGAATTGAAAGAGAACTTCATGGAAGAGAAATGGATAGAGCACCTACCCTGGAACCATGAAGACCTGAGTTCAAATCTACCTTCAGACACTTGATACTTACAAGCTGTGTTACCAAAAAAAACCCCTCCAAGGTAATTTAATGCACCCTCATCATTTTATATGTGAAAAAGGAACAGGTCTGGAGAGATTTTGAATTCCCTAGTTTCACATAGATGGATAGCACTGGGACTAGAAACCATTTCCAACACTTAGTAATTATTTCTGCTGTACTGTGAGACCTCTTTTTGAACCAAATTTCCCCCACTAAAAAATAAAAAATCATGGAATATATTTGAAATTTTCTTTAACATGAATACAAGTAAACAAGCACTTATTAAGCACATATCCCAGGAATTGTGCTAGATATTGGGATTTAAATGCAAAGGTGAAAGTCCCTGCCTTTATGGAGCTTGCAATCTACTGGTATTCAGAATATGTATAAAATAAGTGATTTGGGCAGGCAACACTAACAACTGGTGGAATCAGGAAAGACCTCTTCTCATAAAGAAGGTAGGTAGCAACTAATATAATAAAAACGACAATTCTACATAAATTAAATTACTTATTTAGTGTCATATCAATCAAACTTAGAAAAAATTAGTCATCTGGAAAAAATGATAACTAAATTCATATGGAGGAACAAAAAGTTGAGAATATCATAAGATTATATATAGCTTTAATTTCTTCATTCAAAAACTCTTTGTTCTCATTCTTTGACCATTAATCAATTGGGAAATGACTTATAACCTTATAAATTTGATTAAATAGGACCTTTATCAAAAGCCCTAGCTGTGAAAACTGTTTCTCAGCTTTTTTCCCCTTCTAATTTGGGCAGCATTGGTTTTATTAGTGCAAAAAATTTTTAATGTAGTCAAAATCATCCATTTTGCAATTTAGAATGTACACTATTTCTTGCTTGGTCATAAAATTCTCCCTTTTCCATAGATCTGACAGAGTATTTCTTGATCTGCTAATTGGTTTAGAACATCCACTTTTAATTGTTCAATAGTCAATTGGTAATTGAGAGACAGGGACTGGATATATATATATATATATATATATATATATATATATATATATATATATACCTCTGTAGATAGTCTAGAGGTGATATTTAAAGTCTTCAAAATGATTAGAAAGGAAATTAAGAGAAAAGGGCCCAAGACATAGCCTTGAGGTAATATGAATGATGAGCTAGCAAAGGAAACTGAAAAACCATCAGACAGATAGGAGAACCAGAGGGTAGTAATTTAAAAAAAAATAAATAAACATCATCAGAGGGGAGAGATACAGGGGTAAGTTGATCAACAGTGTTAAATGCCACAGAGATCAAGGAGGATGAAGCCTGAGAAACAGCCACCAATTTTATAGTCTGATGAGTGTAGAAGAGGTTTGAGAAGTGAGTGATGTGAGGAAGTGAAGGTAAAGTGAAAAGAACTTTGTCCAGTTTAGCTGAGAAACTTGAGTGGGAATGGTAGGGTATAGTAAATATTTTTAAGGAGAATTAGGAATGTTTGTAGGCAGGGTCAGAACTAGTAGAAAGGTAGATATGAAAGATTAGTGAGAAAAAGGTGGTTATTGAGGGAACAATATACTGGGAGAAGATAGGAGAAAGAATAAAGGGCACATGTAGAAGTGCTGTCCTTTTTTGAGGAGAAGGACCACTCATTATCGGAGACTAGGGTAAAGGAGTAAAGAATGATGTCAAGGTGTTTTGAAATAAAGGGAAGAGGAAGAGGAAGCTCAGGGTTAAGCTCTTTTCTTGGTAATGGTCCTGAGATAAGGGAATTGGGTCAAGGAAAGAAGAGGAAGTTTGGGGAAAATTTATGTTTAGATAACAAAAATTTCTAGAAGATCCAATCATCTGGGTTGGGTGACTTCTAGTGTCACTCTAAAGCACCTGAGTAGGATTGAAGGGGGTGGAGGGTAGGAATCATCCTGATTTGGGATTTGGCAAGGCCTTAGCAGCAATAGAACGGGGGGTATGGACTTCTAGTGTAGAGGTCAGTAGAGTTGGGGGTCCAGTTTGGGAAAAAGGAAAGGAAAATGAAATCAAGGCAGAAGAGATCTAATCGTACAGGAATTGGAGGTCTCCGTGAGGATAAGAATGAGTAGAGGAGAGATGAAATGAAAAGGAAAGCCAGAGCTTTGATCATGGTATTGAAATACATTTGGACAGCGATAAAATCTAGTCTATGATCATTACTCTGTGTCCCTGGGTTGGAATAATAGAGTAGGTTATGTACCGTGGAGAACTTGGGGAATTGGGAGGTCAAGATGTTTGAGGAAGGCAGTAGGTGTATTTTGAAGTCAGGATCAAAGAGTTAGAGCTGGGAGGGAGCTCAGAGGCCATCTAGTTTAAACCTTGTTTAACAAACCAGGAAACTGAGGCCCAGAGAGGTCATGTCAGCAAGTATTTATTGCTTGAAGCACTCTGCTGAGTACTAGGGATACAAAACAAGGCTTGAACTTCAAGAGCTCACTATCTAATGGAGGAAATAATATATATAATAATAAAATATATATATATGTACAGAGTTGTGTACAAATAAGATATGTATATGTGTGTACCTACTGTCATGTATATATATATATATATATATATATATATATATATACACACACAAATATTTTAATATCTACCTATAGATTGTCAGAGAGACACAAATATAAATATAGATAGCCTGGCATATTTGGGTGAGTGTGACAATGGAAATAATGAGGCTCTCCCACAAAGGTAAAAGATACTGGCACACTAGAAAAGGACCTAGTTCCAAGGACATCCTTTGTGGTTAGAAGGGGTACAACTCTAAGCATGCTCTAGATGTTCACCAGCTACAGGTGATGGGGGAGGGGTCCAGGGCTTTATATCCATTGCACAGAGATCATTGATGAACCTGAAAAAGAGGTTTCTATAGAGCAAATAGGGAGGGAGGATCAGCAACCAGACTGCCAAGTACTGAGAAGTGAATAGGTAATGAATGAGAGGAGAAAGTAGGAATTTGGCAGTAGAAGGAAGGTTAGGGAGTATAACGGATCTAGTAAAGGTTTTTTTTAAGAATGAGACACCTGGGGGCGGCTAGGTGGCGTAGTGGATAAAGCACCAGCCCTGGAGTCAGGAGTACCTGGGTTCAAATCTGGTCTCAGACACTTAATAATTACCTAGCTGTGTGGCCTTGGGCAAGCCACTTAACCCCGTTTGCCTTGCAAAAAAAAAAAAGAATGAGACACCTGAGAAAGTTTCTAAGCTATGGTAAAGTACTAAGTTAATGGGGAGGGACTGAAGATAAGATCAAGAGGGAATCCTCAATTGGAAAAACTGCTAGGAATCCTAGCAAATCCTAGGTATACATTCAAAAATCAATGTCTTAGTCTTTTGAACAAAAAGGATCAGATTGGGGCAGCTTGATGGTGCAGTAGGGAGAGCACCAGCCCTGGAATCAGGAATACCTGAGTTCAGATTTGGTCTCAGACACTGAATAATTAATTACCTAGCTGGGGCAAGTCTCTCTCTCTCTCTCTCTCTCTCTCTCTTTCTCTCTCTGCAAGGCAAACGGGGTTAAGTGACTTGCCCAAGGCCACACAGCTAGGTAATTATTAAGCATCTTAGGCCGGATTTGAACCCAGGTATTCCTGACTCCAGGGCTGGTGCTTTATCCACTGTGCCACCTAGCCACCCCCATTTTTCTTTTTAAATCTTGCCTCTCCCCATCCCAAAGGAAAAAACAAAGCAAAAATCAGATACCTGGCAAAAATAAGTTCCCATACTGTCCATGTCTAAAAATGAATGTCTCATTCTACATTTTGAGTCTGCTTCTCTGTGTGGAGATGGATGAATCACATGCTTTCTTATCAGTCCTCTGGAATTGGAGTTGGTCATTGCATTGATCAGAATTATCAAGTTTTTTCAGTTTTTTTCCAGTTTTTTAAAATATAAATTGTTCTTGTTTCCTGCTTTGTAATCTTCATCAGTTCAAACAAGTCTTTAAGTACAATAATATTCCATTCCTTTATGTACCATAGCTTTTGTTTCTTCACCACTCCAAAAAGAGAAGCTATAAATATTTTTGTCCAAATGGGCCATTTCCTCTTTCTTTGAACTCTTTTAGGGGAATAAGCCTTCTTGTACTAGAGTAAGAACCACTGGGTCAATGGGCATGGACAATTTAGTGATTTGGGGGTCGGGGTGGTGGAAGAGGGCTAGTTATAAATTGCTTTCCCAAATGACCAGAGCACTTCATAACTCTAGTTTTTCCCAATGTTATGTTCAACATTATCAACTCCACTGCCTGCTTTTCATACAGCTTCCCTATTTGTCATTCCTCTTTGTTGTCTTTAACAAATTGATTGATATTTGGTAGTTGGAAGGAGTTTCTTGAATTTGCATTTCTCTTATTAATGATTTGGAACTTTTTTTAATATGACTGTTGATAGCTTGAATTTCTTCCTTTGAAAATTGGCAATTATCTTTCCCCTCCAAATCTGCTTTGTTACTTGATTTTGCCACTTCTGTGATATCATCATTCACTTTGTCTCCCATTTGAAATCTTGCATTATTTTTTAACTTTTCTTACTCTTAACTTTCATATCAAATCTCATACCAAAGAGGGGAATGTTGACCAGGAAAGGCTTTCAGAAGAAGGTGGGGTTCTTCTGCCATCTTCCCAGCTATCTGAAAGCTTCCAGGATACCCTTCCCAAATCCTCCATAGTGAATATTAAAAGCAGATAAAAATTTATAATAGATTTTAAAAAACATAACCTATTGTTAGATCTAGAAGAAATTATCTGTATTTTATTTAAACAGGTATAACTTTTTTTGGTTGAAGTTCTCTTAAATTAAACATTTTACAATATTACTATACTATATTACTCATACAACATAAGATTTAGAAGTATGAAGGACTTTAAAGATCAGTTGGCCAGCCCCTTCATTTTATACATGAGATAGCTGAAACTCAGAAATGTTTAATTTATTTTTCTGGAGAAGGAGAATGGAGAAAGTTGAAATGAAAATGATTTAAAATGAGAATTTCCCATAAAAATAATTTTAGAGGTAGTGGATATAGCTGGTACAGTGAATAGAGCATTGTTCCTGAAGTTCCAATCCAGCCTCACACTTCCTATGTGACCCTAAGCTTGTCACTTAACCCTGATTGCTCCCCCCCAATAAAAGTTATAAAAATTGATTTTGGTGGTCTACAGAAATAATTATTTTAGTTAAAGATTGACCACAACTACAATATGGAATTCTGTTTAAAGAGCACTTCTGAAAATAGTCTAGATATTTTAGTGGATTGAAAGCTCATTATTGTGAATTAACAGGGTATTACAGTAACTAAAAAAGCTGATGCAATATTAGGCTGCATTAAAAGAGGATTTAGTCACCAGCATTAGGAATATGATAGGCCCTTCACCAATCAGACAATATCAGTAGTAAAGAAGGTATCTAGGTTAAAATGACTAGAATGTTGAACACTAGGATAATGCCACATGAAGATTGTGGAAGGAATTCAGCATGTTTAATTTGGCAAACAGATGACTTTAGGGCAGTTTTTAACCTGGATCTATCAATTTTAAAAACTACATATCGATTCCTGTATAATTAGTTTCCTTTATAATCCAATGAATTTAATTTTATTCTTTTAAAAATTTTAAATTTAAAAATTTAGAGGAACATAATAGCTATTTTCAACTATCTAAAGAAAAGCCTGGGGGCGGCTAGGTGGCGCCGTGGATATAGCACTGGCCTGGGAGTGAGGAGTACCTGAGCTCAAATAAGATCTCAGACATTTAATTACCTAGCTGTGTAGCCTTGGGCAAACCACTTATCTCCATTTGCCTTGCAAAAACCTAAAAAAGAGGGGAAAAAAAAGTAAAAAAAAAAAAAGCCTGTCACGAGGAAGAGAGAGATGAGACTTCCTTTACTTGGACCCAAAATGAAATCATTTTTTTTTAAAGCAGATTAGGTCATTGCAGGGAGTGTGATAAGAGTTGTTAAGTGTATGATAGTATTATTAAACAGCAGCATTTGCCCAACTAATTACGTGATGTGAATTTGTGATCAGCTTGATTTTAGACATTTCTCCAGCTGCTCTCAGCTTAGCAGAACTCATTTCAAACTCATTTCTAAAAAAGTGTCTTCTTTATAACATTTTAGCCTTTTCATGACGATCCCTGGTCATCGTGGTCCTTTATTCATTAAGATAGTCTTAATGGTTTTTTTCCTTCTCCTAGATCTGGCTCTTTGTAACTTCTACCCAGTCCTCCTGCTGTTGCCTCCTGAGCTCAAGTGAAACAAATCTTTCTTCTATGTGACAGATTTTTGAATACTTAGAAGACAATGATCACCCTGGCCTTGAAACCTCTTTTCTCTATGCTAAGTATCCCCCAGTTCCTTCAATTAATATTTATGTGGACAGATTGCAAGATACTTGGTCATCCCCTTCTCTAGATGCTCTCTAGTTTTTTCCCAAAAAAGTGAACTTCCAGAAATAAACAACTTTTGGTTATGGGAGATAGAGCAGGATTAGATCTTCCCTGACTGTAGACACTGTACCTTTTTGAAAAGAACCCAAATTATCTTTGGCCAACATACCAAGTGTTGATTCATATTTAGCTTGCAATCCACTAGAGCTCCCAAATCCTTTTTAGGTGAGTTGCTATCTAGTCACACTTCCTCCATCATATGTCTGTGAAGCTGATTATTTTTAATTCGTGAGTACATTTACATCCATCCATATACATATCATACATACACATGTCCAAATTTTAAAGTACTTATTGAGAGGCACACTGTCTAGTATTGTAAGGTTCAGAGTGAAGTTAGCTGAGCTCTAGACCAGTTCAGAAACTTTCTACTTTTCTGACTGAATAAGTCATTTAACTTCTCTGTCCATCAATTTATTTCTGAAATGGGTAGTTCAAATTCTATAATCCCTCCCTGTGGAGCTTTTATGACCAAACCTCTTTGTGTATCTTTAAAAAAAGTCATAGAGATGTGACCTTTGGTTTTGTGCATTATGAAGCAGACTATGAGTAATCTAGAGAGAAGGAACCTCCATTCCCTCCCTTTTTTTTTAGATTCTTCAAGGCAATGGGGTTAAGTGACTTGCCCAAGGTCACACAGCTAGGTGAGGTCAGATTTGAACCCAGGTACTCCTGACTCCAAGGCCAGTGCTCTATTCCCTGTGCCACCTAGCCACCCCTCATTCCCCCGCTTTCTAAGCCTTCACATAACCACTGTGCTGTGCTCAGAGTTGCTGGCCATTCCATTGGCCAATCTTTCCTTCTGCAGGTTTTAAGAACTTGTAATGCCTTGTGCACTGTGAACTTCAAAATAGACTGTTGGGTAGAAAAAGGATTGGACTAGAGTTTTAGAAGGCAGTTGTCTTGAGCCCAATGCCATTAATGACAGAATTTTGTACCCTTGAATTCCTTAGGGGCAGCTAGGTGGCGAAGTGGATATAGCAATGGTGCTGGAGACAGAAATACCTGAGTTCAAATCCAGCCTCAGACACTTAATAATTACCTAGCCATGTGACCTTGAGCAAGCCACTTAATCCCATTACCTTGCAAAAAAAATTTTTTAAAAAGAGTCTTTAAATGCTTGTTTAGAGTTTCTCAACTGCCAAATAGGACTCATTCAATATTTAGATCTTATTTTGTGGGGGGAAATGCTTTTTAAAAATCAGCTATTAAAGAATATCTCACTAAAACAGCTTGCTGTTATGTTTGCCCAAGTATTCCTAACAAGATTATCAGTTAACAAACTCACTTCCTTTCATCTCCCAAGAATCTCATACAAATCTCATCTAAAGCAGATGTTTACTTATTTGGCTGTAAATGCATTGTAAGTCATTTTTGTTCTCTCAGTGCAGTGGTCATTCTCCTTGGCAAAGAAAATCAAAGTAAAAAGTAACAAGTTGATGAGCTCTCCCTCTTGGGGTCTTTTATCACTGTCCAAGTAAACTTTATTTTTCTTTTCTTAAAGCAAATACACTGATGTTCTTTAGCATTCCTGACTCTGTTTTTGTAGAACTATTCTCATTTTTGTGGTCTGTTACCTGCCCTTACTTTAAACTTCTCCACATTACTTTGGAAAATGTGTATGAGTAAGTTCCTAGATATCCAAATATCTTTAATTACTTGGCTGAGGCTTTGACAATATTCACTGGGCCAGGGAAGCACATACTGTGATAAGTCCTGTAGCAGAAAAATTTTCTGTAAATCCCTACTGGGGAGCTCCCCATGAGCTCAGAATTCTATGATTATTCTTTGATTTTATAATAAAATGGGCATATTATGCCTGACAAAATAGTACTTTGAACATTGTTGAATGTTTTACCTTTTAAAGCTTTTAATGGCCAATTTAAAAATGTATAAAATGCTAAACAATTTGCATTATTTTGTTTTATTGCTATCAGGTGGTTCCTAACATTGGTATCACAAAGACTCAGAAAGTTTGTTCCTTTACTGGGAATTTGTTAATCAACTTCTCTTTATTGTTGAAATGTACATTTAAGTGTACATTAAGTACATTATAATCTATAAAAAAGAATTAAGTATCACTTCACCTAAAAAATTCCTTTTATGTAATAAATTTCTTACGGCTTTTGTGGTTTTTTAAATTTTCCTTTGGATAGTAATGGGATATTTTCCTCTGCAAAAAGAGTTTTCCTTTTAGCAAATCATTTCCTACTTCCCATAGAATGAATTGGCAATGCATTTTGGTCTCAGAGAATTACTCCAATCTTACTTTGCTCCCTTTCACTCACCCTGTCCTTTCAAATATTGCTGATTTTCATGCAGCTTTTTGTGGGTTTCCTGATCCCTTGTAGGACATACAATTTATCTAATACTTGATTGATAAGATTATTAACATTTCTCTACATCAAAGGCATGAAATACTTTGTGAATTTTTACTTTTCTCATATGCTCTTGAAGCTAAACATACCCAAAGAAGTAAAAGTTTTATATTTCAAGTTTTTTGTGGAACTTTTAAATTAAATATTTAGATTTTCAGTAATCTTACCACCATTCATAATAATGACTTGCATGTGTCATCTTTTAAAAATACTCTCTTGTTCTAAAAGACTTATGATGGAATATGCTCTTTACTTCCAGAGAACAAACTGATTGAGTCTGAATGCCAGTTGAAATATATTTTCATTTTTATGTGTTTTCCTTTTGTTCTGTTTCTTCTTTTGCAACATGAAAAAGGTGAAAAGATGTTTTGCATTTTTGCACACATATATAACATCTATCAGATTGTATGCCATCTTGGGCAAGGTGAAGAGGGAAAAAAATTTGGAACTCAAAACTTTTTCAAAAAAATGCCTCCTGAAAATTGTATTTCTGTGTAATTGGGAAAAAAATAACATACTGTTAAATTAAAAAAACAGCTTTTTTGCTTTGAAAAGATTATTTGCATGTCAGAAAATTTTAAATACTTAATAAAATTGTCCTAAATATGGAATTTTATTCTTAAGAACAAAAATAATTTTGATGTATTGAAGAGATGTTAAGCTTGTTTTAGAACAAAGGCATGAATTTCCCATTTAACATTAGTTCTGTCCTAATCATTCCACAATTTGATATAAAAATTTGGTTTTTGTCTATTTTTACCCTCTAGTTTTTGAATGTTTTGGTTTTTCTCTTTTCTCCCTTTTTTAAAATTTTTTTCCCCAGTGCTTCTCTTATTTTCTTCCTTCCTAATAGCCTACTGAAGAAGCAGCCAAAGTCATGTAAGCAAACTTGGTTCATAACTTCTTAATAGACCTTCCTAGGCATGGCATTAACTTCTACAATTCATCACTTGGTACTCTGGGCAGGTAAAACACAATAGGTTATGTTTAGAGTGGTCTGTATTGCTTATAAGCCATTACATTGGGAGAGTCAGCAAATTCAGTTAATCTTTAGTTAGTTGAAGAATTTAGGATTCATCGAGACTTTAAAAATCACCTTCTCTTTGTCCCTTTCATTTCTTTTTTCAGACCAGTCCATAGAAGTTTTATTTATTAAGTTCCCACAGAGAAAAACTTTTGTCCAGTGGTAGAGTAACATGAATTGGAATCTCATTTGCTCTAGGTTTGAGCCCTGACTGCTGTCAGCTGAATCCCATGGATTTGAGGCAGTCTTGGAATATATGTGTATTCCTTGGGAATCTGTGTCATTCTTGAGACCAGAGGTCCCATGGAGGGGGTGGGCAGAATTCATTCCCCTCTTAGTAGACTGAGATTATCCTGGAGGGAGCCAGAGCCCAGAAATTGCCATCGAATGGCATTGAGTCCTTGGAACTGCCTCAGGTGATTTTCCTGAGACCCAAAAACTGGTAGTACAGCAGAAAGAAGACTGAATCTGGATTCAGAGGCCTGGCTAAGAATCCTGCTCCACTGTTTATTATGCCATCTGTCCTGCAAGACACTTCACTTAAACTCATGGGCCTTAGATTCTTCATCTTTCAATGAAAGGGTTGGACTCCATAGACAGCTTCTAAGATCTGGTGGAGGAGCTGGAGCAGGTACTTTAGGCTCATAGGATCATAAAAGCCCTAGAAATAAAATCCAGGTGTGGTTGGATGCAGACATTCCACCCTAGACTATTCATGAATGAAGTAGAAAGTGATATTACCACCTTAGAGATTAGCAACAGTTTACTGAAAAATGTTTAAGAACCTTGGGGAGTGGGGGATGGGGTGGGGGTGGGGGTGGAAGACTGAATATATTCAGTACATACTTTTAAGTTTAATTTGCATTATAACTGTTTTCTTTAACAGGGGCTGCTAGCATTGACCCTGGAGAATGGAGGATCCAGAGTTCAAATCCAGCTTCAGACACTTAACAATGCCTAGCTGTGTGACCTTGGGCAAGTAACTTAACCCCATTGTCTTAAATAAAATTAAAAAACAACAAAAACAAATCAGCAAAAATCAATAAATTAGCCAAAACAAATCTCAGGTGAAGTGACTTAACCTCCCTTTATTGTCTTATTTAGAATCATCGTGGAGGTGGTGCATTAACTTTGAAAGTACTTTGCTAAGATGGTGATTATAACATTTACTTAAACTTCATTTTAAAACACTCATTACAAAGCAGCCAAAATGTAAGAAAGCTGAGCTAACATCTCTTGGTTTTTCCTGGTTTATGAGAAGCATGTTAAATATTATCAGCAAATATCATAATAAAATGGAGGTATATATATGTATATCTGATTAACATATATTCATCCTACATCAGGTAATATGTTTATAGACACATTTATTTAGCTTGATAGTCTCCATCTCATTTTCTACACTATTATAAATATTTTCTATTGCTTCTAGTTTTCATCCCAAGTTTTTAACTTGTTAGTTGAAAGTTTGCTTAGTTTAGAAAAAGATCTACTTCTTTAAATATTTATCTCTTGATTTAGTCTCAGTATTTTCAAACCTAAACAAATTTCTTTCACGTGTGGTAAAGACAAGTAGACAGAAGTAAGAGAAGTCAGAAAAGCTAGGTTTTCTCATCCTACAAACTTTTTAGAAACCTTTTTGGGGAAATGACCTATCTTAGACATTTTACTTAAAAGCTCTAAAAACTTCCTTGTGGGGTTAGGGTGAACACTCTCTTCTCCAATCTTTTCATATTTCTCTCTTGGGTTTTTATTTAGAATGGATGAGATTTTATTTAGAATGGATGAGATGTGGATGAGATAAAAAAGAGGAATAGTTTTTTTAATATGCCTGTGGTGGAGGAAGGGGGGATAATAAGGAAGAAAACAAAGGAGGAGATAGGTTTCATCCATTCAGAAGAAGTAAAACACTGTAAAAAAAAAAAAAAAGAATTGAAGTACTTCATCCTAAAATCTGAGCAATACCCAATAATCTACATTTAATTCCTCTATGATATAGAGCTGATTCAGAATTGTCTTTTCTTCAGTCTTATAGGGGAATTGACATTTATTATAGTAACCACTGACTATTTGAGTTTTTAAGAAGTTAAGACTTTTTTTAAGTCAGAGGAGGGATTTTGACCCTCTCAAATTTCTTATTAGATTTGAAGACAGCAGCTATTGATGAAATGGTGGAAAAATTTTTAGTGAACATCATCACAGTGTGCCCAGAGTTACTAAGTATTTTAAATAGGTAAACTATACCTTTGTTCCAAAAATGAAGTTGACTTGGTTAAACAATGTTAGGCTACTAAGGAAGGTAAGGAAAATGACTCCAGGTGGAGATGAAGGATTAAAAATGTTCATTTTTTTTTTATTTCACTTATGGTGTGGAACAGCAAGAATCACTGTGTTTTTTGCCCTCAGGCTTGCTTAGGAAATAGATGCCGCCTGTCAGCCCAAAAAACAAGCAGGGTAGGGCGGCTAGGTGGCACAGTGGATAAAACACCGGGCCTGGAGTCAGGAGTACCTGGGTTCAAATCCTGTCTCAGACACTTAGTGATTACCTAGCTGTGTGGCCTTGGGTAAGCCACTTAACCCCGTTTGCCTTGCAAAAACCTAAAAAAAAAAAACCCAAAAAAAACCAAGCAGGGTGTCCTATTAACCCTAGACATCTGTGGCAACCTAAAAAATTTCAGTGCATATGGGTATTTTTCTTCTTTATGTTCTAATAGCTTAGAACTACATTAATCCTTTTGGAGGACACTTTGTATAATCCTAAAATCCCTGAAATGATTTCAGGCATTCAATAGTGAGTGCCATGGAAAATGAATCACACCATAAATGGAATGTTCCTGAATTAACAGGAAGTTCATGCTAATGATCTTTATTTTATTTTATTTAAAAAAATTTTTCCCCAGCTATATGCAAAAGCCCATTTCAACATTTACTTCAAAAATCTTGAGTTCCAAATTCTCTCCCTTCCTCCTTGCCCAATGCCCATAGAGAAAGCAAATACCTGGTGTAGGCTAAAAATGTTTAGCCATGAGAAACATTACTAAAATAGTCATGTTGTAAAAATAAGCATAACCCCCCCTTCCCACAAAGAGAAACCTCAAGAAAAATAAAATGAGAAAAAATAAATATACTTCAGTATACATTCAGACACTCTAAGCTTTGTCTTTGGAATGGATAGTATTCATTATCATAAGGTCATCAGAGATATTGCTTCAGTATTTTTATCCCACAGTTGCTATTGCTAGTTGTATTTCCCTCCCTCCTATTTTCCCCCAATCACATTTATCCAATTCACTGTCCTTTCACCTATCCCTCTTCAAAAGTGTGTTGCATCTGACTACCCTCTTCCACTCATCTATCATGTACACCCCCCCCCACTCCTGTCCCCTTTCCTCTCCTATATTCCTCTAGGATAAGATAGATTTCTATACCCAATTGAGTGTTTGTTATTCCCTCTCTGAGCCACTTCTGGTTAGAGTAAAGCTCACTTCATCTCCCTCACCTTTCCTCTCTTCCACTCTACTGCAAAAGCTGCTTCTTGCCTCTTTTATGTGAACTAACATCCCCTTGTACCTCTTCTTACATTTTCTCCCAGTACATTCCTTTCTCCTCCATTAACTTCATCTTTTTTCATATAGTATACCTTCAAATTCAACTTGCTTCTAGGCCTTGTCTATATATGCTCCTTCTAACTTCCCTGATAAATGACAAGGTTCATATGAGTTATCAATATCATCTTCCCAGGCAGGAATACAAGCAGTTCAGCATCATTAAGTCCCTCATGATTAGCCCTTTGCCTCTCCTCTCTCTATTCTTCATCTAATTCCTGTACATGCAATTTTCCTTTCCCAACTCACTTTACTAAGACAAACAGGCTTATGTGCCTTGTCCAAAGTCACAAAAACTAGTCAGTGTCTGAGACTGAACTTGGCCTCAGGAATCTATCCATCTCTCCACTGTGCCATCCTGACTTTCTTGTGCTCATTCAGCTCCAAAGTGTTAGAAGCAGAAGGAGAACCTGGTCTAGTGCTCTATTATGAGAAACCAGGAATGGCCAGACTGTCTACCACATGGGTCTGTTGTGAATGTTGTAGAGAAAGTGCTTTGTAGACTTTCTTTTTTAGATTTTTGCAAGGTACATGGGGTTAAGTAGCTTGCCCAAGGCCACACAGCTAGGTAATTACTAAGTGTCTGAGGTTGGATTTGAACTCAGGTACTCCTGACTCCAGGGCCCTATCCATTGCGCCACCTAGCCGCCCCAGACTCTTAAAAGAGACATAGAAGTGGGGGTGGCTAGGTGGTGTAGTGGATAAAGCACTGGCCTTGGAGTCAGGAGTACCTGGGTTCAAATCCAGCCTCAGACACTTAGTAATTACCTAGCTGTGTGGCCTTGGGCAAGTCACTTAACCCCATGTGCCTTGCAAAAACCTTAAAAAAAACAGAGACATAGAAGTGAGAACCATCTGTATCCTTTACCCAGAGATGATGCTAAATGAAAATGTGAGAAAGTGGTGTGAACATCAGGATTGGCTTTTTCAGGTACAGTTCACAAGCACAGATGCTCTTTCTTTAGTTTACTAACAGTTTGTGGGCCAGAAGTTCATATTTAAATCAATTATTCTGAATTCTTAGGCCATTTTAACAAAGTGACTTCAAGCATTTTCCTAGAGAAGGATAGACAGTTCAATAACTTCATAAATCTTGTAGAAGATCAGATGTAAAGGAAAAATGGGCATAGTGAAGATGGATTAGCTCACAAGGAGAATATGAATTCCCTAGGACATGGCAGGAAGGGCCTTCTCATTGGCACTCCAAATTTCTGTCCTGATCTTTTCTGCACTATTACGAATGTTTTCATTCATTTCATTTTCAAGCCTTAGAGACACAATTTCTGAGCAATTAATAATCCCATTAATTATGGCAAGTAAATAAGAAAATGATGGTCATTGACTTTGTTTCATAAACCAAAGTACTCTCCCCACCTCAAAACACACATTCAGCCCTTATAAAACCTTTGGGAAAAGGGGAGTACCTGAAGGTGGAAAATCACCTCTGATTACTCATCAGTTAAGAAAGTAGACATATTACTGAGGAAGTGGGCAAAATTTCTTCAACTCCTCCTGCTAAGAAGGTGACCAGATGATGAGATTCAGCCATTTCTAGTGAATCCATCTCTACACAGATTACTCTGGCTGTTTTTTTCCCCTTCATAAACCAAGTCACTCTAAATTCTGATGGAAGGTCCCAAACTCAGTGGGGTTTATTTCCCAAGGGCAAGATCTTGCCTAGGCTGGATTTTATTTGTAAAGTTTTCTAGTTGTTTGGGGTCCCATCCCAGATCAGAATGCACAAAACTGAAGAATTTGGTTGATCTTACATATCAATAATTTTCTTCAGAGACTGGCTGAATAACCTATAGAGCTTGGTTTCTGAATGTGCAGATAGGAAGGGAAAAGCTTAATTTTTTTTTTTTTAGTTTTTTGCAAGGCAAATGGGATTAAGTGGTTTGCCCAAGGCCACACAGCTAGGTAATTATTAAGTATCTGAGGCTGGATTTGAACTCAGGTACTCCTGACTCCAGGGCCAGAACTCTATCCACTTCTCTACCTAACCACCCAGAAAAGCTTAATCTTAATAATTGGCTGTTAAAATATGAGAAAAATAATTATTTCTATTGCCACCCCAGTTATGTTGGTTTAGCAAATACACTATTTCTGTTGATTCTGTTTTCCTTTCCCTGTGTAGGTTTTATCAGATCTGACTGTATGTGTATGGCCTAAACACAAGTGAAGATGGTGGTGTTGAAAAGAAAAGTTCAACTAAAGATGAAATGACAACCTACAGAAATAAAGAGTTCAAATCTTGTCTTAGACACTTACTAGCTTTGTGACCCATAAGCAAGCCACTTAACTTCTTTTGACCTCAATTTCTTCATATTTATTCTCATAATGATAATAGTTCTTACTTTCTCTTGTTTCTAGCCACATGTTTTTAGGTATCTGCATTTTTCTCTTTCCTTGGAAATGAGGAAGGAAAGAAAGTTGCTCTTCTATGTGAGACTCAGTTCACTCCATTTCACAGGAATAGCTTTTACCAATACTGTTTAAACAGTAGCAGCCCTTTTTTTGTCTGACTTAGTAGTGTCTACTAAGCCATTAACATGAAGTAGATTTGAAGATCATCAACTTAGATATGATAATTAAATTTGTGGCAGCTGATGAAATTATCAAGTAAAGTAATATAGAAGGAGAAGAGAACAAGATCCCCAAACAGAATCCTAAAGGAAATCTATAGTTTGTGTGATCTGAGGAAGATCCAGCAAAGGAGACAAAAGGAGCAAAGAAGGCCAACTTTGCTGGTCTAGAAGTTTCAATATAAGATAGGAAGTAATGGCAAATAAGGCTGGAACAATAGGCTGCAGTCAGCTTGAGGAAAGCTTTAAAAGAGAAACAAGAGTTATTTTATCTTAGAACCAAATGGAGTTAGTGGAATTCATTAAGTTAGTCAGACTTATGTTTAAGGAAAATAACTCTGCTTTGGGGTGGAAAGACTGGAGTTGATTTGAAGCAGGGAGTTCAGTTGGGAAGCTACTGCATGCAGAGTCTAACCAAAAAAGATTAGGGATCATCTTCGTAGTGGGGGGGGGGAGGAACTAGATGTCTGAGCACATATCTTGGCAACTGATTATTGGGGTGAGGAATTGAAAATGATATAAATCTGGAAGACTGAAAAAGCATGGTCCATGACCTTGACAGAAACAGGGAAATTTGGAAAAGGATTGGGATTGTGGGGCAAAGAGAATGAGTTGTTTTAAACTTGAGATTGATATACCTATGGTACATCAGGTTTGAAATTTCCAGTAGTCAGCCAGTGTGAGTTTGAGTTCAAAAAGCAGCCTCAGCTTATCAAGAAAAGAGGAGAGAGGAGAGTTCATTCTACTGTCTAGACTAGACTCTTATCAGAGATATTTAATATAGTCTTTACCCCAGTCTGTAATGTTCCATGCTTGCTTCTCTATGAAAGTTTATTTTTATTTATACAACAGTTTTTCGATTTCATATACTCAAAATTATTTATTTTAACCATTGCAAATTCCTCTTTGACAGATTTTTTTTAATTCAAACTGATTTCCTACTGACAACCAACTTCATGTCATCAGTTAACAGCTCAGGAAACACAAACTTAACAGATATGCTAAAATCAAAATGGAAAATATAATTATTGCTTTTCTCCATTTTTTTCCAATTAGATGTTTTACAGCTGCATTCCAATCATTCAAATCATTGAGTATGACTGTAGTAGAACTACATAGAACTGGAAGTAACCTCAGAATCCATCTAACCTGAAGCCTAGGTCATTTAAGTGACATACCCATGATCACCCAGGTAGTAGGAATCAGGGAGGCTTTTATGCCTACATCTTCTGATTCTAGATCCATTATTGTTTCTGTTGTACTTACTATAATGAACATGTACAGTGGGAAAAGGACCTAGACCTGTAGT
This sequence comes from Macrotis lagotis, assembly GCF_037893015.1. NCBI lineage: Eukaryota > Metazoa > Chordata > Mammalia > Peramelemorphia > Peramelidae > Macrotis > Macrotis lagotis. The sequence goes on from NC_133658.1 coordinate 508,367,183, forward strand.
TTTCTCTTATACAAAGCATTAAAGACTTTGTATTCCTTCAGTACAAACTTTATTAATGCACTATACTAAAGAAGACCAGGTTGTTGTCCTCTGATGTTGCTCACAATGTAGTACAGGAATAATATGTCTTCCTGGAAGAAACAGATGGGTAGGATTTCAAAAGGTAAAGGCAGAAAGGCATGTGAGCATGATTCCCCAGGATGTCTGAACAAAGATAGAAAAACCTGTGGAATGGAGCAAATAAAGCACATTGGGGAAGTAGTGAGTGAAGAACTCATTGAAAAGAGCTTCTTGGGGCGGCTAAGTGGTGTAGTGGATAAAGCACCAGCCTTGGAGTCAGGAGTACCTGGGTTCAAATGCGGTCTCAGACACTTAATAATAACCTAGCTGTGTGGCCTTGGGCAAGCCACTTAACCCCATTTGCCTTGCAAAAAAACTAAAAAAAAGAAAAGAAAAGAGCTTCTAGGGATGGCTAGATGGCACAGTGGATAGAGCACTGGCCCTGGAGTCAGGAGGACCTGAGTTCTAATTCAGCCTCAGACACTTCATAATTACCTAGCTGTGTGGACTTAACCCCACTTAACCTCATTGCCCTGCAAAAAAAAAAAGAGCTTCTAAGGCTTGGCTAAGGAAGTTGGACTTTATATGAGAGGCAGTTATGGGACCATTGTAGGTTTTTGAACAGGACAGAAATGATAAGGGCTATTTAATTGATCACATTTCTGCATATTGTTATTTATACTATGTTGCCATCCCTTGAAGATGTACTGATAATGTCTTCATACATCCCTACCTCAGAGGGCTGGTACTTGACCTTGGAGCAGCAGACTCTTTCCTCAAGTACTCCCTGTTACAATTCTCATAAAGCTTTTAGGAACTCATTTTAATGCTCAGGTCCTCTCGCTGCTCAAAGCCAGTGCCTGGATTCTGCAGGACATGCACTATTTGGACATCCTTTCCAAGTATTTGGAAGTCATTACTAAGACTGTCTTGAAAGAACTACTGACACCCTGACGACATGCCTTCCCTCTGTGTATGTAAAACCCTCAGCCCAGCTGGAATCTTTGTATCACCTATATTCCCTACATGGATGAAGCCCAGCTTAAGGACATTACATTTGCCTTCCTGAACTGACCCTCTTGGGTCAAAGATCTAATAAATTTCCCCCAAAAGGTAAAAAACTGAGCTTCCTAGGGGAGATCCTCAAAGAGCTGATCACTACATGCTTCCAGGAACAACTCCAGCAAAGAGAATTATTGTTTTCCCTGGAATATGTCAAGGGAATAACTTCCTTGCTGCCCATATTGGTCATTGAAGAGCTAGAGACCATGTTCTTCCAAGCTTTACAGACCCACCCAGTTTTAGTCCATGTGGTTGAGTTAGATTTATTGACCTACTGTCTTAATCGAAAGACAAACTTCTCTGTCCATTGTTGTTTTGTTGATTTGGCCAAATAGTACCCATCTACTGTACTTTGAGTTGTGGTGTTTACAGGGCTTAGCACCCTGCCTTCCAGATTTGCAGTCTTGTATGCAGAGAGATGTACATCTAAAGGTAAATCACATTCCAAGATTGGTTGGAAAATTGTTTTATTTTTTAAAATTTCAGATCTTGGGGGTAGCTAGGTGGTGAAGTGGATAGAGCACCGGTCCCGGAGTCAGGAGTTCAAATCCGACCTCAGACATTTAATAATTACCTAGCTGTGTGGCCTTGGACAAGCCACTTGACCCGATTGCCTTGAAAAAAAAAACAAACCCTAAAATTCCAGATCTTTCAGTTTATAGCTGGATCATATATATATATATATATATATATATATGTATATATATATATACATATATATATATACATATATATGTATATATATGTATATATACAAATTCCTTTAGTACAAACATTTATTAATGCACTGTACTAAAGAAGACCTGGTTCTTGTCCTCTGATGTTGTTCACAATGTAGTACAGGAGTAAAATGTCTTCATGGAAGAAACAGATGGGTATATACATATATATATATATATACATAATTTATAGCTGAATATGGTATCATTCTAAACAAACTATTTAAAGTAGGGATTCTTAACTCTGAGGTTCCTTGACCCTGTGTGGATGAATTGGAGTGTGTGTGGGGGAATAGCTTTGAACTATGTTGAGAAAAAAAATTATATATTTATTATCACAACGGCCTAACTGAAATTTAGCATTTCCTTTTATTATTTAGAAATATAATCTTGAGGTGAGGACCCTAGGCCAAATGGGTTCATGACACAAGAAAGGTTTTTATAACTATTAATAGATGAAGAATTCTTGTCTTTCTGGGGTAGGATCTCTTGATTTTTGAGTTCTATAAGTGTTTTTTGGTGCCCCATTAATGAGTGTGATAGAAAGAGGAGAGATGCCAGGGATATCATGCTTCTTTGTTGTTGTTGTTGTTTTTAGTTTTTTGCAAGGCAATGGGGTTAAAGTGACTTGCCCAAGGCCACACAGCTAGGTAATTATTGTGTCTGAGGTCACATTTGAACTCAGGTACTCCTGACTCCAGGGCTGGTGCTCTATCCACCCCACTACCTAGCTCTACCCCCCACCCCCACCCCGGGGCATCAAGTTTAAAAGCTACTTTATAGTAGCTTTTAGCTTTTATGGAAATTTTCATTTAATGGGTAGAGTCATCTTTAACAGACTCTAAACCCTGTGTCTTTCCTAGGCCCTTTCCCCTACTTATCTCATGATCTTCCTCTTGGTTCTACAAACCAGTGTGGGCAAGTTGTGTTTCATGGTAGAATTGAATCTCTCTTTGAAATTCTGTAACTTGTTAGACAATTAGTCACCTTCCTACTGTATAGCCTTTGGTCAGTTAATAAACACTTAATGACTGTCAATTATTTATGATCTGTTTTGAAGAAACAAAGAAGCTGAAATCTGTTTTTAATTTTATATGCCTCTAATACCTTGCACTTTTCAGAAATAAATCAAATTATTTTAGGCTGGAAGGATACCTAAGAGACCAGTCTTCCTACTCTTAGAAGCATATATAATAATTTTATTATTAGTAAGCTTGGAAGCACATCTTTTTGTTCTAAAAGGGCATGCTGGGGGGCTTGGGTTAGCAACCATTTCTTTCCTTTGAATGTTAAGTTCAGAAGTCAGATTGAAACAAATATAGATGACTTTTTTTTAGGAATGTGATGTTATATAGGATAATAGCTGAAGAGAATAGAGTCAAATAAAGACTTTTTAAAGATGAGAGAGACCTGGGCATATTTGTACACAGCAAAGAAAGATCTAGTAGACAAGGGAAAATGGAATATTGTTGGGAAAGGTTAGACATATCTTTTTTTTGCATCACCAGGAACTAAACTTAGATAAAATAATGTTTTAAGTAACTTTGTCTTTTTTGGTCCTCAAATAGGTCCATCTTGGATTCCACCCAGATAACTTGGTTTTTAGTACTTTTAAGTTCTGTGTTGTGATACCAAGAAACCGTTTTGAAGCCTTCAGTGAAATGAATCCAGTCACTGTGAATGGAAATGGATGTTCCACCAAGGATGTCCTCATGCTCTTGAATAATTGGAGCATCATTATGGGAGATGCTAAGCTCCAAGAAAATGTGAAAATGATTGAAAAATCCCAAGTCAAGGAATTAATGAATGAATTTTAAAATGACTGTCTAACTATGTTACAGTGTAAAACTAGAACATCAAGTCCCTCTATAGCCTTTTCTAACCAAACACTTTTCATGTATAGCTTCCTAGTCCTGGAGAGAAGGCCACAGGAAAGGATTTGAGTTACAGGACTGTGCCCCAAGTGAAACCCTCTTTAGCTTCCCTTTCAGCTTTTCTCCTTTGTCCTTTGCTACCTAAAAACCTCTGGATGGACTGAGCTCTTATTCATGGGATAATTCTTAGGGCAGCTCAGTTTCATTTGGGATGACAGAGAAAGAACTCCATAGGAGGATTCTTTCTTACATTTTATCTTTTTGCTTCATTTCAGTATAAACTTTTTAATTTAAAAGTTTTTTTTAATTTTAAACACCATATAAATTTTGGACCAGAAAGAACAGGTTCTACAGGTAACTGCACGTGGACTTTCCATGCTATTTCATTTAGGATCATTCATTTAAAGAGAGACAGAACCTTAGAGCTCATAGTCCATTGCAAAAGTTACTTCCATATATTTCCAGCATTGCCATTGCTGATCACAACTCCCTCCTTTCTTATTTCTCTACTACCATGTACTATATTTTCTCTCTCCTTTCACTCTGACTCTGCTGTAGGGTAGCTGAGTGGTGCAGCAGACAGATCCCTGGTCCTGGGGCCAAAAAGCCCTGAGCCCCCTTACCACCCCTTAGGCCCAGAATCTACCTGGCCCTATGGTCCTGGGCAGGCCTTCCAATCCCAGCCCCTTGCAAGAAGTAAAAAAGAAAATGTGCTATATCTGACCACTCTCCCACTATGGTCCATCCTCTCCTCCTTTATTCACATCCCCACCCCTTCCCCCTGCTCCCCCCTCCTTCTTACTCCAGTTGTCTATACCCGCTGTTTCCTCTCCTAGCCATCGCTGATGAGAGCAAAGGTTCCCTCATTTCCCCTTGCCTCCCCCCTTCCATATCATTGCAATAGCTCATTGTAACAAAAAAAAATCTTATTATTTGAAATATCTTGAACTATTCCCCTTCTCCTTTTTCTTTCTCCCATTCCATTTCCCTTTTTTTCTATTGACTCCATTTTTACACCATATTTTATCTTCGAATTCAGCTTTCTCCTGTGCTTCAACTATAAAAGCTCCCTCTACCTGCTCTATTAACTGAGAAGGTTCATATGAATATTATCAGTGTCATTTTTCTGTACATGCAGTTCATCCTCATTAAGTCCCTCATATTTCCCCCCTCTCCTCCAATCTCCATGCTTCACCTGAGTCCTGTATCTGAAGATCACACCTTCTCTTCAGCTCTGGCCATTCCAAAAGGAACCTTTGAAATTCCCCTGGTTCATTGAAAGTCCATCTTTTTCCCTGGAAGAGGACATTCAGCCTTGCTGGGTAGTTCATTCTTGGCTGCATTCGAAGCTCTTTTGCCTTCCAGTATATTGTATTCCAAGCCCTACGAGCTTCCAATGTAGTTGCTGCTAAGCTCCATGATATTTGAACTGTGTCCTTCTGGCTGCTTGTAATATTTTCTCTTTGACTTGGGAGTTCTGGAACTTGGCTATAATATTCCTAGGGGTTGGTTTTTTTGGGGATCTCTTTCTCAGGGGGATCGGTGGATTCTCTCCATTTCTATTTTGCCCTCTGCTTCTAGAATATCAGGGCAATTTTCCTGTAGTAATTCTTTGAAAATGATGTCAAGGCTTTTTTTCCTGATCATGTATTTCCTGATCAGGTATTCCAATAATTTTCAAATTATCTTTCCTAAGTCTGTTTTCCATATCAGTTGTTTTTTCAATGAGATATTTCACATTTTCTTCTAATTTTTCATTTTTTTGGTTTTGAAGTATTGATTCCTGATTTCTGGTAAATTCATCAATCTCCCTGAATTCTATTTTTTGTCTGAAGGATTTGTTCTCCTCAGAGAGTTTTCTTATCTCTTTTTCCATCTGGCCAGTTTTGCTTTTTAAAGCATTCTTCTCCTCAATAACTTTTTGAACCGTTTTATCCATTTGACCTAAGCTGGTTTTTAGCATGCTATTTTCTTCAGCATTTTTTTGGATTTCCTTGACTAAGCTGCTGACTTCATTTTCATGTTTTTCCTGCATCTCTCTCCTTTTTTCCCCCCCAGTTTTTCTTCCAACTCCCTCATTTGATTTTCAAAAGTCTTTTTTGAGCTCTGTCATAGCCTGAGCCCAATTTCTGTTTTTCTTGGAGTCTTTAGATGCAGGAGCTTGTGCTTCCTCATCTTCAGACTGAGTATTCTGATCCTTCTCGGGCTCATTTGCAAAATATTTCTCAATAGTTTTCCTCTTATTTCTCTGCTTGCTCATTTTCCCAGCCTGGTCCTGGTTTTGGGCTTTTGGGACATTCCCACAAGGGTCTCAGTGTGTGAGGCTCTGTCCTCCCTCCTGGTCTGTGAATGACCATAAGCGCCCCATTCTGCCACGGGCCGAGGTGGGGGGGGCCCTGTTGTTCTATGGGGGGGCCTAGACTGGGATCAGCCTCTGAATGTGGTCAGAGCCCCAGTGTCCTGTTCCAGGGGCAGAGGACAGAGCTCTTCAGTCTCTCTCTCTCTTCACTCCCCTCCCTCAGCTCCATGGGCTCATGCCCTGGGGGCTCCTGCTTACGGGCTCCCCTGCTTCTGTTTCCGGGTCTGGGCTGCTGAAAGACCAAGCTGCTTGCTGTGTGCCCCGAGGGCTGGGTTCCATGTGCTTGCTCTGGCAGAGGTCCCCCACTGTTCCCCCACTTTGTGCCTGGTGCTCACCGGGGTGCAGCTCAGGAGACTCCCCCGCTGCTGTGAGCTGAGGCTCCCAGCACCCTGGGGCTGCCCCCGGGAGGCTGAAGTTCTTTCACTCTGGCGGGCCACCCCTCTGGCAGGCCGCCCCTCCAACCCCGGGGAGCAGAGCCTTTCTGCTCTTTTCCAGGTTACCTTGAGTAGGAGAACTGCCTCACTGGGTCCCTTTGTGGGTTCTGTCTCTCGAAATTTTAGTTAGAGTCCTTAGCTTATGAGTTTTATCAGAGAGCTCCTAAGACTGGATCCCTTCTTGTCGCCATCTTGGCTCTGCCCCCGGATTATTTTTCTTAATTGTAGCAACCTGATCTGAAGAAAGGATGTGTAATTAGAGAAGCTTTTACATTGTAAATATTTCTAGAAAGACTGCTTTGAAAAAAGAGAAAGAGCTATGGGAGAAGAGATTTAAAAAGTTTTCAGCAGTTTCAGTAGGCAATAAAACCATGAAATAATGGTAGAAAGATTGACTGTCAAGTCTAGTAAGGGTCCAATTTATATTGTGCGCAGTAAAGTTTTGCCCTAGGATAAAGCAATTTGAACAGAAGTACCTGAAGGCACCATATGCTAGGATAAAATTATTTCTTACAAAAGTATTGCTCCACAAAGGGCAACAAAAACATCTATATCCTTTGATCCAGCAATACCACTACTGGGTCTATATACCCTGAAGAGATGATGAAAAAGGGTAAAAACATCACTTGTACAAAAATATTCAAAGCAATCCTGTTTGTGGTGGCAAAGTATTGGAAATCAAGTAAATGTCCTTCAATTGAGGAACAGCTTAGCAAACTGTAGTTTATGTATGTCATGGAACACCATTGTTCTATTAGAAACCAGGAGGGATAGGAATTCAGGGAAGCCTGGAGGGATTTACATGAACTGATGCTGAGTGAGTTGAGCAGAACCAGAAAATCATTCTACATCCTAACAGCAACATGGGGGTGTTGCTCAGCCTTGATGGAATCGCTCATTCCATTCCATCAGTGCAACAGTCAGGGACAATTTTGAGGTATCTGTGATGGAGAATACCATCTGTATCCAGAGAAAGAATTGTGGAGTTTGAACAAAGACCAAAGGCTATTACCTTCAATTTAGGGGAAAAAAAAAACCTGATACCTCATTGTCTGATCTTGCTATCTCTTATACTTTATGTTTCTTCCTTAAGGATATGATTTCTCTCTCATCAAATTCAATTTGGATCAATGTATATCATGGAAACAATGTAAAGACTGGCAAATTGCCTTCTGCTGGGGTTGGGGAGAGGGAAGTAAGATTAGGGAAAAAATTGTACAACTCAAAATAAATAAAATCTTTTATAAAAAAAGTATTGACATAACAGTTTACCAACAACCTAACTATACTCTACCCCACCTCTCCATCCTACATTCTCCCCCAAAGACAGTTTATCAGTTATTAACAGAAAGAAAAAAAATAGAATTCTGGGAGGATGATGAAGTAAGTACAAGATAATTCTAGGGTTCATCTGTCCTCTTAACCATTTCAAATCACTATGAAAGGTATCAGAAAATACACCAAAGACAGCAATGCCAGAAAAAAGGAAAGATTCTATAAAATGGTTCTTTATGAAAAAATAACTGATGACTGCTACTGTTCCTGGTTGCTCTTCTTACATAGCCCATTGCAGCACTGGTACAGACCCTTCACCCCATCCTTTGATAACTAATTTTAGACTTCAGTTTTTAAAGTGACATGTCCCTGACTCATGTCATAATACATAATACCCCCCCCCTATAAATTTTGACTTTATATGGGACCAACTCCTGAGCAAGAGGGAAATAACTTGGTCACTGTTTTAAATGAAAAAGCTGCAGTGGGGAAGAAGTCAAGCTGCATAGCTTTCCTGGACCATATCCTGACTGTCCCTTATCTCTACTCCTCTGTGAATTGGGTCCCTATGAACTCAAGCACCCCTGGGACTCAGACTAGGGATGGAAGAAAGTTGTAATTGACAGCAAAGAGAAATCCAGGAGAATGGAGCTAGTAAAAAGTAGACAGCAGGCCAAGTTGTGACTTGGAAAATCTCCCTTCATCAGTGTCCCTTATGGCCTAGAGAGAATGGAGGACAAAGCAGCAGGAGTTTGGGGAAAGTACTGGGTCTCACTTAGAACTATTTAATATAGGAAGGGCAGCTAGATGATGCAGTGAATAGAGCACTGGCCTTGGAAGCAGGAGGAGAGGAGTTTGAATCCAGACTCAGACATTTACTAGCTCTATGACCCTGGGCAAGTCACTTAACCCTGAATGCCTTGCATCCAGAGCCATCTCCAGGTGTCCTGATGCCTACCTGGTCACTGGACCCAGATGACTCTGGAGGAAAAAATGAGGCTGGTGATTTAGCACAGTCCCCCTCACTCAAATCCAGTTTATGTGCTTGTCATGGCATGACCACCTTGAGGTCATGATCTTCTTTGAGAATGAAAGATAAACATTATGTTTAATGTAAGTTAGTAATTATTATATGTTTAATTTTAAGGAAGTCAAAGTTGAAGATTTCTTCCCTCATGTAAATTGCAGAGAAAGGAACAGGAAATTGGAAAAATTTGTACTGGTTGGGGAATATTTTCTGCTGATGTGTGTGTGTGGGGGGTCTGTAAGTAAGATATGGAAAAATCTTTATCAGTTATGTGATACGTCTTTGTAAACTGATAATTATTTGGTTATCTCTTATGAACATATAAGCTATTTGAATATTGTAATATTATTGAAGCCTGGAATTAGTACCTGATTATTTTTGTAAGGATATTTTTGTAAGGATAATGAAAGGATCAAAACCAAGACCACCACTAGGATTCCAAACATTACTAAATAATGTATAATGATGAAAATATTATTTTATAAAATTTAATAATTCATGTATTAATTGACTTGAATACCTGGTTGTTCTTGCTATTGTTTAATTACATTGAATTAATAACACACATTGGAAATTTAGTCACTTAAGTTGTTCTAATAGTTTTAACAAATTTTGAAAGCAATGGTATGTATGTATCTATTTTAAACAGTTAATAACTATATTCATTGCAAAAAAGATGCTTTTCAAAAAATTCAGTTCTAAGTGTGAATTAGAATTATTTTATTTTTTACATCTCAAATTCTGCTTATTGTATTTCATTTACAGCACTGTTCTTAGGTATATGAGCAACAATTGAATTATGATTTTTCTCTGAACCTCCTATACCAAATTAAAGCCTGACACACTCTTGATTTCCTTAGTGCTCAAGTCACCTGAAGCTCTGGTTATAGGTAATTGCTATATTATACTATATTGATAATTGATCTGTCTGACATTAGGTATGTTAAAATAGAAAGACAACAATATGCCAATGAAGCCATTAAAATGCCTAGAGGTTTGACTTTAATACTCCAGATGGAGTAAGTGGCCTTTGAGGGAATGATCTCAGCCTCAGTTGAGGTGGATTCTTTTAAAGGAAGCACTAACCTGGAAGACTTGGAACCTGGCTCACTGCAAAGGATTACCTGGAACTCTGCCTGGAAAGGACATCAAATACATAAGGGAACATGTCTGCATGTCCCTCTCTGCTCTTTAATAGCAAATTGCCATCTTCATACCATAATTATGACATAATCCTTTATGCTGTTAAATCTTGTTAATTGTGGAAGGCTGTTTGCTCCTGAGATGTAAAAAATGGAACTCTTATCTTCCAAATCTTTAATAATTGGCAAATATTTAGTCTTGGCATTTTTTTTAAATATAGGATGTGATTCTTTATCACAAAAAATTCCTTTAGGGGTGGCGGGGTGGCTAGGTGGCTCAGTAGATAGAGTACCAGCCCTGGAGTCAGGAGGACTTGAGTTCAAATTTACCTAGCTCTGTGGTCTTGGACAAGCCATTTAACCCCATTGTCTTGCAAAAATAGAAAATAAAAAAAACCCTAAAAAATTTCCTTTAAGGAAAACAAATATCAACATAACTACTTTTATAGTAGGTAATACCTATTGGTCTATTTTTTGACTGCTTTAAAGGAAAAAAATCTATTTTCTAACTGGAATTTTTGTTCATTCTAAAATGGTTAAAGTTAAAATAGAAAATTTTGTTGCAAAACTACTTGCTGGACATGTGCAGTTCTAAAATGATTATTCGGTACATTTGTTTAGGCTATTCTTGAGCTTTTGGTTACAACTTAATGTGGTATCCATTAATGAATCTGTGTTTAATTGGAACCAATATTCTTATTAAATTGTTACCCAGTTAGGATCATAAAGAATAATTCTTCCTTTTATAGACCTAGTTTTTTCTAATGTTGGGGCCTCTTTTAAAGAGCTCTCTTTGATTTTGCTTGCTCAATTTTTTTTTCCTGAGTTTTGTTTCCTAGGTTACCAGTAGTACATCTCCAATTGTCGCCTCTGAAGAATGCCATCCAGCAAACATTCTCTGGACCTTGCCTCAATTGAGTGCCTACTGTAATGCATTCTTCTTCAAATGGACAGTGAAAAGCCCAGATAAATATGAATGTATAAAATTTATAATTAGAAACAAATTGTGTAATCTTTTATGTTGTTAAATCTTGTTAACTGTGGAAGCTATTTGCTCTTGAGATGTAAGGTGTCTGCCCCTGGTTTAATTTTCCTAAGGTGGTGGAGGGAGGGTATTTCCCTTTTTGCCCTTAGTGCTCAGATAATAGGCAAAGTTATAAAAACCTGAACTGGCCCAGTCAGTTCTGTTTGACTGTTTCCCTCTCTTCCTCTCCACTATCTCTCTGTCTTTGTCTGTCTTTGTCTCCCAAGCAACCTCTCCTAACCTTTTGTTATTCACCCTGTCCTAAAGCTCTTGTTGACTCTCTGGGAGGAGAAAAGTTTTAACCTGTTTACTTCATAATAATTTGTAATAAATCCTGAGCAGTTTTAAAATCCCAGGAAGCATGTAAATTCCTTCATTATTCAGTAACTCTGGATCTCTATATTTTATTACCCCAAATCCCATGGGCAAGGCAACTACTTGTAACAAAGCAATACAACTAGTTTCACCTAGGGAGGGGCAATTCTGGGTCTCATAAAGTACTCAAACTGGAATACCCCTGCCTCCAGGGAGGCTTAACTAGAAAGTGAAAGGGGAGATAATCAAATAGTCAATAAACATTAAGCACCTACTATGTGAAAGGTCTAAATTAAGCATGGGGGTCTCCAAAAAGAAGAGAAAGACAGACCCTGCACAAAGAGCTCACACTTTAATGGAGGAAACAAGCAAAAAGGCATGAACAATTGAGTTTTATATAGGATTAATAGGAAATAATTGAGAGGGAAGATACTAGAAGGGAGAAGGGTTAGGAAAAATTTCCTGTGGAAATGGGATATTAGCCAGGACTTCAAGGAAGTAATGGAAGTTTAAGGGGGAAACATTCTACAGATGGGTGACAACCAGATAAAATGCCCAGAACCAAGAGATGGACCATGCTGAAATGATCAACATCCCTGTATGAAGTGATGTTTGTCTTTTGTTCTGGAAGAAAAACCATGACATCAGGGAGGTGAGGCCATGACTTGCACATGGATTGTATGGGGGGGGGGGGGCTGTGCTAAGTCAACAACCTCACTTTTTCCTCTAGAGCCATCTAGGTTCAGTAGCCAGATATGAATCAGCACAATTTGGAGACTGTCCTGGATACAAGGCAATCAGGGTTAAGTGACTTGCCCAACATCACATAGCTAGCAAATGGAAAGAATCTGAGGCTGAATTCAAACTCCAGGCCTCCTTACTCCAAGGCCAGTGCTCTCTCCATTGCACCACCTAGCTGCCCCAATTTTATAGTGGAGGAAACTGAGGCAGATAAAATGACTTGCCCAGGGTCACCCTGTCAGTAAATATCTGAGGCCATATTTGAATTCAGGGCTTCCTGACTCTAGTCCCAGGACTTGATCCATTGCATCATTTAGCAGCTTCAATGTAAAAAGGATTAACAGATAATGATTGGAAAGATAAGTCAGAGCCAGATTTGAAAAGCTTTAAATGCCAAAGAGAAGAGGTTGTTTTTGATCTTAGAAGAAATAAGACATCTCTGGTTTAATGTATGAAATTGGATTCTGAAAGGTTCTGGGTAAAGAGACAATAGTATAAAGATCATGCAATATTCATTTTGCTCTTGTTCTAAGGGAAATTAGATGTTATGATTAATGTATATTAACAACATATGCTTCATTTTAAAGAAGTCAAGAATGTGGACTTCTCTCCTTGGTAACTGCAGACAGCTGATGGGGGGCTCTGAACAAATAGCAATTGTAGGCCCTATTGTAAGGTAACTTATTGATGAATAAGCTGTATTTATCAGTTATGTGATATTCTTTTATAACTGCAAAGAGATTATATTTGCAATATTTAGTTATCTATTGTGAATATGTTATTTAAATACTGTATTGTTAAAGCCTGGGATTAATGTGTGATTGCTTTTTAAGGGCAACAAGGGAAATAACCAAAAAAATATGACTCTCATGTAGATTTGTGGGTTCATGAAAAATAATGGAAGGATTGCTTTGTACAATCTGGTAATTTATGTATTACTCTTATTGCTATTCTGTTATATTGAAATTAATAATATTAGGGGGGCAGCTAGGTGGAGCAGTGGATAGAGCACTGGCCCTGGAGTCAGGAGACTTGAGTTCAAATCCAGCCTCAGACACTTAATGATTACCTAGCTGTGTGATCTTGGGGAAGTCATTTAACCCCAATTGCCTTGCCAAAACAAAAATAACAATTTGTATGTTTGAGGATGGCTAGTAGCTAAACAAGTTTATGTATAGAAATTTCTAGTTATATAAGTGAATTGGGAATATTTTGGATATGTGTATATTTTCCAAAGCTGTGGTTGTTTGATTTGAAGTAAAAGCACTTTATAATATAAGAAAGATAAACACAAGATAATTTGAGATTTTTCTGTACCATGTCCTGGACAAAGGAGGCTTTATTTGTTGTAAAATACAACAGGCTAGAAGGTTTCTCTAGCCAAGGGGAATCTGATATACTATCTTTATACAGAGATAGAATAGATATGATTTCAAACAAAGGGATGTCTCCAACAAGAGGTAGGAGATGAGGCTTGTAGGATCAGTCATAGTTAGAACATCTGGTTTTAGGCAAAGACCCAGGAAGGACACTCAGAGCTTTAGGTAGGGGTTTTGTTAATTGGGACTCCATTAAGACTAGCATTGGAATTTAGTGAATTGTATTCACTGGAAATTCTAATTAGGTAAAATAACTATTTTAGATCACGGGACTTTTAATCAATTTTCTCTTATGTCAGATACCAGGATGGTCAACAAAAGGAAATGCTATTGGGTAAATGTCATGTTCTTGGTGCCAAGGAAACCAATGGACTAAAGATGTCCGGTGACAAGGATGAGCAACTGAAGGGCCCCCTTCTCAGGATGGCTGAGGTTGAATCCCTTTGACTTGATTTCCTCCCAAAATGGTATTTGGATAATGTCTCATCTGGAAGAATAAATCTGGCCTAAGACATTTCACTTACCCACATGTCCTCTGCCTGTACACTGACATTCAGTACTTATAACTGTAAAGGAATTTTCCTTTAATGTCATGGATCTTTATAGTTCATTACTAAGCAAACTAGAAAAAAGAAGTTTTAGGTGAATTGGATCTAACAGCCAAAGATAGGTTAGGTGTCTGGATCTGACAACTGCTATGAGCTACATGTTAAGATTAGGAAGAAAGAAGTTTCCTTAATTTTTATTTAGAGGGGATAATTAGGTAAGAAGAAGAATGGGAAATTCTTAGGATAATTACAGTTTCAAGTTCTAGTTTAAGGAAAGGAGTGTGAGTTAGATAAGTATACCAGTGTTGAGTCCCTTTCTGAACTGGCTTATCCCTCCCCAGATGAGCATTGAAGGGGCTGGAGACAAGAAAGACAAGTTCTCCCTTTGTACATCAAGTTCTCAGTTTATTTACCAAAATACAAGTGCCTAATCCATTCCCACTCCCATGGCACTTAGTAAAATAATGTTCTGGTGCTCAAGGGCACAAGTTGATGAAGATTTACAGCATTCCCACAAACAACAACCCCTAACACATCAGGAAAAGGACAATATGGAAATAGTTTGAAAAAAATTCATTTTGGTTAAGGATATTTGAGTCATTATTGTAATGAAATCAAAGATTAAGATTAATTTATTTTAAACCAGATGCTGGGTACTCTTAGAACAAAGATGACTGTTGAATGTATATGTTACAAGCTTGAGTCAATGTGATAATTCTTAATGGGAGCTTGCTCATGTAGTAAAACACTAATAGAAGTTTATTGTGTTAAAGTGAAGTATGTGCATCAATATGGCAATAAGGCAAAATGTAAATTGTAATAAGCTCCAGAATCTCATTGTTTTGTGATGGAAACATGTGTTTTGATCTGAATAAGGTGTTAAGCAGTTTCTTTACCAGAAGACAAGGTCTCAACTAGTCACCAGAGCTGGAGAGGACTTTTTGGAACAGATTTAGAAGATGCAGAAAGACATTGGATGCCTCCAGAGGCAGAGAGGAGAGGAGAGGAGGGGAGAGAAGGGGAGGGGAGGGGAGGAGAGGAGGAGAGGAGAGGAGGGGAGAGACACTGGATCAGTTCATCTCCATCATCTCTTGCCTATGTATACTTTGTTCCTCTGTAACTTCCCCTTGACTCTGTAAGTGTGACATTTTTATTTATGCCCTTCTCCTTATGGAAAGGAGGATGGGAGGCAGGGTGCAGATGTTCTCCATTGAGAAAGAAAGAAGGAGATTATTGGGTGGCATGATTATATCACATGAGTATGTATATCCTATCTAGGGAGAGTCCTATCTCTGATTTAGACAATGGGGTATTAGTAAAGGTGGGAAGAGAATCTAGCTGACAGAAGTCAATGCCCAATCTTTTGGTGTGGCAAACTGTTGGACTTGCAGTAGTTCACAGCAGTTTGAGAATTGGCCTTGGGTCTGGCCTAGGTTCTCAGTTCCTGGTCAGAGGTGCACTGTGGCACAGGATGCCGATCCAGAGGAGAGATGGCATATGACTGAGTCAGTTCAGGATGACTATTATTTATACCAGTCTGGCCAGGATATTTTCCTGGGTGGTAGCAAATGTCTGGACATGTTGAGAAGTGAGGTACATACATTCAGGACTGTAAAACTTAGAGATACGTAGCCTCAGACTCATGTGAGATTAATGATGGTACCTGGTTCCCTTGTAAAGATGCACAAACTGGGGCATTCGTTAAGGGAAACTGATTATGAGTTAGTATTGGACTTGCAAGGAAAATGTTGAAATGGCCATTTGCAAGAAAAATAATTTAAGAAACATCACTAGATATATTAGCTATTCTTGGAGTTGGTCCAATGGCACAAAATCAGGAATTTATTTTGCTCTATTTTGGATCCAGGAATACCTTTCTAAAGACGTTGGTATAAAAACTTGCCAGTGGAAGGAGGTACAGCAATTTTGGAAATGTACCTATTATCGTGATGATTATATGGCCTATTTAAGAGGGCCCCTTGCAGGTAAGGAGGGACAGTATTATCCATTTGTTGAAACTATATTCCTGGAAAACCAACTAGCACTAGAGGGACATTATTGGATTTGTAGGACTACTGCCTACTACTACTACTACTACTACTACTACTACTACTACTACTACTACCCAGTTGCCCAAAGAGTTAGTTGGTCAGGGAGTTGCTATCTGGGCCTGCTACCTGGGCACAGGATGGGAGTTGGGTTATAGAACCCCAATTTATTTCCTGATTAGATTCTAGGCGGTAGTGGAAAAATTACCAATTAGACAGCTAAGGCCTGAACTTGCTGGCTGACCAAGCTAAGCTAACAAAAGAGGCAATCATTCAACATAGTTGGTATTGGACTACCTGTTGGCTGAGTCTGTGGTAAATTGAACTTATCAAGTGATTGTCTAAAGATAACCAGGGATATCAGAAAATTGGCACATTTTCCAATCCAAACCTGGACAAACCCCTTTAGTACCTCTTGGATGAATGAGTTTACTGGTTCATGATGGAAGCTGTTGCTGGGTATCTTACTATTTACTCTAAGTGGGATAATCCTATTACCCGTGTATGTCTCCTGTGTATGAGCCAATTTATAACTGGAATAGTACAAAATTCTATCAGCAAATTAGGACTGGTGTATGACTCTAATAACGAAGAGGTAAAAATATTAATAGGAAAAAGTCAATAGTGCTATCACAGATGAGGATTATGAATTAATTTGAGGAAGACACTGCTGGTAAAGTGTAAAGACCAAGTTGTTATTAAAAAGAAAAGGGGGAAGTTGTAAGGAATGAAGGGCATTGTTGGTCTTCACAGGATATGGAGGAGGGCCCTTTGAAATCCATTACAAAGGGGGAATGGCCCCAGTCAGTCACAAAACTGGGAGAGTTCTCCTAATCCCATTCCAAAAATGACAAACTAGATTAGAAGAAAGAGTCCTTAACCTAGAGTTTTGACCTTCTCCTTTGCACATGCTTAAGGAGATCTATCTGGGATGGCTAGGTAGTGCAGTGGATAGAGTCCCAGCCCTGGAGTCAGGAGGACCTCAGTTCAAATCCAGCCTCAGATACTTAATAATTACCAAGCTGTGTGACTTTAAGCAAATCACTTAACCCCATTGACTTGCAAAAACTAAAAAAAAAAAATGTTAATTAAGGATATCTATTCTTGCTCTTTAGTATAATGAGCAGGGTGGGGAATTGTATGGGAACCAATGTATCAATTAGATTTGTGACCCTAGCTTATGGTTGGCATGAAGGGGCAGGAGCAAAGTCTTTCAAAGTGCATAAAAGAGCTTGTGTGTGGGGATTTCCTGGCCCTTCTACTGTCATGAGAGAGGTGTACCATTTTGTTAAGAGATATCTTAATAAAAACCATTTTAATCATTCTGGGCTAAGTATCATCGGGCCATTTATAACACCCCAGTTTTAGGAATATCATTAGGAAAAAAGTCAATGAAAAATTTGAGCTTAGTTCTCAGATCAGGAATGTGTCCAAAAGGACAGAATTAGTTTGAGATGAGGAAAATGGATGAAGTCCAAATACCTCTGAGTATAGGATTAAAGAAAAGAAGTACCAATTTTACCTGAAATTCTCTTGGATTCCCTAGAATACGTTTTTTAATGGAGTGATGAAAGTTTTCCAGTTAACTCTGGCAGCACCTTTACAATATATTTAGTGAAGCAAAGTGGTGTGGGGTTTCACATAGGGTCTCAAACCAAACTCAGGAATAGTGACCAGCATGTGAGTCTATGGGGAAAAATTAAGGGGGGAAATATAAATTAACTGAGTGGTGGTGGACAGAAAGGGGAAAAGGCAGGAAGCTAGAATGTGATGCTAAAATCACCCAAAGCAGGAAAAAAATATGTCAGCTGAGTCATTGCACTTTAAGAAAGACTAATAGGGTGGCTAGGTGGTACAGTGGCTAGAGCACCAGCCCTGGAGTCAGGAGGACCTGAGTTCAAATCTGGCCTCATACACTTAATAATTACTTAGCTGTGTGGCCTTCGGTAAACCACTTAACCCCATTTGCTTGCAAAAAAACTAATAAATGAATGAAGGAATAAAAAAGAAAGAATAACAAAAAGAAAGAAAAAACTAGGGGAAAGTTCCTTCCAAAACCCTGCAATTGCTGGATTTTATGCTCCACAAAGATGATTGTGACCTCTTGACCTTTTGCTGCTGCCTTTTGATATGATTCTTCCACCTCCTAGAAAAAAAAGATAAAGGAGAGGGGCTTATTCCCTCTGTCCTCCTCCCTTTTCTCCTTTTTTTAATGTAGTCCTTATTTAGCAAAACAAATGTATAAGCAGGTCACAAAGGCCCAGTTGTTAGTACAGGGCTCTCTCAGTGGGGAAGGCTGCAAGGTTTCTTTATAGCATGCAACTTAAAAACCCTGCCAAGCTTATAAAAAGGAAACTAGAGGTCCTGCCCTGAAGAATGACTTTGAAGTTCAAGCAGACTTTGCAGTTCTTCAGTCAGAATCAAAACCTTCCCATCCCCAAAAAAATTCCAATTCTTATCTGAAAACATGGTTTTTGTTTTTGTTTTTAGCTTTTTACAGGCAAACGGGGCTAAGTGGCTTGCCCAAGGCCACAGAGCTAGGTAATTATTAAATGCCTGAGACCAGATTTGAACCCAGTTACTCCTGACTCCAGAGTCAGTGCTTTATCCTCTACGCCAACTAGCCACCCCAAACATGGGTGTTTTGCTTGTTATCAATCTCTGTGGTGACAAGTAAGGATCAGAATAAATATTAGATTAGGACAGATCAGGACAATTTCAGGCCTAATCTTATTCCTTGAGGTTTCTACAAATTTTCCCCCCTTCCATTTTATTTTCTGGTTGTTTTACATAAATTGTTTTAAAATTTAAATCCACTTTATATGTTTTAGGGAATGAGTTTTCCCACCCACTTCTTGAAGTATATGTAAAACATACACAACAACTTTTTCACTTCTCTGCAGATCTCTGAATTGTGCCATTGGATGGAACAAGAGCTAAGAAAGAATATTACCACCCAGCCTGGGCTGCTAGAGTTTATCT